>NC_056725.1:344307310-344657310 GCF_019279795.1 Protopterus annectens | reverse complement strand
TTGCTACAACTCAAGTGCTCTAGGTTGCACTGCATCTGAATTGTTTGTGTGTTTTAGCTGCTTTTCTGTATATATAAACTTCTCTGTATATGTAGACTAGCTACTTATTCTGCTGTATTACTGCCTCTTAAATCATTTTTCGGTTGTGCAGTTGCCTTGCTTCATTTAAAAAGTTTTAAATTGATAATTTTGTAGAGTTTTAATTGCATTTACTGTTTAGGACTACACACTCAAGTGTGATAGCCTTTTCTGTGTTTATTTACTGTATTATTGCATTGTTTAGTCTGTTTTAACAAAAAAAAATGCTATCTTGCTTGCTCGTTTCCCACCTTTCCTAGCCAGTCCATATCCCAGGCTTTGCTTGTCTCAGGACTTTATTTTCTGTGTTCAGAGCTATCCAGACCTTGCTGTGGTAGAGGGAAGTCCTACTGCTTACCAGTGGGAGTGGTGAGCATTGTAATGGCTATCTAATGCTAAAGGAGTGGTTTCCAGCTCTGAAATTGTAATTTTATTAGGCTTTTTGGGCTGATTTCTATCTCTTCCAACTTTCTGGCTTAAAAATGTGTGTGTTTGCACATTTTTTGCATCATGCAGCACTGTGAGGCTACAGTTAAACTATCCAAGGTGCCAGAAAGTCTGCTATTCAAAATTTCCCTTAGAATTAGCTGGTTTCTCAGTAGTAGCACTAAAATCTGAACCCCTGTGACTAGCACTTGCTCTAGAACCTGCTGGAAAGCACTAGGAAGCCAGAAAATGATACAATCACTCAACTCTCCTTGTCAATAAGGAGAAATTAATTGTAGGCACTAAACAGCCTATAATTACAAAGTACCTTGCAAAGGTAAGGGAAAACAGCTCTTATACTTTACAAAAAAAGCACCTAAACAGGCATGTCCAAGGGTCAGCTTCTGGTGATTTCTCCTGTCCACCTTGTGAATCTGGGCATACTAGGGCAATGCGGCAACTGCCTCATGTACACAGACAATCCTCTCCTCCTACCACCCAACACTACAACCTGCGAGAGATGCACTTACATAGTCAAACTGGAAGCAAAGCTCTCTCCAGCCAAGATTGTGCTAGACAGTCAATATGAGAAGGTTAACACCTGCACTACACCTCAAGCAACTCATAGCCCTTCAAAACCCACACCATCAACACCCACACACAGCAACACTAAACCCACATATGGGTAGGCCCCTAACATTAACCTGCCCAAGCAACAAGGACCTCCGAAGCTGAAATGCAAACTAAAACCAGTCACAACCAAAGTAACACATAGCTCACAACACCAGTGTGCCACCCAACAACAGCCCCTAAGGCAAGACAATGTACGCAACACTTTAGACATTGGTGACTCTATAGTCAGGCACACTGATGTCCCACTCACCAGGCTGAACAAGGATAAAATTACAGTCAGTTGCCTGTCGGGTGCCAGGATCCGCCACGTAACGCATGCACTCAAGTCACTCCACAACAAGTACAAATGCGACTCTGTCATTGTCCATGCTGGAGTGAATGACTTGAGATGTACCTCCCTGGACTACATGAAAAGAGACATGGAAGAGCTCTTGGATCATATGGCCCAGACAGGTATGACCCTAGCCCTGTGCAGCATCCTGCCTTCACCCAGAATGATACCACAGTATAAGGACAAAATGATTGACTTCAACAATTGGCTAAGCTTCTGGTGTCATTCAAAGGGGATCCAGTATCTGTCTGCCTGGGAAGACATGATCGACAAACCACGATGCTTTGCCAGAGATGGTCTGCACCTGTCACCCCTGAGATTCAGGTTACTGGCTAAAGCTCTTGCCACCCCTATAGTGCCTTTTTTAGGCAAGGTTCAAAGGATAAAACCACCACCGTAACAGATACAAGCATGCAAAATCTGAAGGTAATGCTACTCAATGCTAGAAGTCTAAACCTCAAAATGCACTCTCTTGAGGCACTCCTAAAAATGGAGAACATTGATATCTGTGCAGTAACTGAGACCTGGTTCAAGACTCCAGAGAGAAACCCTGCAATACCAGGCTACAACTCTTACCACAATTTTCAGCCACAAAACCAAGACCGAAACACTAAAAGTGGAGGAGTGTCCATATTCACCAAGGATATTCACACCTCCAGGCTAGTTGCCCAACACAATGCTTCTGAAATTCTAGAGGTGCAATTAACACTAGGTAAGACTGCAATCCAAATTGTAGCTTGCTACAGATCCCCCCACCATGCCCCAAGATTCTCACTACACCTTTCTAAACATACTGGAAAATATTAAGATACAACCAAACACCCTAATACTGGGTGATTTCAACTACTCTGCCATTAACTGGGAAAACTACTCGGGTACCAACTCCTTTTCCCAACAGTTCTTGGAATTCATAAATTCCAATGCCCTGGATCAACTAATCCATTGTCCCAACAGGGGCTCCAATATCCTAGACCTGGTCATTACCAACATGGAAGATAGATGCTCCACACCAGTGGTCACCCCTTCATTGGTCATGTCTGACCATAAGCAAATCACCCTTGACATCCACATCCCACCCCCACCCCCCAGTAAGGAAACCTCCTTAAAAAACTTCTCCAAAGCCAACTTCATGCTGAAGTCAGAAGTGACAAACTTCATGGCACCCATGCAGATGGGATCTGAAAGTTCGACTGCAGAATCCTACACTAAGGCACTGTACGAGCACATCCACTTGTGCATGAATCATGCCATTCCAAATAGAACCAAGATGCTCTTCTCCAAAAAAATAAAGCCAATCTGGTGATCCCCTGCTATAAACAAACTATACAACAGAAGGAAGAAACTGTTGCAGAAAAGAGGAAAATCCCAGGATGTAAAAAACTCCCTCACCAGCCTCATTAAGAAGCTGAGATCCCTCATAAAATCCTCAAAAGCTAGTTACGAAAATAAAATTGCCAAAGATTCCAAAGACAACCACATGGCATTCTATAGTTATGTCAAGAATCTAAATGGCAATGCTCAGATCTGCTCTGAGCTACAACAGAATGGCATTAAATATACTGATGCCAAGGATATTGCCAATATCCTGGCAGATCGATTTAGTGCCAACTTCACCCCACTCTCACCCCCTAAACGGCCCATCTCAATACCAAAGGATTGCCAAATTCCGGTAATCATGGCCACACAGGTAGAAACCGCACTCTCCAAAGCTAAGAATACAGCATCTATGGGACCAGATGACATCTCAGGCTGTGTACTACATGAACTACAAAATGAACTGGCACCTCACCTAAGTGTCATGTTTAATCATAGCCTCACCTCAGGCTTCATGCCCACTGAGTGATGCACAGCTACAGTTATCCCATTTCACAAGGGGAGATCCGCCTTGGATCCCAGGAACTACCGTCCCATCAGTCTGACAAGCCTGATCTGCAAGGGCATGGAAAGCATTATCATGGAACTTATAAACAAAGACATTGGCAACCTTCAAACACTGGACTCCACGCTGTTTGGGTTTGTGAAGGGCCGATCTTGTCTCCTGAATCTGATTGACTTCTTCGAATCAGTCTCCAGAGCTGTGGACGAGGGTAAGGCAGTCCACACAGCCTATCTGGAACTCGCCAAGGCCTTTGACACCATCCTCCACACTGGAATCATAGATAAACTTACTAAGCTGGGCATAAAACCCTACATCACTCGATGGGTTGCCAACTGGCTTACTGACAGAACCCAGACTGTAAAAGTAGCTGACTCCAAATCCAGCTCCAGACAAGTGACAAGTGGAGTACCTCAGTTCAGTCCTGGGACCACTCTTGTTTGGCATCTACTTTTCTGAAGTACAGGCCAACACTAAGGGACTCTGGCTAACAAAGTTAGCAGATGACTGCAAACTGGGAGCCATTATTGAATCCCCAAATGATGTGGATATTCTATAGAAGAGCCTTACAGAAACAGATGCCTGGTGCCAGAGCCATGGGCTCAAGCTTAATGCCAAGAAATGTATAGGTATCCCCTTGGGAAAAAACATGTACCCATGAATTACCACATAGGTGGCAGTACACTAAACATTGAAAGTGTGATGAGAGACTTAGGGACACAGGTGGACAGTGGTCTCACTTTCGATAACCACATCCCCATAACAGTCAGGAAATCCTTCTATGTGGCACACCTCATCACTAAGGGCTTTTCATCCAGAAAAAAGGAGGTCATTGTCCCACTGTACTCACTCCTCATTAGACCCATTATAGAGAATAATTCCCCGTTTTGTATGTACCTCACAAGACATCTGCAACAGCTGGAAAGGCCACAGAAATACCTCACTAAAAGAATTACAGGCCTAAAGCAGATGCCATATGCTGACTGTCTAAAAAAAACTCCAGCTATACTCTGTGGCATATCGTCTACTCAGATACAATCTCTGCTTAACATACAAGGTCATGTCAAATCCTGAGCTGTTGGACATGCTCTACTTAAAAAAATCCCAATCCCCCAGAGCCACACACTCCATGGAGCTAAACCTTGTCATCACAATGAAAAAAACATGCTGGAGGGATAGGTTCCTGACCCAGAGACTCCCCATACTCTGGAATAGACTGCCCATACATGTCAAGCAGAGCGCCTCCTTGGCCCTCTTCAAAAGGAACGTTGATGATTGAATGGGAGATTGGAAATTCACCCCAGGGATCATGTCAGTCGCCCTGCTAGACAGGGGTCCAGAGAAGTAAATATTGTGGGAAGAAATATCCAGGGAATTGTTAGGGCTAGGCATGTATAGGCCCTAGGGCCAATAGCCTAGTACCAAACTATGACCCTATGAACCTATATGTTGGTGTAGTGTGTGACTGGCAATCAGGATATGTTTGTTCAGACAGTCGTTCTACTCTAGAGTTCATTTTGGGTACTGGTACGTTGCCGTGACTGTGGTGCAAATGTTTTTGGGTGGATATGTTTGCACCACTATCTGCTTTTCACTACAGTTCCATCCCTGTAGTGCATGCTATATTTGAATATACATGGGTAATTGCCCAGAGCTGATGTGGGGGAGTGTCGTGTTGGTCTTACTGTGCTTCATAAGGTGCTGGGTGACATGTTTGGCAGCTGTCAGGAAATTTCCATTCTGTTACATGACTGCAGTCATACCTCTACACTGTCCAGAGGCCTAGACACTGACCAGATGCATGGCTCATATGTTTGTTTGGTTCCCCAGACAGTTGTTGTCTTTGACTAATCAGTAGGATAGTCTGGGGAATGTAGTCAGTAAATGCTAACATCCATTGGTGTTACTGACTTCATATCCCACAGAAAAGATATGTTACAACAAACCCAGTAACACCAGCAACTGTCTAAATTTATAACAGCAATATGTCCAATATACCCCTGTGTTTGGTACTCTGTCCCCCAATTATGTCAGGCTTTGTCCAGATGTCATGCACTAAGAGGTTCAGAGGTATGTAGTATCATTATTTATCGCCTTAATTCCTGCTACCATCCAAGTGATGTTGTAGACCCTCAGACATGTAACAAGGAAGTGGCCATAGATATGAGTCCTGTGTCTATACAATCTGTGGTGTACATTTGAGAAGTCTGTGTATACCTGGCCATTGTTAACAGACTGTCAGGATTGTGTAGCAGTGTAGTGTGTACATGTTATTTGGGCCATGTAGGGAGGGGAATACATGTGAGTGTCATGGGCTCTTTCTCTCTGACTGTGCATGCTGCTCCTGTTTCTGGTTCCCTATAGCCTGTATATGTTTGTACAGGCAGACCATGACATGTCCCATAACACATCATGATTTCCACTACATTGTGACTTGGGGCAGTGTATGTAGGGGTAATGTGTGAGTGGCACACGGGATATTGTTGCTCACACAGTCATTATACTGTAGTGTTCAGTTTACTTACTGGTATGTCATTGTGACTGTGGTGCAATTGGCTGTGGGTATGCACTTTCACACCAGTGTCTGTTTTCCACTAGTGTTACACCCTGTAGTGCTTGTTATGTTTGCAAATGCATGTGTACAGCCCCAGAGCTAGATTTGGGTAGTGTTATGTCAGTCTGATTGTAGTTTGGACATTGCTTGGTAGCTCAGTTTAGTTTCCCTAATGTTGTGTTATGTCCACATATTCGTAGGATGTCCAGTTGTCTGGCCGATATCTTTGGTCTGGTCCCCATAACTGTTGTGTATTCCTGACACATCAGTGGGATGATGTGGAGATTGAGGTCACTAACTAATGAGAAGCAATTGAGTCCCGGACTTGTGATATTTCAGTCAATATATGTTAGGACATACAGTGTTACTACATCAGCTTTCTCAGCTTATCAAGTCACGTATTTTGGATATGTCCCTATTTTCAAGCCTTTGTCCCCCCACTTTGTCAGGCTTGGTCCAGATTCATTGCACTAAGGGGTTCTGAGCATACCTCTCCACTGCCAGGTTTTTCACAGAATGTCCAGATGTTTGGCCTATACTTTTGTTCTGTTCCACAATGTATTTGTATTTGTCTGGTAAATCACTGTGATGATCCAAGGATTTATGTCAGTAAATAATGACATAACATTTCAGTTTCCATCCTCATATCCTTCGGTAATTGTCTACTGAAACACATCCTGTTGCTGTAGCAAATGTCTTCGTTTCTAACAGCAATATTTGAAATATGTCCCTATATGTGGCCCATTTTCCCACCCTGTTTTATAGCCTTTTTACAGGTTTCTTGCAATAAGAGGTTAAGAGGGATGATTCTGAGGTATGACTGCACTGCATGTTATATACATACATACATATGTATGACATATATGTGACCAGTTTTTATTGTTTTATGTATTAAAGTGGTGCTTGCACCTTTTGAGTACTTATATATAGTCTACAGTCGTTCTTCAAGCTGTTTTAACATTCGTTGACTGCCTTTGGGATTTTTTACTTGGTTTTGTGAGTTTTTGGCTCATTTGTGTATGTGTGTGTGTATATATATATATATATATATATATATATATATATATATATATATATATATATATATATATATAAAATCTTTTCTTTCCTTTATATATTTATATATGTATATCTATATCATGTATCTTCTTTTTCATATATATGTTTCAACAGACATATATATATATATATATATATATATATATATATATATATATATATATATACACAAAACACATGAAGGATTCCACAGAGCTTTCTCCCTAATGCTCTATGCCTCTATTGCATGATATGTTTGAAAAAGCAACATTTATCCCTACAGCTCAGATGGTGTAGTAGTACATTGTTCTGACTATAGTGTACTGGGCCATAGGTTTGAGAGTTGGGACTGATGTTTTTTTTCAATAATGTTAAATTACCAGAATGCATGATATGTTTGTTAAAGCTTTCAAATTCTCACGGCTCAGATGGTGTTGTGATATGTTATTGTGATTGTAGAGCACAGCATTCCAGGTTCGAGATTTGGCAGGGCTGACTGTTTTGTTGCTGGGCAGAAAAAGGTCTGATGGATAGAAAATGATTAAGGCACTTTTAAGCAGTTGTAAGTGGGATTGCATGGGTTTGCGTGACGCTAAGCGATGTTAAGCTACAGTTAGTCAGATTTAGCTTCACTTAGCGCCACTTATTCCCTCTTACCCCCGCTCTAATTTCTTTAAAAGAAAAGAAAAAGGGGTGATAGGAAAGTGGTGAAAAAAGGGACATGCAGAGGGAAGCACAGTATGAAAGGTAGCTAGGGATGTGCAGGACAAGTTTAGGAAAGGTCCATAGCTGCCCATTTCTTCTACAGCAACAGCTGTGAATTTCTATAGAATTTGAAGGTGAATTTGGACACTCAAACCCCTGAGAGAGAGGTGAGGACAATAGTAATATGTTGTCAAGCTAATTAGACCAGATTACATGTGTCCGGTGGACATGTGTGTGAAATGGACAGCTATCTATGGGGTGTAATGTTTTTTTCTGAGAACAGATGCTCTTTTCTTTTTTTTTTTTTTTTAATGTGAGAGTTGGATGTTGGGGAAGGATAGTAGGTATATTTGGGGAGGTAAGTTGGGTAGGAAGACAGACAAGACAGAAGACAGGGGTGATATATGACACGTGTGGAGGTAAACACCTTAGATGGGGAGGGAGGTTGGGAATCAGATGTCCATGAGCCCCCAAATGGATACAGTGGGACTGAGGTCCCCACCCATGGGCAGTCACTACTGCACCTTCATGGCCCCAAAGGTGGCTGTGCTGGGGGCTGGTTAGGAGGGTCAGGCTAACCCTCAAGCTGTGCCAGGCAGCCCTCAATCTGGCACAGCTGTCCACCAAACTCCATTTGGATGGCAGTATGCACCAAACTTCAGATCTGCTACAGGTGACGGTTTCCTGTCTGCTCTCACTCCCAGGGGGAATGGGCCCCATCCCCTGAGGCGGTTCCACTAGAAAGTGGTGCAGGACTAGCAGATGAGGAGGTCCTGGGTTGGGTTCCAGACGTGCTGGGGCCCGATGACTTGGCCAGATGAGGTTGGACAGGCGGATCCGCTGGGATCTACCTTCCGAGACATGTTATGGTGTTGAGGTTTTAGAAAATATGTTGGTTAGTCATGAACAACACATTTCAAGATTAGTTATAACAGCATGCATGGGTGTTTCAACTGACCCCATAAAACAGATTTGAAACAGTTGCATAGCAAACAGAACACATGCATATGTGGAACCCCAGTAGGCATTATAGCATGCAAGTTACATTGATAGCAACAGGCCAACAATGATAGTATTTGAACTGGGAACATTAATAATCAAACGATTCAATATTTGTAGAACAATAAGACAAATGTCCCAACAGTAGGTTTGGAGAAAAACATACCCACTGATTATGTGTATGAATTATTGGTGCAGATAGGGTGGGGGAGAGAGAGATGTCAATTAGCAATTGTATAGGCTTCAATTGCTCACAACTGTACTGATCATTACTCTACTCATTACTGTCCAGGTATGACCTCACTTTACATCTACCTATGGCCTGAGTTTGGGCAGTTGAATGTTTGTACACAGTGTATTACTAAAGCCTTCTTAAAGCTAATACATACCTTATCCTTACCTGGCAGACCTGTGGATGAAATATCTGTTAACACTACCTCACTGTTTCTACACATATTCACATATTCAAGATTACATATGTGACAATGAAAAGGGTGACCTACACTCATGCTTTGTGTGTGCTACTGTCATACTCCAACTGGATTTCTATCTGTCACCCTGGGTATTGGCAGTGGTGACCACTAGCCATGACAGTGTGACACTTGAGAGACATTTATTGGAAGAAACCGCTTAGTGTATGTACTTGCTGTGATTCTCAGCCTTGGGTTTGGACAGTGGAAGTGTTGTACACAGCGTATTAGTACAGCCTTTTTACAGCTAATAGAAACATTTCCTTACCTGGCAGACCTATGGAGAAAATTTCTGTTAACACTACCTGACTGTTTCTACACATATTCACATATTCTTGGGTGAAATTTTGCATACAGCTTACTACCCACTCCTGGAATTTGAACCGTATCTGTTTGTGCAAAAAGGTACAACAAGCTTGTGTTTCATCACAATGAGCTATTGAGGAGCTACTGATTGCAGTTTGACTGTTTTCTGTCTAATACTCTCTTGGTTGGACAATGACAATCTCACCTTGTAATTCTGATATCCATGCATGGCAGATATTTCTTGTACTGTGTATTAATACTTTGACATATTACAATGTATAAAGTGATGGTTAACACAAAGCACTGCTGTAGGGGATACAATATAATACTTTACACATTACTATTCAGGGATCAGATTTTGGTGCATGGACCATTTCCTATAGTTGATCTCCTGTTTTACAGCTCCACAATCTTTGTCAGATGAGCCTCAATTAATTAATGCTGTCAGCGTCATAGTTGCTTTGTAGAACCTGTACACATTTAGATTCATACCACCACATGCCAAAGTAAGCACAACAGGGTTTTTTAGTTTTATTGAAGGGTACTGACACTTTTATTGATAGATATCATGTACATCACTATTACTCTGCTAATGCCTCATTTATTCATTACATGCAGTACACATTTTAATATACTGGCAGTTGACATTCTACTCCTTTCTATTTATTTGCTCTGAATATTGCAAGCTAGATTTGTACTTACCAGCCTCCCGTCACAGCCTTAGCAACCTGCTGGCATGGGCATCTATGTTAGCAGCCATCTTATCTGCAGCTGTGCAGGAAATCAAAAAACATTTATGCATACCTATCGATCAAATAGGCAGGCTGGACTTTGGTAAATACTAATTGACACTGATACTTACACACTTCTGGGAAATTCTGTGCCCATGTGTCTTGGGTCCACTGGTCCAAGAGCTCCCTCTTCCTGTGCTTGAGGTCAGCAAAATAGTACCGGACCTGCTCACCAGTTTGAGGGATGCCAGTATTACTGATGAGATCATGTGCGAGACGGTCTCAGGCCTTCACTTTGTATTTTGAGCCCTGGTACTGGCCCTGTAGCAGTCTCTCCTCATGGTCTTTCACTAGGAGTCCAACCATGACCCTGGACTCCTGAATGCCCCAGCACTGCACCTAAAAGTGAGATCCTCTCCTACCCCAGCCATAGTGCCTGCAAAGATGAGCTACACCTGGTTATGGCTGTATTCCCACTGCGAGATTTAAATAGGGCCAAATTCCCACCCTTTGCCTTCATTGGACAATTTTGAATATGCTGAGCTAAGCTAAGTGACACGCAAACCTGTTTACCTAAGGTTGGCAGTGCTTAAAGGGTTAGATGTTGAGCACTGCTTACAAATGCACAAATCCACTTAGCTGGGCTACTTATTTCTTAGCATTTACATTTAAGCAATGCTTACTCCAGCTTAGCATAGCTGAGCACTACTTAGCATTGCTCAGATTTCATTTTATAGAATATCAGGATTGCGGGATTGATTCATCATTACTGACATATTATAATTTTATGTTTACCTTCCTTGACATCTCCCTATGTGCTTTCATTACATTATATTCTTGTGTGACTATGCTGTATGGGGCACTTGTGTTTATATGAGGGCTTCACATCTTTTCTAGACTGACACCTCACTTTTGGACCTGTTACACTACCCTGGTTGACAAATATTATTTACTACCTCTTTTAATAAAACAAAAAAGTTGTAATACTGCTTTCCCATGTAAAAGTGAATGGATTTCACTGGGGCTCAAGCCGTGAATGCCTGCATGCTAAGTGGAAGCTCTAATCACTACACAATCTCACCTTGATAGTTTTAGCTGAATATTTCTATTTAACTCCTTGGGATATTTAAGCTATGCTAAGCACAGATGTGCGACATGCACACCCACTTAGCTATGTTTAACTCATTACATCTGAGTGACGCCTCCAGGTGCATCTGCAGTTAACTCCTACTGACACCTCTAGGCTTCAGATATCGCTTGTTCATATTACATCAATAATTCCAAAACCATGCTATGTACAAGGTTTTAAAAGATTTCATCTTAAAGCTTACACAATGGCAAACCCAACTGCATTAATATTTGACCTCTGTCTAGTACAGGTAAATAGATATTAGCCATTGTTTTTATGATATTAATTTATATAGATATCATTTTCACATTTTTCTAAATATCTCAACAACCAAGTAGCACAGACAGAGCACCTTAGCCTCATACGAAAGCTCTCAGCTAGATGATTAAAATGACAGTATGTGTGTAACTTGAGTGGTTACTGAGATATTGTAAGTTGTTTACAAAATATTACAAATGTAATAGTTACTGTGTTTACTGTGACTTATAAACATTGGTTTAAGAACTAGAATGTAAAGAATACTACCACTATAAAATAGTTTGTGCTGATGAGTGTGCCATTTATACTTCTTTCATAATCCCTATGGTTCCAGTGGTATGAACATTTGTTTGAAATGTGAGGACATAATTTGATTCTGTCAAAAAGCTTAGGCTCTTCCCATTGGAAGTTACAGTGCAAACTTCCTGAGCTCCACTGGCGTGAATGAGTTAAAGTTTACTTGGGATTTAAAAAAATATAAAATGGATTTTAATTTTCTTCTCACTTTAAGGGTATGCACATACCTCTCAGCCTCTTGGGCAGGACATCTAGGCAACTACATCATACATGGGGAAACTCTGTCCAGAATTTCACTAACCGACATATGTTGTTCTGCCACTCATAAAATGTTTAGTTTTCTGACAAATCAAGTGCAGGGGATACTTTATGCATAAGTGTGAAAAGAACTGGAATGGTGGTACCTTTTATGTTTCCTGTTCTGTTACCTATTCTGTTGACTGGGGACTAGGAGCCAAGGACTGACAGGGAAACTCAGAAAGAGGAGTATTAACAGGGTTTGGGTACATTCTTTGTATCTCAGCTATTCGCGTTGCTACATTTATTCTTAAAACAGATAAGAGAAGTAATAGATTGGAAAGAGAGAATTGTCCACCCTGTGCATGGATAAAAAAAAACACACAGGTGCACCAGTCTACGAGCAGGAGAGATCAGAATAGACATCACAAGCTGTTGTACCCTTGAAGACCCCAACAAATGCCAGAGGGGGTTCCTTAGCCTGCTAGGATGCCCTATGTCTCAGACAAAACACCCCTGACAGAACTTTGAAGTCATTAACTTTCTTTGCAAGCACTGGGAGCTATGTGATGTTGTACTTGTTGTTGAGGCCAAGAAGATATATGCCCACCAGGTGATACTGTCTGCCTGCAGTCCGTATTTTTGTGCCATGTTCACTGGCAAGCTGGCAGAGAGTTGCCATACAAAAGTGATTATCAGGAACATTGATGAAAGGGCCATGGAGCTTTTAATCAATTTCTCTTACACATCCCAGATCACTTTTGAGGAAGGCAATATATAGGCCTTGCTGCCAGCTGCCTGCCTTCTGCAACTGGCAGAGATCCAAGAAGCCTGCTGTGATTTCTTAAAGAGACAGCTGGACCCTTCAAACTGCCTTGGGATCCAAACCTTCACTGACACACACTCTTGCTGGGAACTGCTCTGCATTGCTGACAAGTTCATTCAGCATAACTTTCAGGAGGTTATGGAAAGTGAGGAGTTCATGTTACTTCCAGCCAATCAGCTGATTGATATATACTTTCTTAGTGCAGGGGGTATGTTAACTGTGCGAGCACTGCTGTGACATGCCCCTTGCAGTCATTCATGGTTCATGTCCTTATAGGTAGAACAGCACGCCTTCATGAATATGCAAGGCATGCTGCTGTGTTATATGGACAGAACCACTCCATGCAAGAATAGTGCTATTCTTCCACAGAGTTTATTGAATCCAGGGGATTGTGTGATTAAGGTATTTTAAGGGAAGTGATGACATGACAAGAGGGAATATAAACTGTTGATGGCATGAACCTGATGAAGGCAAAATGGTAGCAAACAGAAAATGCACAGTTTAGGAGGAAATAAATGTTTTTATAACCCTATATCTTGGTCCATTGCCAGGATAAATAATAAATATAGCCAAACAAAAAGAACCTTTTTTCACTGAAATGGAAAACACGCATCTCATCAGTTAATAAATATATTATGTATTGACTTTAATCTTACAATTCATTGCCTGGGCTAGCTTTAACTGGTTATGCCCATTTGCTGAATGGAATGGAAAGGAAAGCTCTAGAAACAATATGTGCATTTACAGTGCAATCTATACAAAGCTAATGAAGTATCTGTGTAGACATACATAAAAACTCATATAAACTGAAGGTGAATGTGGGTGATAAATCATTTAGTAATGTTTTTACTTGGGTGTCTGCTTTATTTCTCTTATTCCTGTTACATTCTGGCTGGTGAATTAATGGTTCCAAGCTAGGAATATGTGTGGCTACCATTGGACATATATCTTTGTATGTCAGTGTGTGTTTTTGTGTACATGTCTGCATGTGTTTTTGTGTGTGTGTGTGTGTGTGTGTGTGTGTGTGTGTGTGTGTGTGTGTGTGTGTGTGTGAGATCATGTACTCCCACACACTGCATTGCAGTGACATGTACCTCTCAACTGTACATATATTCACAGAATGGCCAGATTTTGGTCTCATATTTTTGGCCCATTTTTCATAAAATTGTGTTTTTCAAGCAAATTAGTGGTAAATCATTAAAGACTGAAGTTAGAAAATAATGACAGACGTTTGAGTTTCAGACTTCATATCCATCAGAAAAATTCATGTTAATGCAAACTCTGTTATTCTATCAACTTTCTAAGTTTGTAAGAGCAATGTTTAAAAATTGGCCCTATTTTTGGGCCTTTGCCCACTTTTATTTATGGCTTTGTCCAGATTTCTTGCTCTAATAAGTTGAGAGGTATGGCATGCAATCAGGACCTTATGTCCACTAATTGCAAATATAGGATCTGATCCCCATGATCCCAAACTGAATAAAGCAGGTATAAAAAGGAAATGGATGGGTAGTCATTAGTTGTCTACTTTAGGCTATTGGTTATGGTAGACTTTCAGAAAACAAATTGTTATAATAAGCTTGGGATAAGATGTTATAGTGGCTTATATGTTGGAATCATGAGGTTATAGAGTAACCATTATTTATATTGTATTTTTTTAACATGGAGCAACCTCAGGGAGACAAGAAGAAAACTTGACTATGGAGTGCAGATGTGCCACAGATAAAACGTGTACTGTCTGCAAGAAAAATTATGACTGAATACTTCTCTTAAGGGTTAAGATCTCGCCACAAAGTTTGAGTAGCAAGATTGTTACAGTAAGGACATTTTGAGTATAATCTGTACATAAGCAAGACTGTTGACCAAAGTACAAAATGTAACTTACTGCCTTAACCATGTAATACAGAGGTTTTATGTGAACCACAAGATTTTCATGAAGGTTCTGTACCATCTGGCTATAAAGAGTAGAATGAGAACAGTCCAAGTCACTGGGAATTTAGTTTCAACTCGATGAAATCATCCTAAAGACCTAATATGTCTTAGAGTTGAGAATAACCCTGGTAGATGATTTAAATGATGGCAGAAGAATGTGAAGTCTCTGGACTATATGTATACATGTGCCCATGTGTGCAATGACAAACGGTGGATTAAAAGTCTTGTATACGTTTCTTATAAAGACATACATAGAATTTCACAAATTATTAAAAAAACAATGTTGAAAACTGGTTGCAGGAAGGAAGGCACCAAACACAAAACTTAAGAACAAGCAGTTTAATCCAAATGAAGCGCTTTTTGTCGCAGTAAATACTGTGACTTCTTCAGATAAAAACAACATTGAGAGCATGCCCTTAAGTTGTCAGTGAGCAGTAGTTAATTAGTTAGGTAATTAACCAGTATTAGTTAATCAGTTCATTTCATTCTTCTTGACAACAAATTGAAAACTAAGACTCATAGAAACTACAGTTTCTAAAGACTACAAAAGTGTCACAAACACATTTAGACACACCCACATACAAAACTCAAACCTAACCCTACAGAAAAAACAATACTAAATGTTCTTATATACCATAAAATACCTACAAAGAAGTCACAGTATTTACTGCGATAAAAAGTGTTTCATTTTGGATTAAACTGCTTGTTTACATTTTGTGCCTTCCTTCCTGCAACCAGTTTTCAGTTTTGTGTTCTTTCAAAAAAAAAACAATGTATAAGAAAGACTACATAATGAAAACATAATACATACTCATTATAGCATATGTTGACAACTCTGTGGCTTTTGCTGTTGAATTTAATATAGGATCTCTCATAGGGATTATTAGATTATCCTTAGGCACTCATTTCTATATGTTATTCAGTATACAATAACCAGTTTTATTCAAAAAATGTTTTATTAGGATCTTAGTATTTAATGTGTATATGTAAGAGGAAGTTTGGTATGTACCTCACAAGACATCTGCAATAGCTGGAAAGGCTGCAGAAATACCTCACTAAATGAATCACAGGCCTAAAGCAGATGCCTTATGCTGACCATCTAAAAAAACTCCAGCTATACTTTGTGGCATATCATCTACTCAGAGGCAATCTTTGCTTAACATACAAGGCCATGTCAAACCCTGAGCTTTTGGACATGCTCCACTTAAAGAAATCCCAATCCCTCAGAGCCACATGCTCCAGGGATCTAAACCTTGTCATCACAATGAACAAAACATGCTGGAGGGATAGGTTCCTGACCCAGAGACTCCCCATACTCTGGAATAGAGTGTCCATACATGTCAAGCAGAGCGCCTTCTTAGCCCTCTTCAAAAGAAACCTTGATGATTGGATGGTTGATAGGAAATTCACCCCGGGGAATCACGTCAGTCGCCCTGCTAGACAGGGTTCCAGGGAAGTAAATATTGTAGGAAGAAATATCCAGGGAATTGTTATGGCTAGGCTTGTATAGGCCGTAAGGCCGATAGCCTAGTACCAACCTATGAACCTATGCCTCCATGTAAATGAAAATGTGCAAATCACATATTTCCAAAATCTGAGTCTCTTTTTCACACAATATTAGTAAATACAAATATTGAATGGTACAAACCTAATTGCAAAAAGGCATAAAATGAGCTGGAATAAACTAAAGTAATTTTTAAACTGCTGTGCATAAATTAAAAGTGCCATCGTTGTGACAGGAATTCCAGGTATTCAATAGTGAAATTCTTTACATTAAAACAGTACATATGTTAGACGATCTGTGCCTGCCTATTGCGCATCAATGGATATATATTATGCTAAAACCATAATCTGATACATTTAGTACTCCACTAGAATTAAAATAGCAAATGTGAATTTTTGAGGTTATTCGCCTGGGCTGCCTATGCAGAAAATATTTTTTTCCCAGTTTAACTTTCATGGTCAACAAAGACAAATAAATATACTATGGATTGCAAGGTATAGGGGTGACTATAAAATGTGTAATACAATTGTTTGCAAGTCAACATTCATTTATTTAGTTTCTACAGAAGATGTTTTATGAATCTGTGCTTGTTATTGAGGCTTGTTGCATTCATGGTTATTCTGCTAAGTGTTTTGACATGGGTGATCTTACAGACATTCTCTATATCTGCCTCTTTAGTCCTCTGCCTCAGAAGAGAAAGTCAAAGGATTGACCTTTGTTATCACATCTTGAAAAAAATATAATTGTTCATAGAATGCAAAATTAAAGAATTTTACGTGTACAACAGTACGTATGACTGCCAAGAAAGAGTTTATAAGTTAACCAGATAATTATAATCCAGTGCAAAATCCAAAACTGTACTGAAATAATTCCACATGCCTTTCATAAAATCCAACTCAGAAGTGCGGTGTGTGTGTGTTTGTGTGTGTGTGTGTGTGCGTGTGTGTGTGTGTGTGTGTGTGTGTGTGTATGTGTGTGTTAGAGATGGAGATACATTCACACACATACGCACACACACACACACACACACACACACACACACACACACACACACACACACACACACAAACACACACACAGGCACAATCACGCACACACTTCTAGCAACATGTAGGATATGCCAACAGAAATACATCACTGAAAGCCATCTAGTAGACAGTAACCATTGTCACAGCTTATTCAGAAGAGAAGAATCAGATTGTAATCCTACTGATCTGACCTGCACTAACAACCCAAGAAACTCTGACCCTTGGCCAAAGACTTCCCACACTTTATGGTCAGAGGGACTTGCTCAATATCTCTGTTTCAGTACCAGTGAACAGTCCACCAAGCTTGACTATTGCTGCTTTAAGTGGGAGTCAGATGGTAAAGCATGGTAAAACATTGTTGTTGTTGTTGTTGTGTCTTTCGGCTTTTCCTGGTTAGGGGTCGCCACAGCGGAACTCTGGTCGGCTAATGATTGGCAGTAGATTTTTACGTGCCGAGTTGCCAGCTCTGATGCACAACCTTCAACGAAGGTACGCCCATTCACGCATGTCTCTACACAGAAGACGCTTTAGCTGAGAATCAAACAGGACGTCTTAGTCTAAAAAACTAATGGAAGAAGCAAGGGCTGCGTTGTTGACTTTTAAGGGTAGCAGCAAAAAGCAATCAGTATGTGTGGCTGATACATAACACTTTTTTGAAGTACAAATGAATGGCTCCACTTATAAAGTTAAACAACTAGACTGGTGCTGTTTTCTTTTGAGTGGTTTGAAAGATGATTATGGTACAAAAATAATAGATTTTAATGTACATTTGTGCATCCTGTCTGAATTACTCATGAACCAGGATGTGGATACATTTTATAGATTTACTGTCAAAGTTACTAAATACTTAAAAAATCATGGACATGTAGAAGAAGCAATTTAGCAAGTTCAAGCATGCATTGTTACTTCCACTGGGTATTTGTTTTAATATTTCAATGGATGTGCACAAGAGTTAAGATGACTGAATGTAATTAAATCTCCTTTACATTTATTTATTTATTTATTTTATTTATTTATTTTGTTATTTAAGAATCATTTGTTTTGGTTTTATGTTACTGTATGCCGTTCCATTATTTTAATTCAAAAAAGTTAGTTGGGTTAAATCAGTTTGTCTTTAAAATACGGAAATTTTAAAACTGATAAAACTTGAGAGATTCACCTTCGCAACTGCAGATTTTACAGAACAAACCAATTACACTGAGTTTTATTCATCAAAGCAAAAGTTTACTTGCATCAAACATGAATACATTTGAGATATATGGTACCACGGTGAATGTACTGAGGACTAACATCCACAATGAAATTTGATAATAACTTATGAGGAAAAAAATGCAGATTTGCAGAATAAAACTCTGTGTTGACTTGAGAGAATAGGAATCTGGAAAGTCATAAAATGAAACTCAAAGTTAAAAGAAAAAAAATGTTTGCAGATATGCTACACAGCAGCAGGTCCACTGCAGTGTCCTTAAATAAAAGTACAGCAAATGTTCAAACAAAAATATATATGCAATTTTTCAATTGATTACTCAGTTTTGTCTGAAAGCAGTCAAAGTAAAGCTAGCAAGCTGTCAGCAAAGGTAAAGAACAGACTCTTAACACATCATAGCATCAGGATACAGAAGAAATTTAAAAGCAAGAGTCAGCATGGGGAGATCTTCATAAACAGCATGCACTCAAATCTTAGTCTAGACAGCACATTCCAGGAGGTACTGCCCAAAAATGTTTTTAACTCCTGGCTGCTGAAAGAGTAATGGCTCATTCTTTTGATGTGGACAGTGACTTGCTGGGCACAACTTTAAAATTAAAGTCTTTATTAAGGACAATTATAAATGCATTCAAACCTTTTTTCTGCACGATCTCCTCAATAACTACATCAGAAACATAGCAAAGATAATCAAACAAACAAAGAATTGCTATAAAACTCCAGTGGACTGTTAAATTCAGTATAACATCTTAAACAACTTGTAAAAGTTTTCAGTAAAATATTTTGCTGCACAAATCAGTTGTCACAGTCTTCTTGAATGGTATATCTATGTTTTACGTAAAGCATACTGTGTCAAACTAATTGTGGTGAGCAAAGTAGGGTAACAGAAATGCAACAGACATGGAACAGAGTGGCAGAAGAGCAACATACCTTTAAAACAATTCAGCTGTCACTATCTGTGATTACTTTAAGTTCTGTGATAGACACACCTAAAAATATAAAGAGGGATGTAGCAGGGGGTAGGGGCTCAGCACCATTACCAGAAATAAAGAGATTAAGGAGTACAGGAAAATCCATCTTTAACACCCCAAGCAACAGAAAACAGGCAGTATGTACTATAGTTAGGAAGAAAATGGTACAACTAGGGTGCACCAAAACAGACTGAGTCAATGAACAATAGAATGTTACCCATTAATGTGGGATGCATACAGTACATAGTAGAGGCTTATGGGAGCAAATAACATAATTGTAGTAGAATGCAGAGACATGAGTTTTTGTCATGGGTGTCACTAGGTCTACAATACAGGACAGAGCCATAACTTACAAGCACATGTTACATGACAACTGCTACATGGAGGATATCACAGACATGCTGTAATGACAAAGAGGCAAGTGTCCCTAGCCATGCCACTTGTAGCAGTTTAGGCTGAGTAGTATAACACACGAGCTTCAGAGCAAGTGACAGAGGAATGTAACAGTGCTTGTACAATCTAACAGTGAGATGTGTGGAGGCGAGCAGATGAGTATTTTGCATTACAGTGAAAATGACATGGACAATGATATACAAGATATAATATATTTAACATTAGTGCAATATGGTTGACAGTGCAGGAGGGTAATGCACTGTAATGTGTGCATGTCTGATTAATAAACATGATACAGATTTGCTAATCTCTCAATGTCATAGCTACCCATATCATTGTGTTTGGTCATCCCTGTAGGATGTTTACCTGTACTACATTGATCATGGCCCATTCTCCTGGAGCAGCTTTAGTCCCATGTTCTCATTCTCTGAACATGGGCTAATCTCAGGTCTCAGCATTATTCTCTTTGTGGGGAGGCTAATGTGTACTCACTGCATGACTGTTTTAAAGACAGATGGATGATGCAGTTTCTGCATGGTGCTTCATGCAGAATGTTCAGCACCCTTCTGGAGATGTATTGATCTCTGAGCCAACAGACCACAGTACTACACATATCATCCACAGAACTATCCAACTCAAACCTTCCCCTAAGATATCCCCTGATGGTAGTAATCCTAGACTAGCCTTATAAATCATCTGTATTTCTAGCACAGCATCCAAGCTATATGTGACAGCATTGCTTACAGATTGTATGGCCTTCAGATTGTGCTCCAGAACTGGAACCATTGGCCTTGGAACCCTTAGAGTTATTCATATATCTGAATAGAAGTTACCTCAAAATTACATAACAGATACTATGACTAACCAGGATTTTCTCTAAGAAAGCCTGGTAGTTTTTACTTACAGGTGGCTACACTACAGGGGATGTCTCTTACTATTAGGGCAGGTGATGATGTAGACATCTATCGAGAAGACCTACTAAAATAGTCACAACACAGTATTAAACTTTCAACTAATTAATTAATTAATTGATTAATTAATTAAATTGTTTATTTGGTGGTGCTGTGGTAGTGTTGTCACCTCACTGTAAGACGTTGTCCAGTTCAATTCTCAGCTAAAGCGTCTTCTGTGTGGAGACATGCGTGAATGGGCGTACCTTCGTTGAAGGTTGTGCATCAGGGCTGGCAACTCGGTACGTAAAAATCTACTGCCAATCATTAGTGGACCAGAGTTCCGCTGTGGCGACCCCTAACCAGGAAAAGCCAAAAGATACAACAGCAACAATTTATTACTTAGGTTGAATATGAATATTTCACTGGAAAACTTCATTTTCAATGGAGTGCTGTAGAGGAAAGCTCTAGTATAAAAGTAACACCATTAAGAATTTAAGTGCAAAGTGTATTACCAAAGAAGAAAGTAAAATACAAAGTATAAAGCAGTATGCAATATAATCTGTGCGTGTGTGTGTGTGTGTGTGTGTGTGTGTGTGTGTGTGTGTGTGTGTGTGTGTGTGTGTGTGTGTGTGTGTGTGCGTGTGTGTAAAGAAGATGATACATTAGTATAACTGTTACTAAACAAGTCCTTTATTATACAGTAAGCTAAGCTAAGCTTTTAATAAGATTACATGCCAAATATACTGTAATATACAACAAGTGTATATTTACATAATGAGAAAGAAGAGCCGGATAAGGATGAAAACAAAATACATATTGTAACTGCAGGGTTACAACTGCATGCCTTACAGAACAGCTTCATTTAGGTGCTCTGTGGGACACTGATATAAAAGATGAAGTTGAATTAACAGTATGAAATGGAGGAGTATACTGCTAACAAAATAGATGGAAGATCTGCCCTGGGTTTGCAGGTTCTTCTTAGCTGGGAAGACAATCAGCTTTTTTCCATTTTCAAGGTGTTTAAGACATATAAAGTCACTACTGTTGTTTTATATCTAAATATTCATTTGAAGATTACACATTGTTAAGCTGCTCAGATGAAAAGATGTACATAGAATGTGCTGTCCACTGCTCAAAGCTTTCCTGAAGACTGCCAGTCACTTTCTGGTCACATGACTCAACTCCTGAAAAGTAATATTAACCTTTTTCACATGTCAGTGCATGTAACACCCATTTACTTTTAGAATATGTGTATATAATACCATATATTTAATATCTTAAATTGTTTCAAAATACTATTACCCAATACTTGGCAGGGTAAGTCATATGATCATTAAACTGAACAATAAAAACATCACCAATATACTTCTCATCTATGCCCAGTTTGTATCTTTTAAATGAACATTCTGTATCAGGGATATTTGCACTCACTATCTGATTTAATATAGTCACTTATCTTGTACTTTCCCAAACAGCATTATGTGTCTGAAACTGAGGTAGCTAATCCTACGGAATATCCTGTTGACTTTAAAAAAATTCATATGATACTCTGGACTAAACACTGTGCAACAAAGACTTCTGAAAAGACTCCTCTGTAGCTCTTTCAGACTCCTTATTTTGCATTGAAGTAATTGTTCACTGGTAATATAGACAAATGTCTTCTGTTTCTGAAGTATACTTGTGTGTTTGTTGCTCATAAGTAGTAAGATCCTTGCGCAGTGGCTTGAAAGTGCAATTTGCTTCCAAAGCTAGATTCTTCCTTTAAGTTCTTGACTTCTCCTTACCATTCCTCTTTACTGAAATCGGGAAGTATTCTTTAATGACTTATTGTAGAAGAACCCCTGTTTTTGTTATCTTTCCTTAACAGTTGTAATGCAGACAGTTCAAGCTCCTATACAAACAATGAAAATGATGTCTGTAGTTTTGATTTCTATTGTCAGCCAATAACATATTTCTCTGTTGTACAGATTTCTGCAGAATGTCTAGATTTTTGCCTCATATTTTGGTCTGTTTCTCATAAAATTTACATACATTCATACATATACACAAATATTTCAAGCACTGGCATTAATGCCCTTGCAGCCTGTCAATATACCAAAACAGTTGTTCAAAAATATCTAAAGTAATGCTTGCTTTAATGTAACTTGGTAGTGTACTCCATGCTTCAGCTGTCTCTCAGAAAACCAGTATGTACACTTCTCGTTCCTATAGAATCTTCTACATAGGTTGTCTGATGACTCTACTGCTTTTTGTTTAATGGTTTTCTGGCAAATCATAGAGGACTGAACTCACTAAATAATGATAGAAATGTGAGTTTCAGACTTTGTATTCCACAGGAAATGCATGCTAATGCCAACAGGGTAAGTTTTTAAGGGCAATATTTAAAATCTGTCTCTATTTTGGGGGACGTTGACCCCCACATTATTTTTGGCTCTGTCTAGACTGAGAGGTATGGCACACAGATTGTTGTGTTAGTGTTTATTTAAGACATTAAGAGGTATGTCTCACAAATAGTTGCACTAGTGTTTATTTAAGAGGTTGAGAGATATCTCTCAAATATTTGTGCTAGTGTTTATTTAATTGAGAATGGAAATGTAACTCTCAACTAATTCAGAGTGCTTGTACTTCTTAAGATAGTTTTCATAGTTTGCCCATTGGGGTTGTGAATCTAAGGTATTACATCATGTAATATTTCTAAATTCCCATTGTTTGATAAAATGATTAAATTCTTGTCAGATAGCGACTTCAGTTATTCTGAGCCTTGCACAGACAAATTTGAGGAGAGCAATCTATAGACAGATTAGGTTGCTATTTGCATGTCCATACCAATCAAACTTGCTGTAAAACAAAATTACAGTGTTTCTTTTAATGATTACTCCTAATTCTCAATTTATTTCCTTTACATTAACAGGTATGACTATGCATCTTACATCTTTTCCTTTAAAACAAATGACAGTTAAGATTTGCCACGACATCATCATTCCCTTGTAGTACTGTTACAGACAAATGTAGGTTTTGTAAAACCAAATTGGAAACAGTTGCACACCTCGTTGCTGGCTGCAACGTACTAATGACAGAAGGACTGTATACTGAAAGGCATAATAATGTGGCAAGGCTACTGCACTGGGGATTGCGTAAACATTATGGTATTGGAGTGGCTGAAAAACATTGAAAATATGATCCACAAAGCATTATAGAAAATGATGATGTCTACATTACATGGGATCATCCAGTACCAACAGTTCAAAAGATAGATGCTAGAAAAATGGCTATAGTTGTCCAAGAAAAGAAGACAAAAGTAGCATTGATCATTGAAATTCCCACACCCAGTGACTACTGTGTCTTGCGTACAGAGAGACACAAAGTCATAAAATAGCAGGATCTTCCGGCAGAAATGAGAGATATGTGGAAAAAAATATATCCAGACAGTTCCAATAGTAGTAGGAGCAACAGGTGTTATAAAAAAGAGTCTACAATCGTATTTAGATATGCTACCAGTATATGTAACTCCATACAAATTGCAGAAGGAGTCATTACTGGGCACATTGTGGGTGCTGCAAAGAGCACTTCTGGCTGACATCAAGGGGTGAAACAATACTAATTTCATGAACTTTAATTCTACTTTGACTTAGGAATGGGGTCCATTCCCATCATGGTATTAGAAACCCAAAAGACTTGGAGAAATTAAAAAAGGCAGACATCCTTATCACCCTTAATTTTCTTTGCATTCAAGTAAAGTGTAAACTACACCTACTGCTATTTTTTCAAAGAATATTTACTGCTAATATCTCCAAGTCCCTTCAAGTGGCCTCATTTTATTTATTTTACATTTGTTAACTGGGTGAGACCAACTGGACACACGTCCTTTTTCAGCGGAGGCCCTGGGATAAAAGGTCCACGTACATAGTAAAATATTACACTAGACAGTTGATATAAAGGTGGATTACATGCAATAATTTATAGCATCCATACATTTTTATGTCTATTAATAATACTGTTGAAAAATAATACTTTATAAAGAAAGAATTTAAATATCAAACACTTTAGAGTAGTTGGGTTATATATACATTATAGTATTGCAGGTAGGATGAAATATGTGTTAATGACTGAGTGAATATGAAGAGTTCTGAGTAGAGGAGAGAGGGGATAGGTATATTTAGGCAAGTAATACGTTGGGGTAGAGGGGCTGGTAGAGACTAGTAAGTGGCAATGATCTAAAGTTAGGGTAAGCAGGAAATTTACAGACAAGTGGAGGATGAAGAGCAATGCTAAGGGTGTAAGTAGTGTTAGTATTGGAAGGTGGGCTGTGTAGGAAGTCAGTTGGATTAAGGAAAGGAAGAGGAGACTTAGTGGGAGAAGCAGAGAGATGTGAGAGGGGAAGTGTTACTGGAATAGCAGAGCAAGGAAAAGGTGAAGTAGTAGGGTGGGTAGAGTGAATAGAGAGATAGATGTATTAGCAGGCTGAAAGTATTAATAAGAGATTAGTCAGAGTTGTCGCAGTTATATAGCCAAAGATGTTGTAGATGAGATTTTTTGCTTCTCTTCAGCCAATCCCTGGCCCTGTCTACCTTCACTTCACTTACATTCACTTCAAACATAAACTAACCATAAAACAAATTCACAGCACTCGAATGCAAGACAAAAGAAACCAGTGTTTCTAGTGTATTCTCAGTTTAATATCCACTTTTGACCATAGCTAACATTAATATAGGAAGTATCAATAATAAATGGCCAAATCTTGGAACATAAACTCAAAATATCTGCCATTTTTCAAACATAGCTCTAAGACAAATTTTAGATTTCACCTACAATATCCAACTCTTACAATATTTTCACAGATGGCAGGGCAGGCAGCCATAAAGGTGTTAGTACTCTCACACTAATGCTAGAAGACTCTGGAATATAATCCACATTATGAGCAAATAAGTAATAATATTAATGTCCATGGCTTCAGTTGCATTCTTCTTTTTCAGCTGTGCCTTAATTAATGACCACACTAAAATACTTCTAGCAACAATCTACATTTCCCACACCCAATCACTCAGTGCTGTACAAAGTCCTTTACTGATCTTTACCTTGTCCAATTACCACAGCTTAATTATTCTAGGTCATTTGATCTTAAAAATCTGCAAGGCAGAAATGAAATTTGTCTTAAACATTTATTTTCTTTTTCTTTATAATCATTTATATATGTATATATAATAGTTTTGGATTGCACTATCTGTGTGAATTATCTTAGCCCATGTGGATTTACTAAGACTGTGGAATAAAGTATAAAACTCTACTGTCTGAGCAGAAAACCTATAAAGACTGGATCAATTGAAATTTTGGTCCAATTTGCACTTGTATAGAACTTATATGTACTATTTTTTGTTGTGATACATAATGCTTTAAACCTAAGACTGACAGCTGTGAGTTGTTTTATGTTTCCCTTGCCTTCATAAAGATGCATTTTTAATTAAATGAACTTCAGAATGGAAAACTGGCTCCAGTGAATAATTGCTTTACTGAAGTCATTGCAGTTTGCTGTGTTATATAACAGTCACTCAGACAAAACAGAAAAATAGTAGTAGTTTAGATACTTTCTTATTACAAACAACAACAACAAACAGATATCTAATGTCTGGGATTAAATATGGCGTGCCCTTCCTTTTCACAGCCACCTAGAAAGTCAATCAAAAGAAAGATTAATAAACTGCCATAATCAACAAACAGACCTCTGTATTGGTCACCCAGCTGACTGTTCTAGTTTAGCTAAGTGAAAACATTTGCTCATTAACTGAGACAGACATTCCTTACTTCCTCTTGTGGAATCTCTGCATATGGCCTGAGGTTGCTGATAAATGTTTAGAAGGTTAGTCTCATAACACTGTTTCTGTATGTAAGGGACAGATAAACAGATATTTCCCATATTCTCAACTTAATGTCTGATAGAGATGGAAATTGGCTGGAATATATTCATCATTTTTGTGCAGTTATTTTACACTAATCTTCCTAATTCTTGGTTGGTTATTCTGTACATCAAGTTATAGCTTTATTCTGACGACCATATCTATCGCCAAGGCCTGTTACACTATATCTCATGAACGTACTGGTGAAAACTACAGGAAGCAAATTCACACAGACAGGTTCATCAGTCTGTCTGACAATGGCTAGGTAATAATATGCAACAAATACAGGCAAGATGTCTTCTATCGGACGCTGTGAAAGTGGCCACTGGTACCTTACAGGCCTCTGTGCTGGCTACTGTGCTAAATGGAATACCTCTTTTGACCTCAAGGTAGGAAATATGTTGATGGCCACAGCTGTAGTAATTCAATCTTATTTTCTATGACTGAAGGAGTGCTACAAGAAGTGTTAGATAAGATATAAACCTGGATAACACTAGGGCTTATGCATAAATAAAGGACTGCTAGAGGAAATGTTACAAAATTTATAAGCTTAGGTAACACCAGGGCTTATCCTTTGAACACCAAAAAGGTAGCACAGTCAGACTTGGAAGAAACAAATTTTGGTGTTGACTGCAAGATAGATGGATAACCACAAATGATAGTCGCTATATAGAGACACAAAAAGAATCGTAGATGGTAAACTCAGCATTGAAAAAAATTCCATAATGGCCTTAAAACCTTTGCAGTTGCAAGTATGATATTCAATGTAATACCTAGTCAAAACAGGGAAGTTGAAATTCTTTATACATGTCATTAATTTGTGCTTTCACTAAATATAATGTTGCCTTCCTTGGCTTCATAATTTCAGTCGATTTAAGTTTGTTAGAAAAGACTCAAAGGTTACAAATGAAAAAAATCCATGGGACATAAAAGTATACCTATGCAGACAGACTAGAGGAACTGTTACCTTTCATGAGGCCAATCAATTTCTGAGAGCTGATTTCTTTCTCATTTTCAAGCCAGGACCTAGTTCTACCTGAAATTGTGTGTTTTGCTAGGACAGGTCATCTCGTACTAAACATTAGCCCAAATGTGACTTTATTAAGAGAATTTTCTACCAAGAGTGATTTCTATTTATTTTTTATTTTTTTGATTGATTGTAATCATGCTGTTTAGGTTGCCTACCAAATGTAATAGACTCGTAAAGATCGATACAAAAAAATTCATCTACTGGAAATGGTAATGACGCCTCTTGATGGCCAATAGGCCACAAACTTGATAAAATGCAATATCAGCCTATGAAGATGCCAGCCAGTAAAACTGAGTTACTTATGCCTACATATCCATGTTTTAACAAGCTGATTTTACATGCTATAATTGCAGTTTTTTTGATCAAGGCTATATCTACAAAAAGAATAATAAATGCATACCCTAAATAAACATGCAAAGAGAATATTTTACATTACCACAGCCTCATTTATATAATCTAAATAACAGCTTTGGACTTATGTTTGTACTTCCATATAGCATGAACAGTTGATGGTTTTGGAAGTTTCTTTTAATAAAACTCTTACAATACAATGGCAACTGATATGCACTGGAATCCATTTAATGATGCTTATTTGTTGCCTTTAAAACATGGTCATTAGTAATGCAAATAAGAAAAACATTTCCTTAAACAAAGCACACTTATTAATTGTTGGTATGATCATGCAAGGTCGAACATGCTTCATACTGTGAACCTCAAAACATAAATCTGAGCTATTAACGTAGAAAGATTTAATATATAAAAAACAGGAGTAATACAAATTTCTTTGAAAATGCTCATTGATTTATTGCTATGTATGTTTCCAGTACTCAGAGAATTTGCTCTTTGTTGAAGATGCTTTGACAAAAGACTACAATATTGCCTGCAAGAAGGAGAAATCTCAAATAATTTGTTCTATTTTAGGCCACATTGATTGTGGATTCCCTTATGTTGCTATAGATGTCCCTATTTATTTATTTATTCATTTGTTTATTTATTTATTTATTGAGGCTTCTATCTATTGCAGAAATGCTTTTTGGCTCAAAATGTGTAGTTTATATACACATTGAGACAGAAAATGACAAAGAGCATTACTTTTCTTTCATTTTAAATGCTCATCATTTCTCCTAGTTAGAATATTATACAAGTAAGGGGTGAAGGCCTACACCAAGTGGGGGGGGGGGGGGTCCTACAGTAAAAAAGGCTTACTCTTTTGCAGAATGTATTGTTCCATAAGAAAACCTGTTTAACTTGAGCAGATATGTTTACAAAATGTTTGTGTACTTTAGCTTGTGTCCCTTGACCAAATATAGTAGGCATGCTTACAGTCAATCCACTTTTTTATTAGTCAGCTCATTACACATGGCAACAGCTTGCTATTTCTAGAAATTAGTGTAGGGGAAGGCCTTAGCAAAGTCAAAGCCTTAGTGCTGCAAAAAAAAAAAAAAAACACTAATCACTGAAAATGTGTTACAAATGATAATGTCAAGAAAATCCAGTGAGTTGATATTAGCATTCTTATGGTATTGCTGTTTAGAGAGTTATTAAAATCCACAAATTAATATTTATTAACTGGATAAATTGGTTTTAAAAAAATCTCTGACAACATAAATCTAAAAATTCTGGATGCTTAAGACTATCACTGCTCCAGTTTTAGAACTGAATGCAATGATGGGCTATGTGGGAGTCACCTGTTAATGGGTCCGTCTTATTTTTTTTTCAATGTATTGTTGTTTTAATGAGTTCAAACTGTTCATACTGGATCCAAATGTGCATGTCATCACTACTGCATTATTTGACTCTGCTCTTGTGTATGTGCATGCGCATATATGAAGTTCAGCTTAGCTGTTCATGTATATGCCCACATCTTAGAGGCTATGTTATGCATTTCCAGTGGTACACATGTGCATGTATAGTTACTTCAAAGTGGTAAATGTTCACATATATTGTATATACATAAAGTATGTATAAATGTATAACATATGTCTATATTTAGCTATCTAGCTATTTGTGTATATATATATATATATATATATATATATATATATATATATATATATATATATATATATATGGGTTCTGTTCAGAAGCTCGAAATACTGAAATCTTGAATTTCAGTATTTCGAGCCCAAGAAGCCGAATCCACATAATAACGAAAGTTTAGAAGTGCGAAATTCAAAACCTCGAATACCGGAGGTTTTGAATTTCGTGCTTTTAAAGTTCCGCTATGGTTATGTATTCAGGTAAGTGTGTGTGTGTGTGTGTGTGTGTGTTAAGGGGTTTGGGTAGGGGTTGTGGTGTGTGTCAGTGTGTTTTGTTGCTGTGATGTGTGTGTGAGAAGATAAAGTAGCTTGTGTGGTGGTGTTTTGTGTGTGTTTGTATGTAGTGCGACCTCAGAGTGAGAATGCTTAAGTAGGGGGGATGTGGGGGGTGCAGCCCCCCCATATGGGGGGTTTAGGGGGGCTTGCCCCCTGCTTTCATGTAGTAGAGTGATGTGTGTGTGTTTGCGTGGTGGATGGTGGGTGTGTGTGTGTGTGTGTGTGTGTGTGTGTGTGTGTGTGTGTGTGTGTGTGTGTGTGTGTGTGTGTGTGTGTGTGTGTGTGTGTGTGTGTGTGTGTGTGTGTGTAGTAAAACTGCGAAATTCAAAACTTCCGGTATTCGAGGTTTTAAATTTCACGGTTTTTAGTTTTCGTTGTTTTGTGGATTCCACTTCTTGGGCTCGAGATACTGAAATTCAAGATTTCAGTATTTCGAGCATATATGTGTGTGTGTGTGTGTGTGTGTGTGTGTGTGTGTGTGTGTGTGTGTGTGTGTGTGTGTGTGTTTTGTGCATAGATTTCCAAAGACTTAATTGTTTATCTATTGCATCTCTTATCCCAAAGTACTGATTTTGAAAGACCACATTTTATGATATTGTTTAAGTTCATAATAATATGCTATTGTCGACTCAATGTTTTTACTTTTATCTGAAATCACATTTTCATTAACCCTGTTTTTGTAATGCAGTTAATTAGGAAATGGTTCCCTTCTTATTACATTTTTCTTTGAGATGGTATGAGTACATGATGTTGTTGGCCATTTTGTTTTTTTATACTTTTCCTGTTTGTGTTCCTCAGATGGTGAAACTAGTTTGTCTTTATTCTACTGTGCAATTTTCAATGCAATGGCTCTAATTAAAAGAAGTAATTGCTGTTTATTTGCCTATCCTATATACATATTTAAGTAGCTGGTACTAAAGCTAGTTATTAAGACTCTTACATTAATCTTCAACCACATACATTGGCAACACAGTGGCAACACATTTTTACCTCGTACAGGTAATTATGCTGAACTAACCCTGCTGTGCATCATGGATCTACACCCACTGACAGATTGATTGCTACTATTGTAGGTCTGAGAATGAGACTGCCATCTTTTCATAGGATTAACTATACCATTGTCTGGTGACAGCTTCTAGAATGAGGGCAATTAAAAACATTTCATGTGTGGTTTAGCTCAAAAAAAGTTTCTCCAGCTCTTACTTGTTAGTTAAGAAAAACTTCAAATGTATCACCTAAAAGTGTTTTAAAGATGTGCTTATGATATAGAATGTACAAATCTGTCTCATCAGACCAATATTTCAATTTGCTGGAGTGGCATGTTTTTCTTTACGTTGCTATGCATTATTTTATTATGTTTAAAAGTGAAAATTAAATAATACTTTCCATAAAAACATGCCTTTATAACTATATTTTGCATAAATATAAAGTAAGGTAGTAATATCTGCTAAATTTATATCATTTAATGCTATTTTGAGATGGTAATGATATAGATAATATAACACATTTCCAATGCAGTGGTTGTCGTTTTATCTTTTATGTGCATTATACAGTAATATTGTACAATAGCAGAAAGATATTTCTGTAATTTCTGGAATCCAGCAGGATAACTGGCAAATTTTAATGGTACTGAATGTTGAATTAGATAGGATGGCAGAAGTACCAAGTTAGCAGAATGAATTCACAATGTATTGAACTGCTCCATTTAGCATTAAAAATGCTGATGCCCACATTAAATCTGATAATACCAAACCCTACAATTAAAAGTGATTAAATAAAAAGGAAAGTGATGAAAACAAGCTCAGTTCTCTTCTTCAACCACTCCAAAACAGGGAAAATGCTATCACTTTACACATCAGGAGAGGAGTCTAAATGTTAGAAAAAAAGTGTCTAAAGTGTTTAAAATAGTACATGAAGTGTATACCAGAAAACCGTACAAACTACAACCAAACATGTCTGGCATCTGCATGTTCTCAAAGAAAGTAGGAAGAATGTGTAACTAACCATCAGTAGCAAGAAAAAGTAATTATTTATAGTATACGTATTTAAATGACAAATTACCTTTTTTGTTGTTTAATTAATAATGTGTATAACAGCAGTAAATATAATTTAAATGTGAAGAGTCATTGATTTACTTTTACTTACATAGTTTCCCATTCAGCTTCACTTTCAGCAGAAAACCATGTCATTCATTACAAGTACATTCAGCACTCCTTGCACATCAGCAAGATTTGCCCTGTAATTATTAAATCACAGAACATTTTTCAAAATTCTGCTATCTGATTGGCCATTGTATTTATTTATTTATTTAGTTTGCATCTTTAATGAGTAAAATTTGGTATTACCTACATAGATTAAATAGCAATCAATAGTTGCAGTGTTCTGGGAATTTTTCCAATCTCTGCAAAGAGACACTCAATGGAAATTTAAAAATATATATATAGAAGAGCCTTAACTTGTCTAACTAAAAATTTTAAAGTTAATAACTTGAGTCAAAATAAACTACTCATCTGAAAAAGTCTTATGATCTTTTCATCTTGTTCAAATGAAAGTAAACATCAATGACAATGTCCCTTTTTTCACATTATGTATTTAGCTGTGGGGCAGCTGTTAGGCAAGGATTCTCTTTATCGTTTTTTTTTTTGGTGTCTTCCATTTCATTTATTCACTCATTCCCCAGTATTCCACTTAATGCAGCTGAGGATCATAGAGTGCAAGAGCCTATCTTGACACTCAGTGGGCACAATGCAGTGAAGTTAGTCCTGAACAATGCACTAATCTATCACACACCACACATATGTATGAACAACTTGGAGGATCATCGATTCATCTTTAGTAGTTCTTTGTAGTGTTGGAGGAAATTGGAGTACGCATTGAAAATGCATCCTCATATGGGGGGGATGAGCAGACTCCACAAGAATGCCCCCCTCCCCAGTGAGAACCAGACTGGAGAATTACGTACTATGAAACAGCAGTGGTAACCACTATGTCACAGTGCTGCTGTAACTCCCATTCTTAAGCAGCAATATTTTGTGGAAAAAAGTAAAATTCTGGGAAAGAAAACAGATGGTCCATTGAAAGCCCCTCTCCAGCAATACACATACATATTATCAGCTATAGGACTGCTGTATCTCATAGAAAGCAAATGACAGTGGTCTCATCCTGTACTGGCTGGCATAACACTTATTCATCTGGACCCATTTCAGACTCAGTCTAGGTGTGTAAAAACAGATAACAATGATAGAAGTATAGATGTGTGGGGAAGAGTACAGGGTCAGCACTGATTTATGAGTACCAATACTACATTTGTGCTCACATCTGGAGCGCTCAGTGTGTGTGGTACAGGTAGTTTAACTGATCCAACTTGCTTGTTACATATGTAGCAATCAACTTGTTACAATTTCAAAGTGGAATAGCTTTTTTATCAACTTTATATTATTAAAATAAGCTAGCTATCGTTCTGCTGGAGAATTTTAAGGCAGTTGCAAGACACTGGGAAAACAGTGGAACTGAGAAAACTGTGGAAATAGGGTTAAAATCATTCCCATGATTTTCCAGTGTCCTGATGATCATGCATCACATGTAACAGGAAAACTGCTAAAAATGTGTGTGAGCATCTTAGAATAGTACATGTGTCTAGTACAGGCAGCGAGTTAGCACTAGTGAACAAGTGTCTCTGACTGTTATAAAAAGCAGAAAACTTTACTTGTTAACACATAGCATGCTGTTTTAAAAACTTAAAAGGAAACACAGAATTAAAAAAAAGGAAAACAATTGCATTTTATTCGATGCTGGGTTGATTGATGAATACAACTACACAATAATATTGTATACCTGAGTTAGGGTGTAAAATATGTCTCTAAGTGATTTGATTGTGTTGACTAATGTTGCCAAATTGGCATGGGCATTTGCCAGTGGTAAGTGGGCTGTAGAACTGGCCTACACTGACCATCACCAAGGACTCATGCTCATGATTGGCCATTATGTGCCTGCCATAAAGCTCAGCAGCACTGCTTCAATAAGCTACTGCCCAGCTGACCGGTGTCCTGTTGCCCTGCCTGTGTTACCTGGGTTAGCTCTGTTGAGAGAAAACTGGGCATTAAACCAAACAATCTGCAAAGCATGAAATAAGAATTGCTACACTAAATGTAGGTTCACTGACAGGATGCAGCTTGATTCCTATTTATTCAGGAAACAAGATGGAAAAGTAGTTCAGCTACGCCACTTGGCTTGGGATTAAAGGTCTACTATGCCAGAGGAGGACAGGTTAGAATGGTGTGGGAATTGTTGTGAGAGAAAGGCTTCAGAAGATAGTGAGGGATGTCATCAGAATTAGTGTGAGACTCATGGCAATCAATGTCTATGTCCCATAGCAGGGCTGTGATAGTGAGGGAAAGAGTGCATTCAGACAACAGTTGCAGGACCTTCTAGGTAAGGGTGACCTGTAAGCACATACTGGGGCAGACAGAGCAGAATATGAGAACTGTCTGAGCCCACATGGGTGGGGCAACAGAAATAAAGAAGGAGAGGCCATTCTAGGCTTCTGTCTGGTAAATGGCCTGATGGTGATCAGCACACGGTTCAGCAAGAAAGACAGTTACAAAATCACATACAATAGTGGCCAACATGCAACTCAGGTAGATTTCCTTCTAGTAAGTAAAGGACAGTGGGGTAAAATCAATGATTGCAGAGTCATCCCCAGTGAAACAGTTGGCCCACAGCATAAACAACCATTTGCCACAATCAGCTGCATGCAGTGGTCAGAGAAGGCTCTAAGGTCCACAGAGATCAGACCAAAGATGTGGAAGATGACTGGAGAGAAAGCACAGCAGTTCAAAGAATTATTCAAGGCTGTAGCACCTCAAAAACAAGAGAAAATAGATGGAGTTGAAGAAAAAGAAGAAGGGCAGCACCTCAAAACAGCATATGCGATGACTACAGGATAGAAATGTAGTTGAGCTTGATATGGAGATAAGGTAGGTAAGGAAATCTGGTGGTGGAATGCAGAAGTCCAGGAAGTCATGAAAGAAGGAGTACAGGAAAAAGTGTGAGATAGAAAAGCCAGCCCTGGCTAGGAAGGATTACTGGTTAGCTAACAAAGATGCTAAGAGAGGAGAGGCAAAAGCCAAGAACAAGTCAGCAAATGTGCTGTACTAACTTTTGGAAAGTGTCTCAGTATGTGGCACAAAGAAACTATATCAGGTTGCAAGGCAGACAGAAAGATAAAGAAGGTAGTCAGACACCTTTCATGAGGGATACGAGCACACCCTGCTCACCAGTCCATATGACATCAAAGGCAGATGGAAGGAGTACTTCCAGCACCTTCTGAATGAAAAAAACTCCACAGAAGCCATATTTCTCTAGATACAATATATGATGAAAGAAAAGAAGGGGCCCACCACAGAAGAAGTAAAACAGCACTAAGGAAAATGAAGTCAGGGAAAGCAGCAGGCTCAGATGATGTCACAGCAGATATGATAAAGATGCTGGATGAGATGGGGATAAACCACACCTGAGGGTACTCATAGCAGCGTGGAAAGAAAGGTGTATCCAGATGACTGGAGAATAAGCAAATTAGTACCAGTGTGCAAGTACAAAGGGACATTCACAATTGTGGGCAGTATAGCACTATCAAACTTCTATCACATTCCATGAAGGTTCTGAAGATGGTGTTTGATAAACAGATAAGCAGATTAATAAAAAGTAGGATGGGAGATGAGCAGTTTGGCTTCAGATCAAGATGCAGCACATCTGACCCAGCATTTGCAGTAAGATATATACTTGTGAAGAAGTTAGAGATGAAAATAGAGTCCAACTGGACATTCCTAGACTTGGAGAAAGCATATGACAAGGTTCCAAGAAAGCTGATTTGGGCAGGCCTGTGACAGTTCAATGTTCCATAAACACTGGTAGAAGTAGTTCAGGCTGTCTAAAAGGACCAAAGGACTCAAGTACAGAGAATTTGTCTCACAGAGGTATTTCCCAGTAGGAAAAGGTGTGAATCATTGCTCAGCTCTGAGCCCACTGCTGTTCATACTGGTGATATAGATATTAGCAAACAAGTTGGGTGGGACAGATCAACAAAGTTGCTGTATGCAGATGATGTGGCATTACAAGCAGACTCTGATCAAGGACTTCAGTAAAGGATAAGGGAATAGAATGCAAAGCTCTCGGCACATGTGATGAAATTAAGTACAGATAAGACAATTGTAATGACAGCAAATGGGGGAATCAGAAGAATCTGAAAACTGAGATAGGAGGGAAAATTCTGGAATAGATTATCATCTCAAGTATTTGTTAGGGGTGACTGAAAAGAAATGAAGTCTGAATAGGGAGTTCAAAGATAGAACCACAGAGGCTGCAGCCAAATGGCATAGAGTGTCAAGTGTAGTGTATGACAGAAGAATGCAAAGAAACTGAAATGTAAGATGCACAAAACAGTGGTGTGACCAGTACTACTGCATGGTACAAAAACCTGGGCAGTAAAGGCAGGACAGATGTGGAAGCTAGAGGTGATGTAGATGAAGTGCCTGAGAAGGGTGATAAGATGCACACTGTGAGACAGACAAAGAATGGAGGACATAAGAGCAGAAACCAAAGTAGCTCCAGTTACAGAAAAAATAAAAAAAGAACAGATTATTCAGGTTCAGGCATATGTGCAGAAAAGGAGAAGACAATCTGGTAAAGAAGATTTGGACAGACAGGAAGAAGGCAGAAGGAAAAGAGGTGGATGGATTGTATGAGAGAAGTCTTGCAACAATCAAGCATGAATGTCGAAGAAGGTAGGAAAGTGGCATTGAAGAAAGAGAGAGATGGCAAGGGTTGACGTAACATCTTGACCCTATGTAGAAAATGGGATGATGATGATGATATCATTGAAGACCTAGCCTGTAAAAACTCAGATATGCTTCATTATTGTACCTACTGCAATCAGACCTCTGTCAGTTGCAGACATGGGAAAATGGATGTGAGCGTTATGATTTCTAGTTCAGGTTGTCAGGTACAGTAGAGCTTTGAACAGATAACTTTGTATTTACAAGAAGCATCAGAAGAGGATTTAACTAATTACATCCAAGTGATTCAAGATCGAAGTGGTGCATTTGCAGTTAACTCCTACTGATGTCTGTAGGCGTCAAATATTGCTTGTTCATATTTGCATCAATAATTCCAAAAGCATGCTATGTACATGGTTTTAAAACATTTCTTTTTAAAGCTTACACAATAGCAAGCTCAACTGCACTAATATTTGACCTCTGTCTAGTACAGGTAAATATATATTCACTGTTGTTTTTGTGATATTAATTTATTTAGATATAATGTTCACATTTTTCTAAATATCTCAACAACCAAGTAACACAGACATAACTCCTTGGCCTCAAATGAAAGCTCTCAGCTAGATGAATAAAATACTGCAGTATGTGTGTAACTTGAGTGGGTGCTGAGATATTGTAAGTTGTTTACAAAATATTACAAATGTAATAGTTACTCTCCTGGATTCAATAAACTCCATGCAGGAATAGAGCTATTCCTGCAGAGAGTGGTTTGTGTCCATGTAACCACAGCAGCGTGCCTTGCATATTCATAAAGGTGCATTGCTCTTAAGGCTAAATGGACATGAACCATGAATAAGTGCTGGGGGCATGTTTAAGTAGTGCATGGACTATAAACACATCCCCTGCACTCAGAAAGGGCCGTATGGCACTTTCTAAACCTGATGCAGCATAATATTAGAGACTTTCTCTAATATTATGCTAGTATTTCAGTGGCCACGGACACTGAAATGAAATAAATGTATTTCAGTGTCTGTGGACACTGAAATACATACGGGAGCAGGAAAGCAATGCAGGGAAGGTGCGACAGGTTCTGTGACGCACCCTCTGCAATGTAAAACTGCCGTATGACACCTCACAACCTGCTAAAGCAGGGAATCTGGACAAAGGCACAAATAATGGTGGGACAAAGCCCTTAAAGGGGACACTTCTTAAATATTGCCCTTACAAACTTAGAAAGTTGATAGAAAACAGATCATGCATTAGCATACATTTCCGAAAGATAGAAGTCTGAAAGTCAAATGTATGCCATTATTCCCTGACAGCAGTCCATGTTGACAAAGACACAAATAATGGGGTCAAGGCCTTAAAAATAGGGACACTCCATAAATATTGCCCTTACAAACTTAGAAAGTTAATAGAAAACAGGTCATGCATTAGCATGAATTTCCAAAGGATAGAAGTCGAAAGTCAAATGTATGCCATTATTTTCTTTCTGCAGTCCTCAATGACTTGTCAGAAAACCATAATACTCACTATATAACATAAAAATATAATAATAATAATAATAATGATAATAATATAATAAATCTTTTTTTTTACATGCTAAGCAATGTTTAAGCGTAGCCAAGTGGGTGTGCATCTTCTGGCCCTCCGCTTAGCATTGCTTAAACATCCCATAGGAGATAGAAATATACAGTTGAAATTCCTAAGCCAAGATAGTGTAGTGAGAAGAGTTCTGGCTTTACATGCAGGTATGCATGGTTTGAGTACCAAGAGAGGCAAGTTATTTTTATATGGGAAAGCAGTGTTAAAATTATTTTTTTAAACTTAAATTATTTAGTAAATTGTTATTGTCAACTAGGGTAGTGTAGCTGGTGTAAAATGGAAGTGTGAGTGGATATAACATGTGAAGTCACCCATGTATACATAAGTGTCCTACACAGTATAGTCATACCCCATGCTAATGTAATAAAAGCACATAGAGGGATGTCACGTAAAGTAAAACATATACACCTACTAAATTAAGCCATTATCCTGATATTTTTTAAATAAAAAGTGAGCAATGGTCAGCAATGCCCATCTATGCTTACCAGGTTTAAGCATCACTTAGACATGATTTCTAAACAGCAGGTAGCTCAGCTAAGTGGATTTGCACACTGCTAAGCAGTGCTCAGCAATTACCTCTTTAAGCACTGTTCAACCCAGCTTAGCGGGTTTGGACGTTGCTAAGCTGTGCTTAGCATTTTTGAAATGGTCTAATGATGACAAAGGATGGAAATATGGCCTTATTTAAACCATGTAGGTGGGAATACATGCATAACCTGTTTAGTTTGATCTCTGCAGGAACATGTCTGGTGTTGGAGAGGGAGTATACTTTTGGGCTCAGCGGTGGAACATTCAGGAGTCCAGCCTCAGTGCTGGACCCCTTGTCAAAAACCAGGATGTGAGACTGCTGCAGGGCCAGTACCAGGGCTCACAATACAAAACGGAGGTCTGGGACTGCCTCACAAATGATCTCACCAGTGCTACTGGCATCCCCCAGACTGGTGAGCAGGTACAGCACTACTATGCTGACCTAAAGAGGAGGAAGGGGTGTTTTTGGCCCAGTGGATCCAAGATGCATGGGTACGGAATGTTCCAGTAGTGAGCAAGTATTACTATCAAGTAGTTTGTAGCAAATACTAGCCTGAGAATGTGATAGACAGGTATGCATAATGTTTGTTTCTCTCCCCTACAGCTGCAGCAGAGAGGGCTATGACCATGGAAACCCATGGTAACAGACTGCTGAGGCTGTGCCGACAGGCTGGTGAGTACAAATCTATTTTGCAGTATATTGTTCAAATAACTAAGAAGGAGTACATTGCTTACTGTTAGTAGGTATACTGTTACTGTGTGAACTGAATAAATAAAACGTTTGACTGACTAATATCGATGTGCGATAAAAGTCCCTACAAAAAAACTGTTATATTTATTCTGGTATGTTGTTGTAGACATATAGAATGTATACAGGTTCTTCACAGCAAATGTGGCTGTGATAGCATACCTTAACTGAGCTTCTTCTGTGAACCAACTGAAAGAAAAACTAGATGGTGGAGCAGTAAAACAAGATATAACTGAAATGTGAAAAATATACTGCACTAGGCTCTGAACCCTGAATAGTAATGTGTAAAGTTTCAAATTGTGTTCCATCCAGTATTGCCTTGTGTTAACCTTTGCTTTCCAGATTGTGGTAATCCAAAGGATTAATGCACAGTACAATAACTATCTGTCATGCATGTATCAGAGGATTACAAGTTCAGACTGTCTAAACAGGAGACTATTAGGCAGAAACCAGTGAAACAAGAAACAGCAGTAGCTCAGTGTGATGAGAAATAGCTTAGATGTTAATTTTGCCCACAGACATGGTTCAAATCCAGGTAGTGGTACTAAGATGTGTGCATATCTACACACAAGGAATCAGGAATAAATGTAAAAACAGACAGGTAGTGTTAACAGATATTTTCTCCACAGATTGTATAGATAAGGAAATGTTGGTAGTAGCTGTATGAAGGGCATACTAATAAACTGTGTGCAACTGTTCAACAATCCCACCACAGGCCTGCAAGTGACAGCAGGATAGGTACATACAACATGCACTCTTCCTGATACATGTCTCTCAAGTGTCATACTGTCATGGCTAGTGGTCACTGCTGCCAATAACCCAGGACACAGATAGGAAACCAGTTGAAGTATGCCAGTAGTACACTCACATAACAGCAGTTCAGGGTACCCCCCTTGTGCCAGATATGTAATCCTAAGATGTACGAGTCCCCTCTAGTCATGTACCCAGAGTTGTCACAATTTGCCCCATACCATTCCAGGCTGACAGTTTAATAGGTATGTTTGTGCTACAGAAGCTATTGGTCATAGGCAGATATAGGTTCATAGGTTCATAGGTAGGTACTAGGCTATCTGCCCTAGGGCATTTATAAGCCTAGCCAGAATGTGTTGGCTTTCGCCTCCCTTTTAGACTAGATTCCTGAGCCTCTGTCCAGCTGGGCCATAGAAGTGATTCCAGGAGTAAATTTATGATTTCCCATCCACTCATCAAGAGTTCACTTGAAGAGGGTCAGCGAGGGGCTCTGCCTAACATGGACTAGGATTCTATTCCAGAGCTAGGGAAACCTTTGGGATATGAATCTATCCCTCCAGCATGTCCTATTTATTGTTGTGCTAAGGTTTAAATCCCTGGAGCGTGTAGCTCTAATGGATTTGGTTTTCTTGAGGTGGAGCATGTCCAACAATTTCGGGTTAGACATGGCCTTGTACGTCAGGCAGAGATCGCCTCTGAGTAGGTGGTAAGCAACTGAGTAGAGCTGGAGTTTCCTTAGTCGAGCTGCATAGGGCATCTGTTTGAGGCCCACGATCCTTTTGGTGAGGTATTTTTGAGGTCTCTCCAGCTGTTGCAGGTGTCGGGTAAGGCACATCCCAAATGGGGCATTGTACTCAATTATGGGCCTGATGAGCAATGAGTAGTGGGGCACAATGACCTCTCTTGATCTAGATGTGAACCCTTTTGTGATTAGGTGAGCTATATAGAAGGTTTTTCTAACCACTTTGGCAATGTGATTGTCAAAAGAGAGGTTACTATCTACTTGGGTCCCCAGATCCCTAATTACTTCTTCTGTACTTAGTGGATTACCTCCTATGTGGTAGTTTGTGGGCATTTTGTTTTTCCCAAAGGGGATGACTATGAACTTTTTGGCATTTAGCTTGAGGCCATGGTTCTGACACCAGGTATCCGTCTCAATAAGGCCCTTCTGGAGGATGCTTGTGTCAGCCGGTGAGTCGATTATGGCTCCCAGTTTGCAATCATCTGCAAACTTGGTAAGCCACAGTCCTCCTGTGTTTGCCTGTACCTCAGAGAAGTATATAGCGAACAAGAGGGGTCCCAGGACTGAGTCCTGTGGGATGCCACTTGTAACCGGTTTAGAGTCGGACATGGCACCCGCGACTCTGACCATGTGAGTTCTATCCCTGAGCCAGTTTGCAACCCATCTTGTGACATATGGGTTAATATTTAAACTGGTAAGCTTATTTATGATGCCAGAGTGGGGTATTGTGTCAAAGGCCTTTGCAAGGTCCAAGTAGGCTGTGTGAACTACCTTTCCCTCATCTATGGCTTTGGTAACTATTTTGAAGAAGTCAACTAGGTTTAAGAGGAAAGATCTGCCTTTAACAAAGCCGAATTTGGTAGGGTCCAGTGTTTGGAGGTTCCCAATGTCTTTGTTTATGAGATCCATGATGATGCGCTCCATAGCCTTGCAGACCAGGCTAGTCAGGCTTATAGGGCGATAGTTCCCTAGATCCGCTGTGGTTCCACCTTTGTGGAGCGGGATCACTGTTGCCGTACACCATTCTTTGGGTACATAACCTGTGGTAAGGCTGAGTTGGAACAGTGAATTTATGTGAGGGTTTAGTTCATTTTGGAGCTCGTGTAAGATGCAGCCCGGGATACCATCCGGTCCCATTGATGCTGAGTTTTTTTACTTTGGAGAGGGCTGCTTTCACCTGTGTGTCTGTGATGTTTGGGGGACTGCATTCTTCTGGGATAGACACTGGCGCTTTTGGGGGGGAAGGGGGGGGTAAAGTTTGCACTGAACCTGTCCACCAGGATGTTGGCAATGTCAGTGGGTTCAGTGTATTTTGTGCCATTTTGCACCAGCTCGGAGCAGATCTGAGAGTTGCCACCCAGATTCTTGATGTAGCTAAAGAACACCTTGTGATTATCTTTAGAGTCTTTGGCGATTTTTCTTTCAAAGCTAGCCTTTGATGATTTTATGAGGGATCGAAGTTTCTTGCTAGTACTGATCAGGAATGCCTTCCCTTTTTGGGATTTTGCCTTATCATGTAGTAGCTTCCTCCTTCTGTTGTATAGCTTATTTATGGCTGGGGTCCACCAGACTGGTCTCCTGTTTTTGGAGGAGTAAGTCTTGGTTTTACTTGGGATGGCATGATTCATGCATTCCTGTAAGTGCACATAGAGTGCATTTGTAAAGGATTCTGCAGTTTGGGTAGCATTTTCCATTAGCCGGGGTCTTTGAAACTTTCCACCTTGGTCCTGAGAAGTGTGAAGTTTGCTTTTGAAAAATTTTTCACAGTGGTTTCCTTGGCTGGGGTGGGGTCAGGATGTGGATGTCCATTGTGATTAGTTTATGGTCTGATCTTACCAATGAGGGTTTTCCCTCTGGTGTGGAACATTGAGCCCCCATGTTGGTGATGACCAAGTCCAATATGTTATCCCCTCTTGTTGGAGTGGTGACCAGTTGTTCCATATAAAGTGAGGGCAGACTCATAGAGTATTGAGTAGTATTGCTGTAAAAAATAGAAGCATAAAAAGTTGTTAATGGACTTTTTGTCCCCCACCTCATCTGGATCAATACAATAATTCATATACTATGGGTATGTTTTACTCCAAACTTAATGTTGGGACTTGTGTTCTATTATTGTTTATATATTTGATTAGTTGCATGTTAACATACCTTGTTCAAATACCATTGTTGGTGGCCTATTGCCATCAATGTTACTGGCATGCTTTTCCAGTGCATACTGTCATTCCATTTATGCATGTGTTTGTGTTGCTATGCAACTGTTCTAAATCTGTTTTATGGGGTTAATCGGAAATCCCATGCATGCTGTTATAACAAATCTGGAAATGTGGTGTTCATGACTAACCAACATATTTTTTAAAACCTCAACACCATAGCCCCTTTGGGAAGGCAGATCCCAGCTGATCTGCGTGTCCCACCTCATCTGGGCATGGCACCGGGCCCCAGCACATCTGCGGCCCAACCCGGGACTTCCTCATCCACTGATCATGCACCACCTTTGGGTGGAACTGCCTCAGGGACAGGGCTCGTCCCCCACCTGGGATTGGACATGGGCAGGAGCCTGTCACCCGCAGTCAGTTCCAGGGTTTGGTGCACAATGCCATCCGAGCTGAGTTGGATGGGCAGCTGCACCAGATTGAGGGACACCTGGCACACCTCAATGGGCAGGCCGTCCCTTCTGTCCAGTCCCCAGTACAGCCACCTTCAGTACCATGAAGGAGCAGTGGTGACTGCCCATGTGTGGAGAGCTCAGTCCCACTATATCCTTTTGGGGGCTCATTGGCTTCTGATTCCCAACCACCCTCCCATCAAAGGTGTTTACCCCCTCACGTGTCATATACCACCCCTGTCTGCTATCTTGTCTGTCAGAAAATGCAACCTAACCCACCCAACCTACCTCCCCAAACATACTTACAGCCCCTCCCCATCATCCCACTCTCACCTTAAAAAAAGGGCATCTGTGCCGCAAAAAAAAAAAAAAAATTGTGTCATACATAGCTCTACATTTTGCTACCATGTCCAGTGACATAAATCAATCTACAACCAAATTACTCTACAAATGTATGTAGCCAGCATCCCTCCCTGTGGGGTGTGAGGCTGTAAATTCCAAATTTGCCACATCAGTCACAGCTATTGCTGCTGAGGAAATGTATAGTTATGGTCCATTCCTACACCCATCCTGAATATCCCTAGCTGCTTTTCATAAGGTTTTACCCTCTGCTTGCCCTGATTTCACCACTTTCCTATCACCCTTTTTTCTTTTCTTTAAAGAAAATTAGCATGTGTGTAAGCGGGAGGAAGTGGTGATAAGTGAAGCTAAGATGGGTTATTTAGTTGTCTCTTAGCAATGCTTAGCACTGCACAAAATCATGCAAACCTGCTTACAAATACTTAAAAGTGCCTTAATCACTCTGTTTCCATCACTCCTTGTTCTGCCCAGCAACAAAATACTTAGCGCTGCCAAGTCTCAAACTTGGGATACTGAATACTACATCACAGCAAAGTACCACTACACCATCTAAACTATGGGAATTTGCAATGCTTTTACAAGCATATCATTCATTCTAGTCATTTAACATTAATGGAAAAAAAGCAATCACTTCCTAGTGGAGAACTCAGGACCCTGTGCACAACAATGACAGCAACATATCACTACACCATCTGAGGTGTAGGAATGTGTAATGCTTTTACAAACATATCATGCAAAACAGTCATTCAACATAAGGGGGAATTATATCCATAGTACTGTTATATACATATGTATGTATATATGCATACCAAAATATATATATATATATATATATATATATATATATATATATATATATATATATATATATATATATATTAATCTATATATGCATACATATATATATATATATATATATATATATATATATATATATATATATATATATATATACACTAGACAATCTCGACATACTGAAATGTTGAAATTCAGTACGAAAAGACCGAATAGTGGAAAGTGCAGTTAATCGAAACTACACTATGCCGAATCCGCAAATGTCAAATCCGCCCCTATTGTGGTGTCGCGTTCGTGATGTGTGGTTCGGTCTGTGGATTTAGCTGGGGTTTGAGGTAAGTGTTGTGTTTTTCAGGATAATGGGTAGGGATTTTAGTGTGTGTGAGTTTGTGCTGTGGTGTTTGTTGTGTGTTTGTGTATTTATTGCAACCTCAGAGTCAGAATATTTAAGTGGGGGGTGGGGGTGCATGGAGGCTTGCCCCCCTGCTTACAGGTGGGTTAAGTTTGTGTGTGTTGTTATATTTGTTTAGTTAGGTAGGTGTATGTTTGTGTGTGATTATGTCCTAGTTTGTGTGTGTGTGTGTGTGTGTGTGTGTGTGTGTGAATGGTCGTGATTGTAGTGTTCATGATTGTGGGTTTTCACGTATGTGGTTTTTCAACTATTCATTCTCGAAATACTGAAATTCGACATTTCAGTATTTCGAGATTGTATAGTGAATATATATATATATATATATATATATATATATATATATATATATGTGTGTGTGTGTGTGTATGTGTATATTTGTATATATTCATTCTGAGATATATAGACAGATAACCAACCTCTTACTGCAGCAAATCTGCAAAAAGGCAGACAAATGGGGGGAATAAAGGGCAAACAATAGTGACATTTTTGAAATATGGCTGTTATATGCATAGAAGTCTGCTAGAGTAGCATGGTGTGCTCTAACATACAATGCCAGACAGATTCCAGGTCTGAAACACAAATGAATGTCAACATTTACTGATGTCAATGCTCACATCATCCCAGTAATTTCTCGGAAACCCACAATGGTTGTGGTCAACGGACAAAACATATGAGCCACACATCAGGACAATGTCTAGACATCAGGACAGTGGAGAGGTATGACCGCAGTCTTGTAACAGAATGGAAAAACCTTTGACAGCTGCCAACCATGTCACCTGTAGGAAAAAGCAGATAGTGGTGCATAAATATCCAAATAAATATTTGCACCACAGTTGCAGCAACATACCAGTACCTCAAATGAACTCCAGAGTAGAATGACTGTTTGAACGAACAGATCCTGATTCTCAGTCACACAATACACTGACAGATACTGGCCCAACTCACAGTGTACTGTGAATCCTGAGGTGTTACAGGATCTTCCTCAGTCTGCCCCAGCAGACATACTGACCCGATAGGCCACCAGCAGCCATTGTAGCATGCACAGTCAGATAGAAAAAGGATCTGTGACACTCACATCTGCTACTCTCCCTACCCAGCCAAACAAACATCCACACACAACACTGCTACACAATCTTGATGGTTGCTTCACAATGGCCAGACATACATAACTCTTATATGTACAGATTTGCACAGAATGTTAAGGGTGTGAGACCATATTCATGGCCACTGCCGCATACCACTTCCAGGAGTCTGCTAATTCAATGGGGTGATACCTTGAGTGCAGTCAATAAATAATGATATCATATACCTCTGACCTTCTTACTGCAAGACATCTGGACAAAGAATGACATATTTGGGAGACAGGGGGCCAGAAAGAGGGACATATCTCACATAATGGTGTTACAAACTGAAACAGTTGACAGTATCAGAGGCTTTGTTGTAGCATAACAACCCTAAAAGAGATGATGTCTGAAGAACCAATGGATGTCAACAGTTACTCTGACTACAATCTTCACATTATCCTACTGCTTCCACAAAAACAGACGTTGTCTGAGGAACAGGTGAACCCTTGGGCAGTCTGTGGACATCAGGGCAGTTGAGAGGTATGTCACAGACATATCACTGTCAGATGTCAAGTCACCCAGAAAATGCATGTCCAAATGAACCCTGTTAAACTAGCAACCCTCTATATGTATAACAGCACTACTGACTTACAATCTGTATCCAATTCTGGAGCTTTGTTCCCCATGTTGCTAGGCTGTCTCCACATGTCCTCTCCTGAGAGGTATTCCCACCTACTGTCTATGAAGCTGTAGCCCCCACACCCCATAATGTTCTCCACACAGGGAAGGGAAGGGGGCAAGGCACATATGAAGGCCATAATTATAGCACTGTGTTGCTATGGCATTGGAAAATGGAAAGAAAACACAGCTGCTCTGGATGAAAGTAGCAAGTGGGAGACACCAACTGGTGCACAGGCCATCACCTGCTCATGAGCAGTACTTACAAAAGGCAAGCTACTTCATATGCAACACAGGTCTTACCCCATCTACACAAAGACAGACTGCTGCTACACAAACCTAACCATTTGCATTGATGTGAGGGAACTCCTGAGTACTATAACAGGTATGTCAATTATGTAAGCATGTAATGGAATGCAGAAGCGGGGGTGCAATGATGTCAAATGGGACATTAAACACTAGGCCGCAGCAAGACCTGCTGGACTCACATGCTGCTGTCCAGCACCTATGGCCATTACTGCTTGCCCTGCCTGCATTGACATGGACCACATCTCTGGCCTCTGAGTCAGCCCAGCAAAGGTCAGCTCATGTATGACTACTAATGGAGTCTCTGTTGTCCAATACTGAGTGTGTCACTGGTAGGCCAGCAACCTAGGATGTTTTAATTACTCATATGTCACATATGAATGCTACTCTGATACGTATGCTTGTTGTACAAATGTAAGAGATGTACATAAGGTATGTGCATACTACATGACAGGTGCAGATGTTTGTGTTGAACTGTATGTGATATACTAAGCCCATACCTGACAACTGTCCAGAGTTTTGCAGACTGACCACATATCTGCCTTATATTTATAATCAATGCCTCAGACAGTTGTGTATTGTCTGGCACATCACTGGCAACCCATTAAAGACTGAAATCATAACAAATTAGCATACATTTATATGTCAGATGTCATATTCTGAAGAGTACACCTGTGAATGTGACACTGTCTTTGCTGGCTAACAAGTATGTTTTAGCTAGATTCATAAAGTGGCACTATCTACTGGCCTTTGCCCACCACTTGTGTGTGCCTATGTGCAGATATCTTGTTCTAACAGGAGCTAGGTGTTTTACCATGGCACCCATGTCAATGCAAGCATACCTTCTCCTGTAGGATAGTAACATTTGTGCAGTCACTTACACCTGCTTTCTAGCTGTGGAGAGCACATTGACATTGCCAGGTCACTCATCCCATCATACAGTCAGACCACAAATGGAGGCCCACAAAGGCACAGGAGGTTGAGTGTTAAACAGCATACACATACACACCTACAGGCTGGCCAAACAATATGTCACATGGGTGACATCCTGAGTGCAGTTAACAGTTAACAAAACACCTACTCAAATCATAGCTAGCTACAGGCCTCCAACCATGACTATGGACACCCACCACACCTATTGGGACCTGCTGGAATCTGTCAGGGTTCAATCGTTTACCCTGCTCCTGGGTGACTTCAAATACCCAACCATAGTGTGTCTGGCCTATGCCACCTGAAAATGAATGCACATAGATTCCTCAGCTTTGTCAATGGTAATGCAGTGGATGAGCCAGTCAACACTCCTATGGTAGGTGGAAATCTCATGTACCTGGTCCTAAACAACATGAGTAACCACCGTAGCACTCTTACAGTGCTATCTCCCTTGGCAATATATGACCATATAGCCATCACTGTTCAGGTCACCATCTCCACTGCCCCCACCTCCCTTTACAGTGTCAGATAGAATGAACTGTACACAAATGACTATAAACCCCTCAGAGTAGGTAGATGTAGCTGTACAGCCAATGTCCCATTTGTTGGAACTAGCAGCAGTGTCCAGACCCACACCACAATACTTTGTGAGCACCCACATAGCTGTATGGAGTCATCAGTACCTGACAGGACACTATCATCTCCCTCAAGGTAGTGTAAATGCCTGTGGTGGAAGGCAGCAGTACACAAATACCATAACAGGTGAAATCAGTTGCTGGATGGGTCAAGAAGGAACAGGTGCCTCATAGGAAGCAATGTCACCTTGGTATGTACAACCAAATAATGGCACAGGTGATGTACCCTAAGGCTGTCATTGAGTGGAAATCAGACACATCCACCAAGGAAAATCACTAGGCCTTCCACACATGTGTCTGCAATTCCAGAGGAAACACACAACTCTGCTCTGTAGTGGTGGTCAGTAACACCACATGCACATATGGCATAGATATAGACAACCGGATACAGACAGGTGAAGTGTACACACCACCACCCTGACCCCCCCAGTGGTGCACATGTGCATGTACAGCACCCGCCCCCCTCCCCTCATCATCAGAAACTAGATCCATAATGCCCTTTCAAAGGCAACACACAGAGGTCTCCATAGTCATGATACCATCCTTGGTTGCATCCCACATGAACACAGGCATGCACTGTCAGATCCATTCCACACTGTAGTCAACCACAGGCTGAGAACCGATGAAATCACACCTGCACAGAGGACAGCCACTATCATCCTTATACACAAAGGTGGAGCAATCCACCAACCCAGCCAGTATGATGAACATCAACCTAACTAGCTTGCTCTGCAAGGGCATGGGAGGCAATATCAAGAACATTATGAACAGAGACATCGGCAACATCAAAATGCCTGGGCTCGCACACCATGGTATTACAAAGGGAGATAAGGCCTGTGAAACCTGATTGACCTCTCTGCAGTGGTCAAGAAACACAGGGATGAGGGGAAGATGGTGAACAATGCCTACCTTCACCTAGCCCAATCATTTCACACTAATCCCCAGGTGGACAGCATACATAGGCCTACACAGCTAGGCACTAAATTGTAGGTTATCAGATGGGTAGCTAACTGGCCCAATGATAGTAGCCACTCAGTCAAAGTAGTTGAACCAACCTCTAATAGTAGATTCATCCACAATGGTTTCCCCCAAGGATTGGTCTGAGGGCCTCTACTGTTTGAGATATATGTATCTGAAGTACAGGACAATAGCTCCATCAGGGCTGTGGAGGTGCAGTCGTGACTGCCTGCAGGTATAGATGTCAGTCCCACCATATCCTTATGGGGGCTCATGGGCCTCTGATTTCCAAACACCCTCCCCGTCCAAGGTGTTTACCCCCCACATGTGTCATACACTGCCCCTGTCTGCTGTCCTGTCTGCCTTGTATGTCTCCCCACCCGACCTACCTCCCCAGACTTACCTACAATCCTTCCCCAACATCCTACTCTCTCCTCAATGAAGAAAAAAAGGGGCATCTGTCTCCAAAAATATTATTGCTCCACACATAGCTGTCCATTTTGCACAGGTGTCCACTGGATACATGTAATCCAGTCCAATTGGCTTGACAACACGTCTGTTGTCCTCACCCCTCTCTCTGGGGTTTGAGTGTCCAAATTCACCTCCATATTCTGTCCAAATGCAGAGCTGTTGCTGTATAAGAAATGGACAGTTATGGACCTTCCCTACACCCATCCTGCATATCCCTAGCTATCTTTCATATTGTTTTCCCCTCTGCATGTCCCTTTTTATCGACTTTCCTATAACCCCTTTTTCTTTTCTTTTAAAGGAATTAGTGTGGGTGTAAGCGGGACTAAGCAGGTATAAGCGAGTTTGCACGATACTAAGTGAAGCCAAAATGGATTAAGCATCTGTACAGTTAAGTGTATGTTGTCATCACTTAGCATCATGCAAACCCGCATAAACCACTTAAAGCAGCTTAAAACTGCTTTAATCACTTTGTCTCCATTAGCCACTGTTCTGCCTAGCAACAAAACAATTAGCCTTGCCAAGTTTCAAACCCAGGCCTCTGTACACTATCATCAGAGCGATGTACCACTACACCATTTGAGCTATAGGAATTTTTGATGCTTTTTCAAACATATCATGCAGTAGAGATATTCAATAGTAGGGAAAAACTCTGTGGAATCACTCAGATTTTGTATATATACATATACAGCTATATGTATGGATATATATATATATATATATATATATATATATATATATATATATATATATATATATATATATATATATATATATTAACGTTATTAAAAATATATATAGATATACATATAGAGATATCTATATCTATATCTACCTATATACATGCTCATAACATGTAGTGCACTCATATCTCAGAACTATATCTCTCAACCTGTTAGTATAAGAAATCTGGGCAAAGGCTGTAAAAATGGGGAGACAATGGGCCACAACTAGGGACATATTTCAAATATTACTCTTAGAAATGTAGACAGTTGCTCGAGTAACAGAGTCTGTTTCAGCATATATATTCTGAAGAATATTAGGTCTGGAACTGAAAATATGTCATCATTTACTGACAGACATCCTCAGATCACCATAGTGACTTACCAGAGAAATTATAATAAATTGTGGAACAGAGACTAAATATGAGCAATAAACCTAGATGCTCTGCAACAATCTGGCCAGTTGAAAGGTATGCTCAGAACCCCTTAGTGCAATGAATCTGGACCAAGCCTGACAAAGTGGGGGGAGAAAGCCATGAAAATAGGGACATATCTGAAATACTTGACTAGATAAGCTGAGACAGTTGCTACAGTACCACCGTCTGTTCTAACATATATTGACCAAATTAGCACAACTCAAAGATTCAATTGCTTTTCAGTAGTTAGAGCCTGAAATACTCATATCATCCCACTGATTTGTCAGACATACACAACACTTATGGGGACCACACCAAAGATATGAGCCAGACAACCGGACATCCTATGAATATCTGGAAATAACATGACACTAGGAAAAGTACACTGGGCTGCTTAGCATGTCACCAAGCACCATCCAAACTACAGTCAGACTGACACAACACTACCCCAAGTCAGCTATGGGGAATTATACATGCATTTGCAAATATATCAGGCACTACAGGGATGTAACACTAGTGAAAAACAATGAAGAACAGTGAAAAAAATAGTGAGCCCACATAACCACAGCCAATTTCACTACAGTTAGAGTGACATACTGGTAAGCCAAATGAAAAGTAGAGTATAATGACTGTGTGAACATAAATATCATGTTTGACACACACAGTACCCCTACATATATTGCCCCAAGTCACAGTGTAGTCTGACTCCTACAGTGGTACAGAACATGTCTCAGTCTGCCCCTACAAACATATATAGCCGATAGACCACCAGAAACTGAAGCAGCATGCACAGTCAGATAATAAAGGAGCCATGACACTAACATGTATCCCTCTCCATACACAGTGCAACAAACATTTACACACTACACTGCTACACAATGCTGACAGTCTGTTAACAATTGATACACATACAGAGACCCCTAAACTTTATAGAGTCCCACAGAATGTCCAGGCTCTGTCCTCATATATATGGCCCATTCCTCATAACATGTCTGGCATTCTGCTGCATCACTGGGATGATATCAGGAAAGAAGGCACTAACTAATGATATACGATACCTATCAACCTCTTACTGCATGACATCTGGAAAAAGCCTGACATAATTGGGGGACAGAGGCCCAAACACAGGAGCATAATTGAAATATTGCTGTTATAAACTGGGACAGTTGGTGTAAAAGGGTTTGTTGTAACATATCTTAACTGAGGGATATGACGTCAGAAATGCAAATGGAAGTTAGCACTTACTAACTGCAATACCCAGGGTATGCTACTGATTTGCCAAGGACAACAACTGTCAGAGGAACAGGCCAAGCATAAGAGTCAAACTTCTGGCTATTATGCAGATAGCCCTATAGTTGAGAGTTATGTCAACCACATAACACTGTCAGACTGAAACCCACGCAGAATACCCATGTCCACACAAACACTGTTAAACTAGCATGAATCCAAATGTATCACAGCAATACTCACATTTTGTCCCTAAGTCTGGGAGCTTCTCACCCATTTTGTTGGGCTGTCTCCACATGTTTCATTGTAAGAGCTATTTCCAACTACCCTTTGTGATGCTGTTATTCACACACCTCCGTGATGTCCCCCTCACAGGCAATGAAAAGGGGCAACACTCACATGACATACTCAATTATAAGAGTGTGTTGCCATGCCATTGGTTATAGGAATAACAAACAATTGTTCTGCATGCAATTAGAAAGTGTGGGATACCAATTGGTGCACAGGCCATCACCTGCACATGAGCATTACCTACAAAAGGCAAGGTGCTGCCTATGCAAAACAGGGCTATACCTCTACATGGGTAGACAGAGAGAGAGAGAGATGGAGACAGAAACAGTAATTGGAATCCAAACTGACAATACTCGGGGGGGGGGTATGTCAAACAAGTAAGCATGTAATGGAATGCAGTAGGGGGTATGTAATAATGGGATATAGGATGTTAAACAAATATGTCTCAAAAAGACTTGCTGTATTGATATATTGCTGATCAGCACCTATGGACATAGGTCTGGGTCTGTCTTTAGTGACATAGATCACAACTCAGGCCGCTGAGTCATCCCAGGAAGGGATGTCTCATATATGACCACTACTGGAGTGTCTGTTGAACAATATTGACTGTGAAACTGCTAGGCCAGTTACTGGGATGTTGTAGATATCCATATGTTACTTGTGAATACAACTATGATATACATGTGTGTCTCACAAATCTGAGAGACCTATCCAGGGTATTTGCATAGTAAACTACTGTTGCAGACATGTGTTGAACTACATGTGATATATGGAGCTCATACCATTCAACTGTCCAGTGTTATGCACACTGAACATATGTGTGCCTCATATTTGTGGTCATTTACTCATAGAGGTGTGCCTTCTATGGCAAATCATTGGCAAATCTGTGAAGACTGACATTAGAACATACTAGCATACATATGAGTGTCGGACATCCTCCAGGGTATTTCTGTGAATGGAAAGGGTACTGCACTATCAAATGGCTTAAGTGTGTTACAGCAATATTAAGAAAGTATCAGTAATTTTGGGCCATTGCCCCCCATGTATGTATGGTGTCCTCGAGATGTCCTGCTCTAACAGGTTGAGAGGTATCACTGAGCAGCAAGAGTGTAAATATAGCATGCCATACTGATATAGAACAGAAATGTATATCAGGTATTACCTGTGCACATGTATGTATGAGTAGGTGTACCTGCAACCTCATAACAACAGACATGGGATGCAAAACATTAGGTAAATAAACTGTACATGTTGTACACATGTGTAATCTTAGTTTCTGTGCAGCCAACAGACATACATTTCTACAGCTACTGTTTGTTGCATTGCCCTGACACAGACATGGGTACTAGAATAAGCATGATTATCAGGTTGAAATTGGAGAGGTGCCCAACTGTGTTATGACCTTGTGTCCATGCCTACTACTAACAGCTATATGAGCACCTGCATAGCTGTATGGACTCAGCAATGCCATACTCTTAAAACCTGCCTCCACCAAGGTAGAGTAATCCCCTTTGCTGGACAGCAGCAATACACAAACCACATAATCACTCACTATATTGGCTGTACAGGGCCAAGTAGGAGCAGGCACCAACTTAGAAGCAAGTCAATATTTGTCTGAATGAGTATATAAGGTCACAGGTGAATTACTGTGAGGCTAACTTTGAGTAAAAATCAGACACATCCACCAAGGCCAATCACAAGGCCATCTTCACATATGTCTTCAGTCTCAGAGGCAACAACCCAGCCCACCTTGTAATAGTGATCAATAGTGATCAATCACACCACATACACACAGACCATAGCTATAGCCAAAGTGCTGCAGACAGGTTAAGAGCAAACATCATCTCCCTGTCCCACCATCAGTATAGGTGGATATGCACAGCACCCACACACCTCCCATCATCATCATGGAGCAGGTGTATACTGCATAATGCAAGCCAACAAAGGTAAGTCTCCATGGGACCTGATAACATTCCTGACTGCATCCTACTCAGGCATATGCTCCAAGCTCCATTACACACTGTACGCAAGCAAAGCCTGAGAACAATTAACATCCCATCTGCAAGGAAGATGGCCACTGTCACCCTTCTACACAAAGGTGAATGATGAATGGTGGATTATGCAATGTACTGGCCCTCATTGGGGGGAACATGACACATGAAGACCAGGAGTGCAATGCAGGCTCATACTCTGCTGATAGATGATAGGGGTATGATATGGTTGTAAGTGGTGGGTAAGGATAGTCAATGTTTATGTGCAGGTTCTGTAAATAACTTTGACCAAAGTATGAGGTCCTGTGATGTGTTTCCCTATTTATGTCTTCCAGTTGACATGCAGCAAATGCAACCACCATATTCCACAGCTGAAAATGCAGCCATCATGAATGTCATCATCCAGCACCATGGGGTGATGTTTGGCCATAGCCAACACAATCTGCAGGAGTGTACCACCCTGTGGGATGACCTTGTCCACAGAGCTAACAACTTGGGCCACCATGGACGCACATACAATCAGTTCAGACATAGGTTCATAGGTTCATAGATTAGTACTGGGCTAACTGCACTTGTGGGCCATTTTAAGCCTAGCCAGTTACTCCATGTGAGAATCCTACCATGCACCTTGCTCCTATAATGTGAATACTTTAACCACTACACCATCCTCCCACCCAACTGACCTGATACGTTCTGCATGGCAAAGGGCTGCTGCCTCCCCAAATATACCTACTCTCGTTCCCCAACATCCCACTTTCACCTTAAAAAAGGGCAATATGTTTCAAAAAAAAAAATCTTGCCCCATACATAACTGTCCATTTTGCATATGTGTTCACTGGACACATGTAATCTGGTCTAATTGGTATCACAACACATTGTTGTTTTCCTCACCCCTCTCCCAGGGGGTTGTGTGTCCAAATATACCTCCAAATTTGGTATATATGCACAGCTGTTGCTGTAGAAGAAATGGACAGCTATGGACCTTCCCTTCACCCGTCCTGCACATCCATAGCTACTTTCACTATTGTCTTTCTCTCTGCATGCCTCCCTTTTCACTACTTTCCTATCACCCTTTTTTCTTTTCTTTTAAAAAAATTAGCATGGGGTATGCCGGAGTAAGCAGTTTTAAGCAGTAGTAAGTGGGATTAAGCCTGTTTGTGTGGTGCTAAGCAATGCCTACACAGATTAAGCACTATTCAGGCTGTCTGTAAGCATATTTAACCAGACGTTAGCATTGCTTACCACTGAGCAAACCCACTTACAACTGCTTAAATGTGCCTCATTTACTCTGTATCCAACAGCCCTTGTTCTTCCCAGCAACAAAATAATCAGCCCTTGGAAGGCTCGAACCCAGGACCCTGCAAACCATAGCCACAGCAAGTTACCTCTAAGGCATCTGAGTTGTGGATATTTGTGATGTTTTCTCAAACATATGCAGCACAGTCATTCAACAGTAGGGAAAATGTATTTATATATATATAATATATATATATATATATATATATATATATATATATATATATATATATATATATATGTGTGTGTGTGTGTGTGTGTGTGTGTGTATACATATATATATATATGTGTGTGTGTGTGTGTGTGTGTGTGTGTGTGTGTGTGTGTATATATACATATATATATATATATATATATATATATATATATATATATATATATATATATATATATATATATACATATCTATATATATAAATATATATATATATATATATATATATATAGATATATATATATGTGTGTGTGTGTGTGTGTATGTAGTGCGTTCAGACATTGGATCCACTCTCTGAACCTCTCACTGCAAAACATCTGACCAAAGGCACTGTAAATGGGGTGAAAGGGCCCAAAATAGGGACCTCTTGTAATTATTGCCATTATTCCTTCCTCCACAGCTGAACTGTTCTGCCTTGCAACAAAATAAGCAGCCCTTGCAAGTCTTGAACCCAGGATCCTGTACAACATAGCCACAAGTTACCACTAAGTCATCTGAGCTGTAAGATGTTGAGATGATTTCTCTAATATATCATCCAGAACAGTCAGTCTACCATAGGGAATATAGAATTTGGAAGCACTAAACATTCAAATAATACACATACACACACACACACACACACACACATATATATATATATATATATATATATATATATATATATATATATATATATATATATATACATATATAAAGAGAGTATATATATAGGGTGCACAGAATATCAAACAGCCATTATTCCTACAGTTGCCACTTTTTCAAATGGCCAGTGTCTGATTCTTTCCTACAAACGAGAGTTATTGCATGAAACATATACCCACACACAATGCAAAGGACCTGAAACCACACAGTTTGCATGCATATGAATTTTTATTTGTGTAGTATTTCAGTTTTTTATGCCATTTCTTATAGCATTTGGGTGTTTGAAATACATAATAACTGATTAATGCAACTGTCAAAGAAAACATATGATACAGTAATCTGCAAATAATAACATACATTGCTGTCTAGGCTAAACCCGTCAAGTAGTACAACAGTAAAAAACACACTTGCCTTGAAGACAAGAATCAATCAACACTTAATTACAGATGTAGTTCAACAGCCTCCAATTACACTCTGTAGTCAACTCCCCTACTGGGAAAAGTATCAGTTGTCAATGTAAATGTATCCATTACATAACAATGCTTAACTTAAAATGTCACTATCACACTGATAAACAGAACTGTGTGCAAGACAAAAAGCTCTAGTCCACCACTGTTTCCATGGGGAAACATATGAAAATGTACAGACATATACCATTATGTTTCTTATTACTGATATTCCTTACATGTTGTAACAGCCTAGGTTAAAAACATTTAATACCCCTCCCCCATAAAATATCTTACAAGGGCATATAACAGTGTACTCTGTACACTGACCTCCAGACTGTACAGGGTCACACATGTTTTTTTCCAGCTGTAGCCCTCATATATATGGACACTACCCTACAACTTGTGTGGGAGTCCACATCACTGGAATGATAGCAGGAATGTCAGCACTAAATAATGTTAATCTGTACCTATCAACCTCTTACTGCATGACATCTGGACAAAGCCTGGTATATAGGTGGAGGACAGAGGATGAACACACAGGGCCATATTTAAAATATTGCTGTTATACACTGTGAAGGTTGCTGGTGTTACAGGATTGGTTGCAACATATCCTTACTCAGGAATATGAAGTCAGAAACACAAATGGATGTTGCCATGTACTGATAGCAATCAATGGAGAGAATGACACTGATATGTCAGAGACAAGACCTGTGTGGAACAGACAAAACATAACAGCCAATCCTGTGGCCATCATGTGGATAGCCCCACAGTTGAGAGCTATGTAGACAGACTGCATTCCATGCAAAACTAGCATGTGCACACAAACCCAGTAAAACTAGCAGTATTCAATGCATATAACAGCAATACTCACACACTGTCCCTAAGTCTGGAACCTTATACAAACATGTAGTTAACCTGTCTCCACTCTGTAACACTGCTGCTCCCACACATGAAGGATGTCTTCCATATAGGTAAGGTAAAGGGGCAATGCCCACATGATGTAGTTACTTATAGTAGTGGGTTGCTATGAAATTGGGTACTGGAAGAACTACACAGCTGCCTGCATGCAATTAGTAAGTGGGGAACAGCGGTTGATACAGATGCCATCACCTGAACATGAGCATCACCTACAAAAGCCATGCTTCAACCTATTCAAACAAGCTCGATCCCAGTAGTGGAGAGAGAGACACCAAAAAAAAAATTAGAAACCACATAAACAAAACTTAAAAATAAAAAGTAAGAAACAAGAAGACAACCTGTACACAGAATGAACCTGAAGATAAACCAGGTATGTGAAACATGTAAGCATGTAATTGAATGTAGTACTTGGTCTGTAATAATGGGGATAGATGACTATGAAAAATGTATATGTGCCATCAATACTTGCTGTAATGATGTCCTGCTGAACAAATGCTATGGACATAGCATCTGGCTCTGGCTGCAGTGGGTCATACCTGTCAACTATGCAGATCTTCAAAGAATGTCAAGATTTAGCCATCATAGTGTTTGTTCTGTTCCTCCAAACATCTATATTAGTCTGGCAAATAGCTGGAGATTGAAGCAATGAAGTAATGACAGACACATGCATTTCAGACCCCACAACCTTCAGAACATTGATGGTAATGTAAAATGTATCATGCTACAAACTTCATAGGTTTGCAATAGACATATCTACGATCTGCCCCTATATACCCCCCTAATGTTAGGCTTTGTCCACATGTGATGCTCTAAGAGGTGGATGAGTTGAGTCACAGCTGAGGAGCCTGACACACCCTGGGAAAGGACAGCTCACATATGGCAACCATGTGAGTGTCTGTCCAACAGTCATGTCTGTGCCACTGCTAGGCCAGTTAATGGGATGTTGCCCATATACATATGTTACCTGTGAAAATGAGTATTATACATGTTTGTATTGTAAATCTAGGATACCTATATAGGGCATGAGCATGGTAAATCACTGTTGCAGATATGTGTGTTAAACTGCATGTGATATATTGAATTAATAACATTCAACTGTACAGTGTTCTTCTGGACAATGTTCACAGTTGTGACAGATATCTGTAGTCACTTACACATATACTTTTGTTATGGCAGCTATATTAATACTTTATGAAAATTGACTTCCCTGTTTTGTCATCCAGTGATGTTTACCAATGACTAGAAGTAATTTTATAACAGGTTGAGACATATGATTGAGCTGTAAGACTGTAAATACAGTGTGCCATAATGACATAGAACACAAATGTATACCAGGTATCTCCTGAGCATGTGTATGTATGCGTATGTTCAGCTGAAAGGCACAGAAGTAATAACATGGGTCACAAGCAGTCTGGAAAGTAGGATGTGCATGTTGCACATGTGTGTAATATCACTGTCACTGCATACAACCAAATAAAATGTGTACTGCTACTGATTGCTACATTGCCATGACACTGATATGGGTACTACAGTAGGCATGCTTATCACATAGTAATTAGAGATGTGTAAAACTGTGTTATGACTCACTGTCCATGCCTACCATTAACAGCTATATCAACACCCATACACACTGGATATTAAAGTGTACACACCCACTGTTGGAATGCAAGGTCTGTGTGCTGTATGCCAATGAGACCACAGAAAGTCATGTCAAAACGTTTCTCACCTCAAATGTGACCCATAACCTGTACAATTCTATTAGGTTCATATGTGTGTACTAGGATAATGGCCCTGAAGCCTTTAAAAGCCTAACCCATAGGATTACCCTGGCATCGTGCCACCCGACCTTAGTTCCCAATGTCTCTGTCAAGCAGACCCACTGGAGTGATCCCCGAGGTGAATTTTCTATTTCCCATCCACTCATCAAGTTTTCTCTTGAAGAGGGCCAGTGAGGTACTCCGCTTAACATGTATGGGAAGTCTATTCCATAGCATGGGCTGTCTCTGGGTTATGAACCTGTCCCTCCAGCTTGTTCCGTTGATTGTGGTAATGAGGTTGAGGTGTTGTGGGGGGATTGGGATTTCTTTAGATCTAGCATTTCTAACAGGGCTGGGTCAGACATGCCTTTGTAAGTCAAGCAGAGATCGCCTCTAAGTAGGTGATATAAGACAGAGAATAGTTGGAGTTTTTTGAGTCTGAATATATAGGAGAAGTGTTTAAGGCCTAAGATCCTCTTTGTGAGGTATTTTTGCAGCCTCTCCAGTTGTTGTAGGTGTTTAGTGAGGTACATGTCGAATGGGGCATTGTACCTAATGATTGGACTAATGAGGGAAGAGTAGAGGGAGACAATGACCTCTTTCTTCCTGGATGGAAAACCCTTAGTAATGAGATGTGCCACATAGAAGGATGTTCTGACCACAGTGGCAACGTGGTGGTCAAAAGAGAGGTTGCTGTCAACCTGTGTTCCCAGATCTCTTATGATGCCTTTTGTGTTCGGTGGGTTACCATCAATGTGATAATTTATGGAAATGGGGTTTTCTCAAAGGGGATGATGACACATTTTTTGTCACTGAGCTAAAAGCCATGGTTCTAACACCAGTCATTGATCTCAGTGAGGCATTTCTGTAGGATGTCAACATCACTTGGGGAGTTAATTATGGCTCCTAACTTGCAATCATCTGCAAACTTTGTCAGCCAGAGTCCCATTGTGCTGGCCTGAACTGAAGAGAAGTAGATACCTAACAGGAGAGGACCCAGGACTAAACACTATGGGACTCCACTTGTGACTGGTCAACAGTCTGACTTGGAGTCAGCTACTTTCACACTGTGGGTTCTATCTGTGAGCCAGTTTGCAACCCACCTAGTGATATAGGGGTTGATGCCTAGCTTAGTGAGTTTTTCTATGATTCCTGAGAGGGAATGGTATCAAAGGCCTTGGCTAGAGCAAGGTAGGCTGTATGAACCACCTTGCCTTCATCCACAGCTCTGGTGACTGACTCAAAGAAGTCAACCAGGTTAAGCAGGCATGATCTACCCTTCACAAAACCAAACTGTGTGGGATCCAGAGTTTGGAGGTTCCCTACATCTTTCTTTATTAGGTCCATGATGATGCATTCCATAGCTTTGCATATCAGACTTGTCAGGCTAATGGGGTGATAGTTCCTAGGGTCTGTAGTTGCTCCTCCTTTGTGGAGAGGGATGGCTGTAGCAGTGCATCATTCGGTAGGGACAAAGCCTGAGGTGAGGCTGTGATTGAACAGGGCACACAGGTGAGATGCCAGTTCACTCTGTAGTTCATGTAGAACACAGCCAGGGATATTGTCAGGTCCCACAGAAGCTGTATTTTTGGCCTTGGACAGTGCTGTTTTAACCTGTGCAGCAGTAATACTGGGTGCCTGGCAATCTACTGGTATTGTGATTGGTCCTTTGGGGGAAGAGGTAAAGTTGGCACTGAATCTGTCAGCCAGTATATTGGCAATATCTGTTGGCTTGGTATAGGAGGTGCCATTGTGCAACAGCTCAGGGCAAATCTGGGTATTGCTGTGGAAATTCTTCACATAACTGTGGTTGTCTTTACTATCTGCTGCAATTCTGTTTTCATAGCTAGATTTAGAAGATTTGTTGAGGGATCTCAACTTTTTGTTGAGGTTGATAAGGGAGTTTTTCCAGTTTTGGGACTTCACTTTATTTCTCTTTAGTTTCCTCCTTCTGTTGCAGAGTTTGTTTATGGCAGGGGACTACCATATTGGCTTCCTTTTTTTTGGAGGAGAGTGTCTTGGTTCTATTGGGTATGGCGAGATCCATGCATTTGTGTACGTGTTCATACAGGGCATTAGTGTATGATTCAGCGGTCATGCAGCTGTTCTCCAGTTGCATGGGTGCTGTGAAGTTAGCCACCTCTGTTTTTAGGAGCCCAAAGTTAGCTTTGGAGAAGTTTTTCATGCTGGTTACCTATGCGCGTGGGTGGGAGGAATGTGGATTTCCAAGGCGATTAGTTTGTGGTCGGATCTAACCAGGGAGGAGTTGACTATTGGTACAGAGCAACAGTCAACCATGTTAGTAATGATCAGGTCAGGGATGTTGCTCTCTCTAGTGGGGGTAAGAATGAGCTGGCCCAGGGCATTGGAATTAATGAATTCCAGGAAACATTGGGCAAGTGTATTGGTACATGAGTAGTTTCCTCAATTAATGGAGGGGTACTTGAAGTCACCCAGTATGAGAGTGTTAGGTTGGATCCTAATATTCTCCAGGGTGCTTAGGAATGTAGAGTGTGAGTCTTGGGTCATGGTTGGAGACCTGTAGCAGGCTATGACCTGAATCGCTGTCTTACCCAATGTTAGCTGCACCTGAAGTATCTCTGATGCGTCATGTTGGGCTACTATTAAAAAAGAAACAAAACTGTTTCATGAAAGGTGAGCAACCATTGCCAAGTGAAGATGTGATATGATGTTAGAGTACAAACCAAGACAAATGGATGCTGCAATCATCTCAGCAGGTGTTTACACAACATATCAGTGTAAGGGTGTGCACACACATTCAACTGGCTTACTGTACTGAGTATTAATTCCCATATGTTTCCACAGGACAGGTTGTTATGTTCCCTATTGAACTGAGCAGGCTATAGGACACATCACTTGTGGGGATTGTGGTGACATGTGCTTTTGTCAGGTCATGTTCCAATTGCACAAGTACCATGCATTGTAACAGGGGTGTGTACACTTCATATTCACTGTGGCTATATGGAATCAGCAGTACCTGACCTGCACAACCATCATCCACCAACGACAGAGTAATCCCCTTTGGTGGACAGCAACAAGACACAAAACACATAATAGGTTGCTATAGTGGTTGTACAGGGACACATAGGTTCAGGCCACAACTTGGATTAAGTGCACAATTATCTGAGCAAGCATGTAGGTTCACAGGTGACTTCCTGTAAGGCTGGCTATCACTAGAAACCAGACATATCCAAACCACCAAGGCCAGTTGCAACCATGTCTCCACATATGTACGCAGTGTCAGAGTCAGTAACACAAGTCAACCAGTACTGGGGGTAAATCACACCTCATACACACATGCCATGGATACAGGCAACCTGCATCAGACAGGATAGGCAGGAACATTGGCACCCTGTCCACAACATTAGTACAGGGGGATATGCACATCAACCACACTCCTGCCCGAATCAGTGGTGAGCATGGACATAATGCCAACTGATGGCAACAACAGCACATTGCCATGGGGCATGAGAACATCACAGTTTGCCTCCTACAAGAATACAGGCATGTGCTCCCAGTTCCATCACATACTACAGTCAAACACAGACATACCACCATCCACACACCATCCACATGGAAGATGGCCACTGTCATCCCTCTACACAGAAATGAATGGTGAATAGTGGGTTATGCCATTAAGTCTCCAACACTGGGGGAACTGGACAGGTCAGGGCCAGGAGTGTAATGCAAGATGTCAAAGCCATGATAGCTTACAGTGTTATGGAATAGTCTGCATTGTTTGCAAGTAATATCCACTGTTGATGTCCCTGTGGACAACAATATGAGATCCTGTTACCTTTTTTCATGTTTATGTCTTCCAGGTACAATGCCCCGGGAATGTCTGCCCACATTCACAAACCTTGAAAATGACACAATCATCCAATATCTCATCATGCATCATGCCATACTCTTCGGCTGCAGGGCTTTTATTATTTAATTTAATCTTTTATTAGCTAACTAACCAACAAAAGCTGCAATTCCCCCTTACTCACTCATCCTACTAACACCCAGTCAACACACTTGTTTCTTCTTGTGTTACAGGGGAGGGTGAGACAACACAATTTCCTCGGGGAGTGTAAGAGAGATAAAATCAGTATTCCGCTTTGTTGTACGATGCCTCCTCCCAAATTAATCACACCATAAAGTGCTTCATGATGCTGATAAACTAAATCGGTGCATAACGAAAAGGTGAAAAAGAAGAGTTTGTACTGTTTTTGAATACGAAGTGCTAAACTGGAACTCTGGGATTTATGGGGGTGGGGGCTAAGGGAGATAAAGCTTTTCCATTAGTGCCTACCTATCAACTACACTGCTTTTGGCTGTACAGTCTACTTTTAATCTTTCTCTTTAACAAAATAACTTTGTGGCTGTTAAAATGTAATTGGATAGTGATGATCAGCTCCTTGTCAGCCAAGTATATATGTTTACAATACTTAGACCCCATCTCCGTGACTAGTCATTGGACTGCTAGAGTGTGACAAGTTGTTCAGAGTGCAACAGTCTTATAATTTTGTCATAAATTACTTTTACATACCAAAATACATGTTAAATGTATGTGCTTTATTATTGGGGCAAAAAACTTCTAGTTGGTAATGTCAAAATGAGGTGCATGAGAAAACATATGTAATATAGTACCATAATGTAGTTTCCATCAAGGGCATCTCTGTTGGGACATACTATATTTACTAGGGTTTAAATATCTAGGTTGTAATAATGAAATAAGTTATGTTAATAAAAAGCAAAATATATGTAATATGCTCTCATAATATGGTGTTAATAGTGTGTGTGTGTGTGTGTGTGTGTGTGTGTGTGTGTGTGTGTGTGTGTGTGTGTGTGTGTGTTTATTATGGTGCATTATTGTTATATTGTCACAGTGGAGTTATAAAGATGTTTGGATATGATGTAATGGTTACATAGATTTATACATGGTCCCGAGAGGAACATGTCTTTGTTTAACAAGTAGAGTGACAGTATAGATTTCTGATTTGATGATCAGGGTTTTAAAGGTGGGTGTTGAATAAATGAATGTCTTATAAATTGGTTGAGGGACTTTAGGAGTGAGCTGGAGGGAGTTGTTTACACATTTGTTTATAATGTTGTCATAGGACAACATTTCAGTCATAATATCCCTGTGATCAAATGAGAACATTTTTTTAACATTTATTGTTAATGTTTAGGTTCATTGTGGGTAACTTGATAGCGTACAGCAGTTTATATAAAAATTTGTGTCAAAGTTTATGCTTCAGGATTCATTGTAGTCTGTCACAATGTTTATAAGTGATGCAAGTGTTCTAATCAGAATAGATGTTATAGTAGGGAAAGGTATGCCTTTGAATTTTTTGAGAATTAGTATGTTGATAACCATATTGGAGAAGGGTTTAATGCCTAAATGATAAAATGTATGACATATACAGCACTGCTGTAACAGTAATAGGATTGAGCTCAAAACAAAGGAGATGTCTGGCTGGCATAAAGGATGAGTGTTGAATGAGTACTCATTTTTTTAATTTCTCCATGTATTTATGGTGTAGAATATCATGACAAAATATAAGTAATCTTCTGACAAAAATGTTAAGAAAAATGTAATTAAAATTCATTAAATCAGTATTACATCAGTTTTCAATGGTTGTCAATGTTCCCCAAATTATCCCCTTCTGTGGTTCATATGAAGCTATCTGTAATGATAGCATTCTTAACTGTGATTTCAAAATCTTTTTTATTAGCCCTGTCGCTCTTTTGTTCTATGTACTATTGGAGCTGTCTAAGTCTTAATTCCACATTGCTGTGCTTTCTGCTTTCATGTCTTGATATTTTAAATATTGTCTCTTAGTACAAAGGACACCATAGTTACTAGGTATAGCTATTGTAATATCTTGAGTGCGTGTGTGATATGGCAGATTCTGGTACCTGACAGACAACTAACTGTGACTTTCTCCTTATACAGCCTGGTGAGAGGCACATCTGTGTTTCTCACAATGAAGTCTCCTATGACTAATATGTTGGGTTTCTGGTGAAGTCTTAGTGGTTGTGAGGCGCAGGTGCGTGGAATATGACACTTATTTAAGATTATTTTGTTCTGTCGATAGCCGTTGGGGTATAAAGATGAGCAGTAATTGTTGAAATATTCTGATGATTATAGCGTGAGGCTTTTGTGCTTCACTCAACCATTTTTGTTTGTTTGATAAAATGTGATCACTGATGATTTTTACTAAAGAATTCAATTTATTTGTATTGTAGCCAATGAACAGATAATATTTTGAGAGCAAGATAGTGGCTGGGCTGATGAAAATGGTATCTAACAAAGTGTTTTTAGGTGATAACAAGACAGACACAATCATTGCTCATAGGCTACAGCGGGGAAGCTTTGTGGTTCATGACAGGTCCAATGTCAATGCAGTGCATACTCCTTGAAGATATTTATTTTGATTGATGGTCACTGACAGCAAAGCTATACATGCTATAGATGCTTTTTTCTGGGTGTAGTAGAATGACAGTTTTCCATGTAAATGTTACTGAAGGGCCATTTGATGAAATCTTTTATTCTGGCACTTGTGCATGCATCATTTTACTCAACAGGTTGCTTGGGAGAATGCTTCATTTTGGTGGTTGCACATACTAGCAAATGTTACTGAAGGGTCATTTGTTGAAACGTCTCATTTTGTTAATTGTGTATCTCTCTATATTTTACTGAAGGGGTTGCTTGGGTGAATGTCTCATCCTGGTGCATGTGTAGACCTGGACATATTAATGAAGAGGTTGCATGGGGAAATGCTTCTGCTGTACACTGTAGGCATTAGGTGTAGCAATTTCAATCAGCAGTGCTACTTTTCATCTTTTCATGGACTACTACATCTGGTTTTCTTGCATCTATCTATGCACTGTTGGCAGTGGGTGATGCCATGTGATATAAATTTCAACATTTTATATAATGCTTTGTGGCTCATGTTTCCAGTGCTTTTTTCAGATACTTCAATATAATGTTTGCACAATCCCCAGTTAACCAGTCTTGCCACATTATTATTCCTTTCAGTATACAGTCCTTCTACCATTAGTATGCTATAGCCAGCAGTATGTAACTGTTTCCAATTCTGTTTTACAAAGGAAACATGATTTGACTATTACTTCCTCTATTTCCTGCCAGTACTTGGTTCTGCTAGACATTTCTCTATGGTTGTGACCTTGTGAAGGGAGTGTATGTGTGATGTACAATACTTGTAAGTACTAAAGGCTTTGGTACACTGGCTGGACATTGGGATATCTTTGGGAGGACATCCCTTAGGTTAGGAATTCTACAGTACTGTTATGATAAAATCTAACACAACTGTATTTTCTGTGGTGCCATGGCCTAATTTTCCTTAGTCCCTTAGTCACTATGAATACTTCTTTGTGTCTCCCTTCAAAAGTGTCTACTGAGCTAGTGAGTCTAACCAAGTGCTTTGAAGGTGAAATGCATGAGAATATTGACTTGACCACAGCATTTTCTGATGTAGACAAAGAATTGTAATATGAGGGCCGGATTCATGAAGGCTTGCACAGAGTCTAAGAGTAGAGTAAGACTCCATACAGCCAACATGTCTGCCGAGTGATCCAGGAACAGCCGGCAAGGGCGTGCAAGAGTGCTCCTAAAATGACTCTTACATGGACAGGGCTAGGTTATGCAAATTTCCTCATTTGCTGCTGAAAGTTATGCAAATGAGGTAAATTTGCGATCCAGGAAACCCTAACCTGTCCGAGTAAGAGTAGTGTTATTTGTAGAAATGTACTCCGTTGTCAACTGAGTACCATTTTGCAAATAGCAAAATGGAGCCGTGACAGCTCCAAATAAAGGATGCATCCAGTTGAGGAAGCATGCCAATGGCCAAATATATGGCCATTGGCAATTCTTCCTGTTGCAAAAAAAAATAAAAATTTTTTTACCTCGATCTCCGAAGTTTAAGCGTAGCGCAGCACCGCGCAAAAGTGCTGCGCTGCAAAAACCATGAAAAAAATAAATAAAAGCCACAAATAGGGATATTATTCTAAATATTCAACTGCCATGCAAGTGAATGGCAGGATGAAGACAACATGGCTACTGAGTAGAGGTTGCTAAGGGGGGAATCTCGGTCTAAGAGATGTAACCAAGCATTAGTAGGCAACCCTATGCAAATGAGGGTAAGGATAGTGAATCCCAATTTCACATGGCATATGAGCAAAGTCCGTGGAGTGTAAGAGTAGGATAAGGGGAGTATCAAAGTAGAAGGTGACATCATGAGGGGGGTATGTATGAAAGAATGTAAGCTCATTGGAGCAGAGTGGCATGTGTTTGCTGTCAGTTACCCATCACTGGAAGAGGCGTGTCAACAGGTATCCTAGCTAAAGGCAAGAAATTGAAGGTGTATGCTGTGGACAACACTAAAGTTTCTTGTAGAAGTGCCTGCAATGTGTTTGCGTGCGTGTGCACGCCTGTAAAACTGCATAAGACTGTGTGCACGCGTGTGCGCCTGTGTGCACATGTTTAAGCCAGAGTAAGCATGTGTAAGGTTGTTGAAACCTGTGTAAGCGCGTTTGCGCCCATGTGTGTGCGTTTAAGCCAGAGTCAGCAAGTGTTAGGCCATGTAAGCATATGTGCATGCGTGTGAGCTGGTGTGCACGTGTTTGCGCTTGTTTGCGCGGCGCTGCCCCCTGTGGAAACAGAAAGGGAAAAGGAAGCACAACAAATAGTAGGAAGTTAACCAAGGAGAACTAGCAGAGCTAGTAGGTGAAAACAATCAGAATCAGACAATTACACAGGTAGTACACTAGCCCAGCCCAGCCCAGCACTTAAAACTCTGCAAACAACTTTCCACTATGTTTTTCTCAGAGACGTTACAACACTGCAGTAAGCTAATAGAAGTGAAAACTGAAAAATCTTTACTGAGACAAAGAAATGTTAGCGGCTGCCATTGCTGTTATAAGGCGACATATAAAACATGCTGAGGGTGGTGACAATGTGAATGCTGCTGAGCAACCCACTGTGAGGAGACGGAGAAGAGTGTACAGGCCCAGGGTAACCTACCAGGGGCTACATGAGCTGGAGATAGTGGAGCGCTATAGAGTGGACAGAGACCTCATGCAGCAAATTGTTGAGCTGTGTAGGCCACGGCTCACACACAGAACCAACAGAGGGGAACCCATCCCAGTGAAAACCAAGGTATGTGTTGCCTAAGAATACTAGCAACAGGTACCTTCCAGAGATCACCTGGTAATATGATGTGGATTTCACAGGCATTAGCATTCAGGGTACTGCACCAGTTCCTGAATGCCATGTCAGCACATGTCGGTGATCATGTATATTTCCCCAATTCCCGTGAAGTATTGACCAGCAATATGCGTCTTTTCCAGCAAATAGTGGAATACCCTGAGGTAGTGGGTGCAATAGACTGCACACACATATGCATCAAAGCACCAGCTGGTGAATGGGTTAGGGCCTATTTTAACTGCAAGGATTTCCCCTCCAACTGCCAGGTCGTGTGTAATGCCCAGGGCATAATAATGAATATGTGTGCTGGCTGCCCTGGAAGCTACCATGATTCCCATATCTGGCATCTGACACAGCTGTAGCAGACATTTGCCAATGGGGACATCCCTCATGGTCACCTAGTGGGGGATGCTGGATATGCACTGGAGCCAAGGCTGATGACACCCATCAGAAATGTGCACACACCTGAACAGGAAAGTCATAATGAGGCACACGCACAAACACGAAATATAATCGAGCATGTGTTTGGGCTGCTCAAGTCACGGTTCCAGTGCCTGGACACATCTGGTGAAGCCTTGCAGTACTCACCAACTACATGTACCCAAATAGTCATGGTATGTGCTATGCTACATAATATGATCCTGCGAAAACAGCTGCAGCAGGAGCAGCATAGGGCCAGCCCAAACAGCCCCCCACCATTGCCAAGGCCAGCACAGGCAGAGTGTGACTCGGAGGAGGAACAACCTGAGCCTGCCCCAGTAGGCAGAAGGAGGCATGCCCAGTATGCTCTGGCCTTGGCGAAGAGGCAACACATAGCATATACACTGTCTCAGTAGGAACCCTGGAAATGATACCTCTCTCTGACTTGCACATATAGTAAAAGGGATGCCTAACTTGACACTACCTGTTTTCAAACATGTATAGGGAGTGTACTATGTGCATCTGGCATAGGCAGCCCTGCAGCACCACCTGAGGCATGCTTGCCATGTTTTAAGCAATATAAAGCAGTGCTAAACAGCTTTTACCACTATTTAGTATATGTAAACAAAATTGCACACAACTTTGGGCAATGTTGAGCAATATTGGGCAAGTTTGGTCAAAGTTGGGCATAGTTGAGCAAAAGCAGGTAAACTTTGTCATATTTGCTTTACTGTTCCTTAAGCAGTCTGGTCTGCTCAGTATGAAAATATGAAGCAATGACAGTCCTCGAACCCAGGATACTGTGCACTATAGTCACAGTACTGAACCACTAAACCATGACAGTATTTCACTGGTCAGCCTGTGCAAAGTGTCTCATGGAAACCCTGCTGGCACAGCATAATCCCTGTAGAGTTATGACACAAAAGTGAGCCCTGCAGTAAAAATACAACTTGATTTACAACACACATATAGTATAAATGTTAATAATGGGCGTGTTCACACACATCAACAAATGTAGTGGACTTCACACAGCAACATACTGAAAAGTCACACTGGGCATGCTCACACACTTGAATAAATGAGGCAAATGTCAGGCAACCACATACTGAAAGGCCAAACTGGGCATGCTCACACACTTAGGCCATGTCTGAGTACAGCAGTGGGCCACACATATCTGGCAGTTGCATGTGTTAACCCAGGAACCTCTCACAATTCACCAATTCTGACTTGTGCACACAGTGATATGACAACAGACACATATATAATATATTTGAACCCTGTCATAATCAAATATGTACTACAGATACTTAGGTTGTTCATAGAAAGTTGAAAAGCAAAGAAAATAAAAAAACCTGAAACCAGTTATCATCAATAAACAATGTGCACTCCAAACACTATCCAATCCAGGTTATGGAAAGATTATCTGCGAAGGAGTCCATACAGAACCATGACACTTCCTTCAGCTATGTCATAAATAGCAATGTACACTCATATATGTCCTGAGTCAGGGCCAACTGTAAATGACTGACAATGCCAACATCCTGTCAGACAGGCCCATACACACATACCCACCTCTCACTGACAAAAGGCCCTATCATCATACCAGGAGATATCACATGTAGAATGGGTAAACGGCTCCTTCCAAAGCTGAAAACATGGCATCAATTGGATTACATTGTGGCCCTATATGTGTCATAAGTGAACTGCAGAACAAACAGACCCTGCACCTGAACAGTCTGTTGAGCCTCACCCTCTCTACAGGATATGAAACCGTTGAATGGGTTACAGCAACATATGGCACACTACACAAGTGTTGGTGCACAACAGACCATGGGAACTATAGTCTTATAAGCCTAAGAAGCCTGATCTGCAAGGCCATGTAGTCCATCATGATTGAAGTCAGAAACCGAGCTATTGGAAGCCTGTAAACACACAACCCTACCAACTTTGGTTTGGTCATGGGCAGATCATGGTTCCCAAACCTGCTAGATTGTTTGTAAGGCAGCCACCCAGGACATACATCAATGAAATGAGCTACACATGTCCCACATACATTTTGAATAGCCCTTTTCCTGCATCAATGTTACAGATGACAGGAGGTGGCACAGTTTCATCATATGCACAGGGTGTGTTGTTGGTTTGCCAGAGCCCGACATTGACCCATCCAATCGACATGTATGTGTGTGTGTGTGTGTGTGTGTGTGTGTGTGTGTGTGTGTGTGTGTGTGTGTGTGTGTGTGTGGGACAACAGTACAGCATGGGTCAATGTTGATGTAATGTGTGTCTGTATGTGTTAGCCCTAGGTGCTTGGTTTATGTGTATGTGTCTGCATGCACACAGTTCCACCATGTGGCTGCCATATACAGGAGGTTGTGGGACAACCACAGACTGTACCTGGCAGGCTGTACAGATCACCATCTCTGGCCATGGACACAGTACCTGTGCATGGCAGGGGTGCAACGGACAGTATCGGGTACTAAGCCAGACTGGGTACTATCATCAGAGGCAGAAGGATGTCGACTGGACCCATGTCCCTGCTGGGACTGGCCAGAGCCACGTGCACATGGTCTTCTATGACAGTCTATTGACAGCCCAGCCCCAACATTGCTGGGGCTGGTACCACCACTACAGGAGCGGCTGTGACTTCTGTGTCATCCGCGACGACTGCCAGCCAATGATGTTGATGGCATACGTCCACGTCTCGGCCGTCCTGCACTGTCCTGGCACATGGACATGACATTGAGAAGGACATCTAATGTCTCCCCGCAATGTCTATCAATGACCTCGGTGTAATGATGGGCAGCACCTGCAAGGTCACTGATACTGTTATTGATAGCGGTGTTATGGGCCCTCTGCGCCCTCAGTCCCTGTCTGGTGTATACCGTTCCATACATGCCTGTGCCTGCATTACATACCTGAGGATGTAAGACCTGTGGGGGCACGTCTGCCAGGGGCATTACGACCAGCAGTGCTCCCACGAGAACCCCTGGACATCCACCTATGTGGTACCATTCCAGGAATCTTAGTATGGCTGCTGTGAGGGGATGCATGTGCCATAGATACCACACTATCCTGGTCAATGCTTACTGGATGCTGTCCCTCAGCTAAGGCCATTGGTGATGAGGGATGTATTGGCAGTATGAATGTGCGCATAGATGGGGTGAAAAGCTATGTACTGTCTACTGGAGGCCCAATGACAGACCCTGTCAAACCTGCCTATGCCACAACACATGTATCATCATTTCCACTATTTGTGGCAGTGTCTTCAAGTTCCCTGCTGCACTCAACCAACACAACCTCAGCACCTATGAGAGGAAGACAGGAAACACACTTTACAATCTGTACATGATGTTAGCACACATGCACACATGCACACATGCACACATGAACACATGAAGACATGAACACATGCACACATGCACACATGAACACATGCACACATGAACACATGAACACATGAACACATGCACACATGAACACATGCAAACATGCACACATGAACACATGCACACATGAACACATGAACACATGCATACATGAACACATGAACACATGAACACATGAACACAAATACACTACTCACTAAAGTAGACACACACACACACACACACACACACACACACACACACACACACACACACACACACCAACAGCAATCCAGAACATACCCATTAGTGGTTGATGGTGGAGTACAGTATCACAAGCCAAACAATCCTATCACACGTGCCAGCATGCAGGATGTGTGTTGCTCAACAGCATGTAGTGTGAGTGTAGAGAGTCCTTGTTAATAACAGTATACATGTCTTTGATGCATGTGTGTTGTTCAGTGATTGGCCTCACCCTGGAACACAATGTGTACATGGACACAACATTGCTGTGCAAGTATTACATGCTTTTCAATGTCCTGTGCACCATCACTCACAGGTATACATACCATGGCTGGATGCACACAACTGTCAGGTGTATAGCAATGAATGCTATGTGTAGTACTGTAGTTACTGTAACTGGATGTAGTGTAGTACCATGAGCCATCATCAGGCAGCATCATGTGGTCACTCAAGGCCACTAATGTGTGCCACACTGGCAACTATCTTGCTGTACCTGAACTGCAGCACTGTGGCTACATTAACCATTTCACAGGCAGTTGTTGCATGGGTATGTAAGGTGTTCAACAGGGAGCATTGCCTAACATGAATGCGTTGTTAGTTGAAGAGTTTTGCACCACCCCATGATAGGCCTCTACCCCTCAGGTGTAGTATGTGTGCTGTGTGGATGACATTTGGGATACTGGAGTTTGACCTTACAGCAGGTGTCTAAATCCACCATGTGTATCATATTAACACGTACTGCGTATGACAAGGTGGTGTATGTTGTGTGCATCTGTATTGACTCTGCCTAAACAATGTCCACTACAGTGTACCACAATTGTTTGGGATGCTCTGTGTATAGCATGTGTTTGAGGCAGCTACTCATGTTACTGGGATGTGCATAGTCCCACAGAAAATATGCAGAGCATGCATTATGTGTAGATGTTTTACATGTGTATATGGCCTACAACTCACCTATGACATGCACATGTTATTTGCCATATTAAATGTAGAACACTCACCAGCATGGGTCTGCTGTCTTGCTGTCACACCAGAGGGACGGATATGAGACAGTTTGTCAGTGTAAACAACTATGGCATTGCTGCCATGAGTTTGCAATTTTACAGTAGTACAACAGTTGACAGTCACAGGCATACATATTATGTTCCAAATTATCAGTATTGCACAACACCAGGCTCCACGTCTTCCAAATACACAGTACACATCTGACATATGCATGTTCTAACAATCGAGCTAACAGTAGTCTACAGATATGCCATGGTACCTGCACGCTCCGAGTCAACTTGCTGGGTGACTCCGGTCTCCATGATGACACATGTCTGTTGTAGTGATTGCCCAGGAGCCACCACGCTGAGGAGCAGCTCTTCCACTCTGGTAAGGGGCGGATGTAATGCTGCACCACCACCTGTGGCAAGCTGTTGTCTGCGGACATCAGAGGCATGCTGCCGGACATGTCAAATTAAATCACTGTAGTGATGGCGTACCTCCTCATAAGTCTGGTTATGCATGCCTACGTCATTAACCCGACGGACAACATCTTTGCACAGTGCAGTGTGCTCATGCTGGTCCTGGCTGGATCTGGAGAACAGCAGGATGTGATGTTGTACTAGGGTGGATATAATGATTTCCTCCTCTTCAGGGGAATATGCAGGGTTGCGGTGGTGTGACATGTCCCTGGAAGACAATAAAACAATTATTGTGAGCAAGTCATGTGGCAGACTTAACATTCTAAAGTACAGATATCAATGAAATGCCATATATAGCAACCTATTGGCTGTCAGTAGATACACACTTTTAATACCACACATCAGTGCTCAGCCCACAACTGCCTGACAGTGCCTGGCACGTTCTCTATATTAAACCATGTTCTGCACAGCAACAAAGTGAAATCAGTATTGTAAGACTATACAACAGCACATGGCACACTGTATGTGACACAATGCACCACCTAGCCACAGGAGGTATATATGAAGCTAATGCATACAGAAATATGTCATCCATTTAAATTATTGTAAAGTACAGTTACAGTACTACCAGTACACCGCACTACTTGTTGATAGCAACCCCCTAAGTAACATATGTGCACATTCATCAATATAGGTGGCATACTGCTGTACTACACTATACATGTTGCATAGATATGCACTTATATCCTGCAACACACATACGAACGAGGCCATGTTATAGGCATACCCACACACACATCAGACATACCTACAATACACAAAGGTATGGCAACCCAGATGAGCTTTACCTGTGTACCATACAGTACTGTCTGTCAGCACTTACAAAACCTTATGCCTGAGGTATGTAATGTGTGAGGACTACAGGTAACAAACAAAACAGTGTTTCCAAGCAATGTGGATATACACCATACTGTGCTGTTTAGGCCTACAGCTTCAGGTAGTACTGCAGTTCATACTGGATTTGTATTCACTAGTGTTAACAATCAATAAGCATACATGTACTGCTTTAGCCTACAATGGCACACTCCAGTCAACACCATGGAACTACGTCACAACTTATGCCATACTGCTTTTCCTGCCTAGCAATAGCATACATATCTTTTGCGGGGATCAGAGCTAGAACACTACATACCATGATATAAACAGTTTCCCATGAGGCTACCACATATATACACAACGTTGACACTTTCACCTACACATTCACCATCACACTCAGTCAACCTCACATAGCAATTAATGCAACATGTGCATGCGTGTGTGTGTATCGGGTCCTAGGTAGCTCATAGGCTATTAGCCGTAGGGCCTATAGAAGCCTAGCCATATGGTACCCTGCCCTTCAACACCTATGTAATTTAAGTTCATGTGCCTCTGTCATGCAGAGCCACAGAGGTGATTCCCGGGTTGTATTTCCTATCTCACATCCATTCATCATGATTATTCATGATGACTGCTAATGAGGACCTTTCTTTGCTATTGATAGGTAGTTAGTTCCAGAGTATGGTATGTGTCTGAGATGAGAATGTACCACTCCAGCATGTTCTGCTTTTTGACGTTACAAGGTTTAGATCAGTACAGTGTGTAGCTTGTAGGGATTTTGATCTGTTTACATGGAGCATGTCCAACACCTGTGTGTTTGGCATAGTTTTGTATGTTAGGCAGAGGTTGGCTCTGGGTAGGTGGTATGCGACACAGTGTAGCTCTGGTTTTGTAAGATAGTCTGCATAGGGCATCTGTTTGAGTCTGGTAATACTCTTTTTGAGGTTTGTGCCTGGCATCTGCAGTTGCTGTAGATGACGTCTGAGGTACATACCAAAAGGGCCATTGTACTCTATGATGGGTTTTATGACTGATGAGTAGAGTGGAACACTGACCTCTTATTCCATGGATGACACACCTTTTCTGATGACATGTGGACTGTACACAGTTTACATGACTAGTGTGGCACTGTGATTATCAAAAGGGACACTACTGTCCACCTGTGTCCTATGGTCTCTTATCACACTTTTGGTGTTGAGTACACTACCACCTATGTGGTAGTTCATGGGTACAGGGTTTTTAACAAAAGGGATGGCAATACATTTACAACACTGAGCTTGAGCGTACATATAAACATCCATTGGTGTACATATAGATTTACATGTGGGCACATATACAGTCCACCTTTCATGGTGGGAATATCAATTATGCAAAGGTTGAGAGGGATACAGTTATGTAATAATTTTGCAGAGTCTTGTGCAGAATGCATTGAAGGTATTCTCAGCCCATGTATCTATAGCAGGACTCCATGTCTGGAAGACTGAAAACTTAACAAATCATACCCACAGCGTTTAAACACCACATGACATATACCAGCACTGTATGCTGTCTTGTTTGCCACACACTACAACCTACATGAAAATATGCACATAACAAACTTCACCAACATATATATGTCCACCCTTCACAAACAGTTGCAGTATGTCCCTTGCTCTATGCATATGTTAAGATGCTAATATATCTGACACATAAATATCTCTCCATATGTGTGTGCCATACACACACAAGGTCCACACTGTTGTAAGTCCGTAGACCTCATGGATGACCTGTTGGGCCTTGGTACAACATGAACAGTTGTCACATGTGTGCATAACAGTAATATTACAGGGAGTATTTATAGCTGCTAATGCTACATTACTATACTAGCCTGGTACAGCAGTTGCCAATGCTAAGCTACACATTATATGACTATCATGCATGTGTTACTCTGTCACATCCAGGTTTATATAGCTGTTTGCACTAATCCCCCAAACAGCCATTATACACAGTACTGTACAGAACATAGATGACATGATCAGATGTTTGACATTTAATGCTGAGCTACATATGTCACAGTTATGTCCCACTGCACACAGCTACACACTAATTTGTCCATGGCAGTAGTCACGCATGGCATCAATGCATACATACCTACTGCTGCCACATATGCATGTTTCAAAGTATTTACAGTACTCTTCATAAACATCTACTACTTGCCGGTAACCACATATCTGTTACATACCTGTTTACCACTTTCAGGTCCATCTGTGTATGTTTTGAGAATTTTTTTTTTTTTTTTTTACTTAAGTAAACATTGTTTTTACTTAATTTCTTTTGGTTATTAATTATTTTTTTACATGATTAATATCTTTGGTTAGTAATTTAGTCAACTCTTTTTACTTAATTAAACCTTTGTGTTATTAAGTAATAATTCTTTTTTACTCCCCCCAGGTTCACTGATGCTTTAACACATGTAATGTAATGATTGCATGTGGGGATAGGAAGTACAGCCTGCTTTTATAGGTATCTGCACATGTGCATGTGATGCCCTCTGCACCAATTGGTGCCCAGCATTTGGTAAATGCATACAGCCTGCTGTGTGGTAATTTTAGTACTCACTGTCATAGCAACCCAATGCTATAAATTGCTAAGCTTTGTAGGCATAGCCCTTTCAGATTTCCAGAGTGGGGCCCATACTTGTTTGCTGTAGACACTGTTGTTTAAGTCAGAAGGTTGGTATACTTCTTATATCTGAAGCTACAGGTGTAGACAGTGATGTACATGTTGTACTCAGACCTGACTGTTGCCACTTCCAGTACAGAGCTATCAGTGTAGAGTTTAACTCACCCCTACAAATGCTTGCACAAGATATATGTGATTATGTAGTTTATTTTCTACTTATGTAATTAACTGCCATACAAAAGTAGTTATTGAGAAGTATTCTTTTGGCACATGAACTGTTTGTGAACTGTTATACTGTGCATATTGATGTACTCACTTCTGCAGGGTTTGTGTATTTTTATTGTTGACATTTGCACAGGATTCTCAGGTAAACTGGACAATTCCACTACTGAGTATGTCTACCTACATCCTTGGTAGACCCTAAACACACACATATATTTAAAATTTGGGGGGGGGTGCAGACATACAGAGAGCATTACGTCTTATTGTGTGAATGTTATCTTACTGGACTTAAAGGATTGGTGTGTACCTGTTAGTTTATCAAGGCAGGTGGTTTGTCTGCATAGTTCCCAACTGTAAACCTATCCAGATGGTATCCAGATGTTAGCCTGTTATTCTTTGACTCTGCAACCCACAGGTGTTTTCAGCACTGGTACAATGGCATTGCTACAATCAGTTGCTACCAGTACATGGCTACATCCTTTGGTATTTCTGTGTTGTACTCCTAAATAAGGGTATGCTTGTGGAAGTACTCCCAACGTTATTTGCAGTGTGTAACAGCAGATAAGCTGATATTCCGGTGTGTTGGTGCCTCTGCCAGGCCTATGAAACACTCAGATACATATTTGCTTGGAGTCAGGGATAGGTAGTTAAAAGTGAGGTACACCTTCCAAATAATACAGACAGTAAGTGTAGACTTGAGTGAAGCAGTGGATCTGGATTAGTACACCTTTTATGAAGTACAAGCGGTGTCTACTGTTATTATTGTCATTATTCATTGTGTAATACACCACCTCTCTGACTAACGTCAGTACTTTTCAGAGGGATTCAGAGGGACACAGCTAAAATATGTTTCACAATCAGGGACATCCCTGAAAGGTAGTCACAGTTAGGAAGTATGGCCTCTGCCCTAATCAGATATGCCAGTGTTTGTCCTGCTATGATACTGTGTGGGGGTTGTAAAGTGCCTCTATAACATTATTTGTAGCTAGAATGGCTGCTTCTCTTATCACAGTCATGTAATGCAATTCCACAACAATTGCTGGTAAAGATCCACAGAACAAGCTTTGTGTTATGGCCTTCCTATTTCTCATTTACATTCACTCATTGTATTGCATGATATATTTATTTCAGCACCAAGTTATTGTATATCTGCTGTGGCTTAGTGGTATTTCATGCAGTCAAGTGTGTCCAAGGTCTGGGGTTTGAGACTGACAGAGGTGTTTTATTTTGCTGCTGAGCAGAACAAGGGCCCTGACAAACAGAGTGATTAAGGCACTTTTAAGCAGTTGTAAGCGGGTTTGTGCAGGTTTGTGTGATGCTTAGTGATGCTTAGCACACATGCGCACACTCGCTCAAACCCACTTACTACTGCTTAAAAGTGCTTACTCCCGCTAAGCCCCACGCTAATTTCTTTTAAAGAAAAGAAAATGGGAAGATAGGAAAGTGGTGGGTGAACACAATTGATGGGGATGGATGTTTGGAAAACGCAAGCCCATGAGCCCACAGATGGTAACAGTGGAACTGAGATCCCCACCCATGGGCAGTCACCACTGCAGCTTCACAGCCCCGAGGGTGGCTGTGCTGGGGCTGCGTAGGAGGGGCAGGCTCACCCGTGAGTCACGCCACTCTCGCCTTGAGCTGGCATAGGGGATCAGCGACTAAACGCTGGATCTCCCTATGCACCACAACCAGGACCCTTCGGAGGGTGACAGGTGGCCCTTCTCCGCCCACACTTGCAGGGGGGATGAGCCTCATCTCCTGCAGCGCTTCCACCTGAAGGTGGCACAGGACCAATGGAGGAGGGTAGCCTGGGCTGGGCACCAGACCTGCTGGTGCCAGGTGCAATCGCCAGCTGAGGAGGGACAGGTGGGTCTGCTGGGGACCGGCCTTCCCATACGTTCTGTGATTAGGTGTGTTTAATTACAACATAGACAACAGCATTCCAAATTAGTTGTAACAGCATGCAGTAATATTCCCATTAACCCAACACACCAGGGTTCCAACAGTTGAACAGAAAGCATAACACATGCATATATTGAACAACAGTGGACATTACAACAGCATGCAGGGATGATTGGTGGCAACAGGCCACCAAGATTGTGGTGTTTGAACATGAAAGTAAATGCAGATATTTATAGAACAATAGGACATATGTCCCAACAAATGTTTTGAGATTAGACATACCCATTGAGGTGTGGAATTGCATTGTTTATGCACATACAGTAGGGTGTAAAAAGAAACCTCCATTAACATCTTATAAGTACTTTAAGTCTACACTACATTCCTATTGACTGCAGGTGTATATCCCCTACATGTATTATTACACTAGGCAACATGCATTAGGTTGTGTAATGGGTTTGGCTAGTTCATTATATACCTGACCTATATCTGACATACTAACTGTCCAAGATGCAGATGTTACTGCTACATAGTTATATTTTTTATATTTATATATCTACATATCTGGATGTGTTCACGTGACATTTTCAGTTAAATTTCTACAGAACCCTACATTTCATGTAGCACACTCACATTTCTGGGGAACACAAAGACAAGCTACTCGTGTGCCAGATTTACCTATGCATGCCAGCCATTAACTGACTGTTGAGGACTGTATATATGCTTCACAGCTACTGGCACTTCCTTCATCCACTTTATATGGGACTGCCTAACTGTGGGTTGACAGCACTTAATACAACAGCACTATTTATATAATGCAAGGGTACAACAACATTTCAAAGTAAGTGACACAGACACACTCCAAGAATTATACCTTTATCAATTACATTACACACTTTTCTACAGGATCTCTCCTTTATTTGATATTACAGTGCATACGGATGTATGTTAACAGTGGATGTTTATCTTAACCTGTCATGGCTTAGTTGTTCAGTACTTTGATTATGGTGCACAGTGTCCCGGGTTCGAACCTTGTCATTGCTTTTTATTTTACTACAGTTCAGACAGGCTAGGGGATGTGGCTGTGTTTAGGCAACTTTGCTATACGTTGCTCCACGTTGCTCCACATTGCCCTATGGTGCACTGGTTAGAGCTGTGCGCAGCTCTGTGCAAATCTATTGCGCTGGGTAAAGCGCTGCTTAGCTACGGGCAACTATATTGCACTGGGTAAAGCACTGCTTAGCTATGGGCATTTATATGTCAAGATCCTTCTTACATTTCTATATATACATTTTGTTCACTGATACATAGGCCATTTCACTGCTTTTTAGTAAAATATTATTCATATATGTCAGGAATTATTTCATATACTAATTTAAAACATAAAATGGAAAGGGGGGTGGTGGGACTCGAACCGTGAATGCCTCCTCTTATGTGTGGTGGCTCTACCACTACGCTATTGCTATTTGGATTTATTTGCATAAACATTTCTTATTATGCTCTTCAGTGTCGACATTGCTAACTGCAGCTAAGCAATGGGCACACCCGCACAAACACGCCCAAATACGGGCAGCTATATTGGGAATTATAAGAAAAAAAAATTAAAGTTTTACATTTTATAACTGTACTGGGGGTTTACAATGTGATGGAGTGTAGTGTTGTGTATGTAGACATTTGAGCAGACTCACTCATGTGTGTTGACATTTCACAATTCAGACACTTGCAGGGGCATGGACCTTTGGACTGCTTGGCAGTGAGACACACCCCCTGCCTTCCTGCATGGTCTGTGTTAGACTTGGAGTGGAGTCAGTGTTCCCTCATGAATATGCATGGCACGCTGACATCATACCGTTCAACTGCAGTTTCCGAGTAAGACTTATTTAGTCTTACACAGAGGATTCGTGAATCCAGGGGTGAGTCATTCCTCATTAATTGGTACCTTGCTAACAAATAGGTGGGAGGAAGGGCTCAGTAATATATACGTGTTATACTATTTTACTGAATTACTCAGGTGTTCTCCTTACTGATAATAAGTCTGTGTTACATAACAGTCGCACAAGGTAATAGGTTCATAGGTTCATAGGTAGATACTAGGCTATCTGCCCTAGGGCATTTATAAGCCTAGCCAGAGTGTGTTTGGCTTTCACCACCCTTTTAGATTAGTTAACTGTGCCTCCGCATAGTAGGTCACAGAGGATAGCCCTTTAAGGTTAGTTTACTGTGTCTCTGTCTAGCAGGGACACAGAAGAGAACCCAGGGGTAAACTTACAATTTCCCAACCACTCGCCAAGATTTCTCTTGAAGAGGGTCAGTGAGGGGCTCTGCCTAACATGAATTGGGATTCTGTTCCAGAGTGAGGGGAGCCTCTGGGATATGAATCTGTCCCTCCAGCATGTCCTGTTTATTGCTGTGCTGAGGTTTAAGTCCCTGGAATGTGTATCTCTAAGGGATTTGGATTTCCTGAGGTGGAGCATGTCCATTAATTCTGGGTTAGACATGGCTTTGTACGTCAGGCATAGATCGCCTCTGAGTAGGCAGTAAGCAACTGAGTAGAGCTGGAGTTTCTTTAGTCGAACTGCATAGGGCATCTGTTTAAGGCCCGTGATCCTCTTGGTGAGGTACTTTTGGGGTCTCTCCAGTTGCTGCAGGTGTTGGATAAGGTACATCCCAAATGGGGCATTGTATTCAATTATGGGCCTGATGAGTGATGAGAAGAGGGGCACAATGACCTCTCTAGATCTAGATGTGAACCATTTCATGATAAGGTGGGCTATATAGAAGGTCTTTCTAACCACTTTGGCAACGTGATTGTCAAAGGAGAGATTACTATCTACTTGGGTCCCCAAATCCGTAATTACTTCTTCCATACTTAATGGATTACCTCCTATGTGGTAATTTGTGGGCACTTTGTTTTTCCCAAAGGGAATGACTATGCACTTTTTTGCATTTAGCTTTAGGCCGTGGCTCTGGCACCAGGTATCCATCTCTGTGAGGCCCTTTTGGAGGATGCTTGTGTCAGCCGGAGAGTCGATTATGGCTCCCAGTTTGCAGTCATCTGCAAACTTGGTCAGCCATAGTCCTCCCGTGTTAGCCTGTACCTCAGAGAAGTATATTCCGAATAAGAGAGGTCCCAGGACTGAGCCTTGCGGGATGCCACTTGTAACTGGTTTAGTGTCAGACATGGCACCTGCAATTCTGACCATGTGGGTTCTATCCCTGAGCCAGTTTGCAACCCATCTTGTGATGTAGGGGTTGATATTTAAGCTGGTAAGCTTATTTATGATGCCCGAGTGGGGTATTGTGTCAAAGGCTTTTGCGAGGTCCAGGTAGGCTGTGTGGACTACCTTCCCCTCATCTATGGCCTTGGTAACTGTTTCAAAGAAGTCAACTAGGTTTAAGAGGCAAGATCTGCCCTTAACAAAGCTGAATTGGGTAGGTTCCAGTGTCTGGAGGTTCCCAATGCCCTTGTTTATGAGTTCCATGATGATACGCTCCATAGCTTTGCAGACCAGACTAGTCAGGCTTATAGGGCGATAGTTCCCAGGGTCCGTTGTGGCACCACCTTTGTGGAGTGGGACCACTGTTGCTGTACGCCATTCTTTGGGTACATATCCTGTAGTAAGGCTGAGTTTGAACAGTGACTTTATGTGAGGGTTCAGTTCTTCTTGGAGCTCATGTAAGACACAGCCCGTGACACCATCCGGTCCCATTGATGCTGTGTTTTTTGCTTTGGAGAGGGCAGCCTTCACCTTTGCATCTGTGATGTCTGGGAGGCTACATTCTTTTGGGATTGACATTTGCTCTTTTGGGGGGAAGGGGGGGAGAAGTTTGCACTGAACCTGTCTGCCAGGATGTTGGCAATGTCTATGGGTTCAGTGTATTTTTTGCCATTTTGTACTAACTCAGAGCATATCTGGGAGTTGCCACCCAGATTCCTGACATAACTAAAGAAGGCCTTGTGATTATCCTTAGCGTCCTGGGAAATTTCTCTTTCAAAGCTGGCCTTTGATGATTTTATGAGGGATCGTAGTTTCTTGCTAGTACTGATAAGAGATGCCTTCCCTTTTTGGGATTTTGCTCTATCATGTAGTAGCTTCCTCCTTCTGTTGTATAGCTTATTTATGTCCGGGGTCCACCAGACAGGTCTCCTGCTTTTGGAGGAGTGAGTCTTGGTTTTATTTGGGATAGCACGATCCATGCATTCCTGTAGGTGCTCATAGAATGCATTTGAAAAGGATTCTGTGGTTCGGGCAGTATTTTCCACTGGCCCTGGGACTTTGAAGGATTCCACCTTGGTTTTGAGAAGTGTGAAGTTTGCTTTTGAGAAAATTTTCACAGTGGTTTCCTTGGCTTGGGGTGGGGAGGAGATATGGATGTCCGGTGAGATTAGTTTATGGTCTGATCTTACCAATGAAGGGTTTACTGCTGGTGTGGAACATAGAGTCCCCATGTTGGTGATGACCAGGTCCAATATGTTGTCCCCTCTTGTGGGAGTTGTGACCAGTTGTTCCATTGTGTTTGAGTTTATAAATTCTAGGAACCATTGGGCAAGGGTGTTTGGGCTTGAGTAGTTGTTCCAATCAATGTTTGGGTAGTTGAAGTCACCCAATATAATGGTGTTTGGAGAGACCTTCATATTCTCCAGTGTTCTCAGGAAAGCTGAGTGAGGTTCCTGAGATTGGGAGGGTGATCTGTAGCAGGCTACAAACTGAAAGGCAGTTTTGCCCACTGTTAGTTGCACATGGATGGTCTCCGATGCTTCTTGCAGTGCCACTAACCTGGAGGTGTGGGTATCTTTGATGAATATGGATACTCCCCCTCCTTTTGTGTTTCGGTCCAAGTTTTGGGGCCAAAAAGCATGGTATGAGTTATAACCTGGTAGTGCTGGGGTGCTCTCGGGAGCCTTGAATCAGGTTTCTGTTACTGCACAGATATCTATATTCTTCATACTGAGGGCAGCCTCAAGTGCATGCATATTGAGATTTAGACTTCTGGCATTGAGTAGCATTACCCTTAGTTTTTTTCTCCTTGTGTTTTCTATGGAGGTGGGTTTGTCTTTTGAGCCTTGCCTAAAAAAGGCACTATGGGGGTGGCAAGAGCCTTGGCCAGTATTCGAAAGCCCAGGGTTGACAGGTGCAAGCTGTCCCTTGTGAAGCAACATGGCTTGTCGAGCATGTCATCCCAGTCTGACAGACACTGGATCCCCTTTGAATGATACCAATACTTTAGCCAATTGTTAAAATTGATCATTTTGTCTTTATACTGTGGCATCATTCTTGGTGAGGGCAAGATGCTACTCAAGGTCAGGGTCATACCAGCCTGGGCTACATGATCAGAGAGCTCCTCTGTCTCTTTTCATGTAGTCCAGGGAGGTACATCTCAGGTCATTCACACCAGCATGGACAATGACAGAGTCATATTTGTACTTGCTTTGGAGTGACCTGAGTGCTTGTGTTATGTGGCGGATCCTGGCACCCCACAGGCAGCTTACAGTGACCTTCTCTTTGTTCAGTCTGTTGAGTGGAACGTCAGTGTGACTGACAACAGAGTCACCTATTACAAGTGTATTTGGTGTGTTGTTTAGCCTTAAGGGCTGTGACTGTGTGGCACACTGACTTTGTGAAGTATGTGCTACATGGGTATTGTTGTGGGTTGCTTGGATGTCTGCTTTGGAGGTCTCTGCTGCTTTGGCAGATTTTTATTTAGAGCCTCTGAGTATGTTTTTGTGTGTTTATGTGTTTGGTTTGCTGATGTGGTAGGTCTATGTGAGACTGGATTTGTGGTGTGAGTGGTTACCTTCTCCTCATGACTGACTGTGCCAGTCTTGTGTTGAGAGAGCTCAGCCTTCAGTTTTGCTGTATAGTTGCATCTCTCACATATATTTGAGCTTGTTGGGAGGAGGAGGGGGGTTTCTGTGTACATAAGGCAATTGTAACATTGCCTCAAGATTCCCAGATTCACTAGCTGGACTGGAGAGTAAACCTGAAACTGTCTTTTGGACATGCCAGAATAGTATAAGGAACTGTTTATTGACTGATCAGAAAGGACCAATAGAGAGCCAAGTACTTATAAAGAGTATAAGATGGTGTAGTGCTTTATATAATGAATGCCTAGTCAACGGGTTATGTGCAGCAATTATCACCTTTGTCTGAGCATGCATAACTTTGCAGTACTGAAAGGAAGGTCATTATCACATTAGCAATAAGTGCAGTTACAATATAGCTGTAAGATATTATAACTTTTCTGGTAAAAGTCTCAGCTGCTGTAACTGTTATTCACATAAGTAGAAGTCGTTATCACTTTGATGAATGCACAAGCCAGATTGTGTTTTTTCTCGGCTTGTAGTCATTGCCAGCCACACCCTCCATTCTTCATCAACTAGCTATCCTCCAAAACTCCTGATGTTTTTTCCTATATATATATATATATATATATATCTGTGCATATAGGTGTGTATATCGATATATATATGTGTGTACATAATGTACTTGCACATGTATACATATACACATGAATGTCAGTATGGCAGTGGCCTCTCTTGGGAGATGCATCTGCATACATTGTCTGTAGTTCATTTAGAGGGGATTTATAGGTTCATAGGTAGGTACCGGGCTATCTGCCTGAAGGCATTTATAAGCCTAGCCAGAATGTGTTGACTTTCACCTCCCCCTTAGATTAGTTCCGTGTGCCTCTGTCCAGCAGATCCACTGAAGTGATCCCCGGGGTAAACTTTCTGTTTCTCATCCACTCGTCAAGGTTTCTTTTGAAGAGTGTTAGTGAGGAGCTCTGCCTAATGTAGATTGGAATCTTGTTCCAGAGCATGGGAAGTCTCTGGGACAGGAATCTATCCATCCAGCATGTCCTATTTATTGTTGTGGTGAGGTTTAGATCCCTAGACCGTGTGGCTAGAGGGGATAAGGTTTTCCTTAGGTGGAGCATGTCCATCAATTCTGGGTTGGACATGGCCTTGCATGTCAGGCAGAGATCACCTCTGAGTAGGCGGTATGCAACTGAGTACAGCTGGAGTTTCTTCAGTCGAGCTGCATAGGGCATCTGTTTGAGGCCAGTGATCCTCTTGTGAGGTACTTCTGTGGTCTTTCCAGCTGTTGCAGGTATCTTGTAAGGTACATCCCAAATGGGGCATTGTACTCTGATGGGTCTGATGAGTGATGAGTAGAGGGGCACAATGACCTCTTTTGATCTGGATGAGTACCCATTTGTGATTAGGTGGGCCATGTAGAAGGATTTTCTAACCACTTTGACAATGTGATTATCAAAGGTGAGATTACTATCTACTTGGGTCCCCAGATCCCTTATCACGTCTTCCGTATTTAGGGGACTACCACCTATGTGGTAGTTTGTGGGTACTTTGTTTTTTCCAAAGGGGATGACTATGCACTTTTTGGCATTTAGCTTGAGGCCATGATTTTGACACCAGGTATCCATCTGAGTGAGACCCTTTTGGAGGGTGCCTGTGTCAGCTGGAGAGTCAATTATAGCTCCTAGTTTGCGGTCGTCTGTGAACTTGGTCAGCCATAGTCCTCCTGTGCTTGCCTGTACCTCTGAGAAGTATATGCCGAACAGGGGGGGGGGTTCCTAGGACTGAGCCCTGGGGAATGCCACTTGTAACTGGTTTAGTAACCAGTTTAGAGTCAGACCTAGCTCCCACAACCCTCGCTATGTGGGTTCTGTCCGTGAGCCAGTTGGCAACCCATCTTGTAATGTAGGGGGTTATATTCAGGCTGGTGAGCTTGTCTATTATACCAGAATGGTGTTGAAGGTCTTTGCAAGGTCTAGGTAGGCTGTGTGTACCATATTTCCCTCGTCTAGCCTTGGTAACCATCTCAAAGAAGTCCACCAGGTTTAGGAGGCATGATCTTCCCTTAACAAAGCTGAACTGGGTAGGGTCTAGTGCTTGGAGTTTCCCAATGTCTCTGTTAATGAGTTCCATGATGATGCCCTCCATAGCCTTGCAGACCAAGCTAGTCAGGCTTATAGGGCAATAGTTCCCGGGGTCTGTTGTGGCTCCACCTTTGTGGAGTGGAATAACCATTGCTGTGCACCACTCTATGGGTACATAGCCTGTGGAGAGGCTGAGTTTGAACAGGTGTTTAGGTGAGGGGTTAGTTCATCTTTGAGCTCGGCAGTCCTTACTTTGCTTTTTCTCTTTACATGTACCGATTCAGCAGTATGTTGGCTACACAAAGAATGTGTATATTTACAATCATATGTGTCTACATGGTAAAGCAACTGCTTCTGAATGCTGTACACATGTACATATATCAGTTTTGTCAGGACTCAGGTTATGGAAATTATGATATTTTTCATATTTTGGTAAATAACTTTGCAAGGGAGCATGTCAGTGTGCCAAGTAATACCTCATTTTGAAGACAGTCTTGATAGTTCCAACATGGTAAAATAATTGTGTCTGTATGTTATACACATGTGCAGATATCAAAGTTTGTTTTGGACTTAGGTTACGGAAATTATGATTTTTTCATATTTTGGTAAATAACTTTGCAAGGGAGCATCTGAATGTGCTAAGTAATACCTCATTTTGAAGCCAGTATTGCTAGTTCTAACATGGTAAAAAAATATGCCTGTATGTTGTAATTTTGTGCAGATATCAAAGTTTGTTTTGGACTTAGATTATGGAAATTATGACTTTTTTCATATTTTGGTAAATAACTTTGCAAGGGTGCATCTGAATGTGCCAAGTAACACCTCATTTTGAAGACAGTATTGATAGTTCTAACATGGTAAAAGAATGGTGCCTGTATGTTGTACACATGTGCAGATATCAAAGTTTGTTTTGGACTTAGGTTATGGAAATTATTATTTTTTTATATTTTGGTAAATAACTTTGCAAGGGAGCATCTGAATGTGCTAAGTAATACCTCATTTTGAAGACAGTATTGAAAATTCCAACATGGTAAAAGAATGGTGCCTGTATGTTCTACACATGTGCAGATATCAAAATTTGTATCAACTTAGGTTATGGAAATTATGATTTTTTTCATATTTTGGTAAATAACTTTGCAAGGGAGCATGTCAGTGTGCCAAGTAATACTTCATTTTGAAGACAGTGTTACTCCTTACAACATGGTAAAAGAACTGTGTCTGTGCACTGTACACATGTACAGATATCACGGTTTGTTTAGGCTTCTACGGTTATGAAAATTATACATTTACAATACTTCTCATTATTATGCCCATATCTTTGCAAGGGAGCATGGTGATCACACAAATGATGCATCATTTTGAAGCTGACATTCAGATGCACAACTTCTATGCTGATATTTCGGCTCTGTCTGTTGCCGATGATGAGGTATTATGCTTTGTTTATTTATCAATTATGAGAAATAATATATTTATCATATTTCTGTGAATATCTCAAGAAAGGAGCATCACACAGTAATGGTTAAGGTATCGTTTTAAAGCTGAAATTCATACTAACAAATTAAATTCAAATTGTATGGGTCTGCATGGTACATGCACCAAGATATTGTGCTTTGCTTTTCCAAAAAAGTAAAAAATATGCACAATATCAACATTCCTTGCCAAATATTTAATAATAACTTTGATAGGCACTATCAACATTTACAGTGTTGGAAAAGTCAGTGTCTGCTGAACAACTTTTGCATTTACATTTTTAGTCTAGCTCTTATAGTTAAAGAGTTATGAACATTTGTTTTCTGTATGGTATTACAAATGGATTTTATGAAAATTAGCTCAGGCTGCACTGTTGTTCCTATGGTGGAATTAAGCAGGCAGCTTTTTCTGAGCTGCTCCGGAGTGAATGAGTTAACAGGTGCTTCAAAAAATGATTGTGTTAAGGGTGTGAACACTTATGCAAACCACATATTGTATGCATCTCATTCAGCATCTGCATGACTAACACATTTGTTTGATATCTCATTGGATTGCACAGGTCATATGTCACATATCAGGTGTGTGTAGTATTAACAAATGCAGTATTGTGGCCCATTGCATATCATAGAAGAGGCAGGCATGTCAACGAGGGTGTGTACACTCCTCATATCCACATTGTTTTGAAGGTTGTCAGTGTAACCGGATTTTATTGCACTTACATGCACTGCTGATGATGAGATCTGCAAATCAAAAGGCAGGCATTAATTATTGACATCAGTTCTCATATCATCCCAGGTATGTGTCAGACAAACACATAGGGGCTGTGAGCAACAGAGCAAACATAACTGCCACACATATACACTTTCAGCAATGGTGTGGACACTTGTGAGGTATGGTGCACAGTACATGTCAGTGTTCTGTACAGGTGCACAGCAATACTGTATACATGGGTGCAGCGTGTTCCAGGAAGGGGCATTACCTACTAACACAACTCATGCATCTCAGAGATATATAATGTTGGTAACAAGGATTGAGTATGGCCACAGTGCATGCTGTTGAGTGCCATATGTCATGCATATTGACTGTTGGGTAATGAGAGGTCTGTGTAATATCTTTGTGCCACCTCACCTGTAAGAGTGTGTGTGTGTGTGTGTGTGTGTGTGTGTGTGTGTGTGTGTGTGTGTGTGTGTGTGTGTGTGTGCATGCGCGTGTGTGTGTTTAGAAGTAAATCATAATGTACAGGTCTTAATATACATTTCTTGTCTGTCCCTCACAGGTGGAGAGGTGGGTTAGGGTCCCTCCTGCAGGCAAACTGATGTTAGTGTCCATACAGACTCTGACAATGATGATAGGCATAGTGAGGCACAGGCAGGATTGTCAGGGGATGAATCTGTGCCATTGGTTGACATCCCACTTTTATCAACCCCATTCCCGCACACAGTCACAATGCCTATACATACCCCATCACCAGTGGCCATAGATGAGGGACAGTTGGTGGGTGATGGTATGAGACAAGAAAGTGTGGTGTCTATGGCAAGTGTGTCTTTACACAGCAGCCATAGCCAGATGACTGGTGAGGTACCACATAAGCAGATGTACAGGGGTGCTCTTTGGAGGGCTGCTGGCCATCATGTCCCTGGCAGAAGTGCCACAGCAGGTGTCAGCAGACGCATGTTTTGGGCCATCATGGAGGCACAGGCAGGTATGGAACATTACACCAGAGATAGTCTGAGGCTCCAGAGGGCTACTCTTCCTGCTGTACATGACTACATCCATGATCTTACAGGTGCTCACCTTTATTTTGCAGAGGTAATGGATATACGGTTGGGAGAGATGGTGGGAATCCTCAACAGTGTTGTGTCTGTTGTATAGCATGTGGTGGGAGTAGGGCATTGGCCATGTGGACGTAGGTAAGCAACACCAACAAGTGGAGGTCTACATAGACATGCAACAACTCACTGCCACTCTCGTAGTGGCAGTACCAGCACCAGCACTGCAGGGAGGGTGCTGTCCTGGCCGGTCCCAACAGAGACACGGATCCAGCGGACAATTGTCATCATCAGGGAAGAGTACCATATCTGGGCTTCTGCCTGGTAGTGCCTGTACAACCCCTGGCAGGCACAGTTCCCATGTCCATGACCAGACACAATGAACTGTACATCCTGCCATATATGGTCTGGAGCTGTCCAACAAACTTCTGTATAGGGCAGCCACATGACATAAATGTGTGCATACATACATACATACACACACACACATCACCAAGACAGCTGGGGCACCTACATATCTACACACAATATGTCTGCACAGGCAATTCAATAAAGAACCCCCTAACCAACACACTTGATGTCAAACAAATGGCTCAGACTAGGCCTCTGGCAAACCCACAACACACCCTGTGCATATGATGATACCTGTGATACATCCCTGTTATCCATACCATAGATGCAGGGACATACTAATATGGTTCTGATGTACAGGGTGAATTTTCTAAGGTTTAGCAATGTAATGCTGTTTAATGTGCTGTCAACTGGAATGATTAATGCTTACATGTCAGGGTATGTAGCTGTCTAGCCATGATGCATTATAGCTGTTATTAACACTGACTGATTGTGGTCTCCATAATGTATTCTCTTTGTGTTCTATGTGTTTATGTGTCAGTAAGATGTTGGTCTGTTGTCCTTTCCTACAAGGGGTGTGGCACTGTGGTGACACATTGACTGTGTCATATCCTGTGTACAGCTGAACACAAGTAACAGGTCTATATAACAGTTACTGCATGTGCCACATGGCTGATAAGTCTGAGGGGTGTATACAGGTGTGTGCATGGTGGCTGATGTAAGCAGCTCTTCTACAGTGGACAAAGGTAAGTGTACTGGGTGGCACACACTAAATGTTTGTTAATAACACACACAGAGACTTTGATGTTGATGCAATACACAGAGAATACTGTTCAAATGGATGTACTTCATTTTGCAGTGAACTCATTTTGGCCTATGTAATTCCACCAAGACCACATTGCCAAAACATCACATCAGTAAATAATCAGTCCACCAGTTTAATGTCATTGACAGTGGTACTGGCAGGGTATATGTCCTCTTCCCCAATGTAGTGCAATCCTGGAGTTGGTAAACATAGGTGTGCTAATGTGTGTGGCACAGCCCCCCCACTTTGGATGGTGGGATGGCATAGAATCACACATAGTTTGATTAACAACTACTTAACCTGTTAACATAAACTGTACAGTGTTGCAACAAATATATGAACTGCAAGGATACACCACGAGAACTGAAGATGTATAAACTCCAGCTTTATTCCAACAGACACATAGAATAAAAATAGGATAAGCGCTTTCGCGTGCACTGTGCACGCTTCATCAGATCTTATTAAAACTCTAATGAAATGCCTCTTATAAATTATACAATGACCAATGAAAAACGAAAATCAATTAAACAATTGAGCAAAAATCAATTAACCGGATATTCAGTCAATTTGTGAAAAGCCCTTACATCAAACAAACTCTCAAGTTGAGCATAATCTTCACTGTAAATCTCCAGTTCATCTCGTTCAACATAAAAACTAGCTTAATGAATAGTATCTGACTTGCACATAAAACAAACTGAAACTTTGTTTCATGAATATCATCAGCTGTTGACATCTAAAAGGTTGTTTCTAAAAAGAAAACGAAGCACTTAAAATTTTCATGTTTGTAAATCCCAATAGAACCATCTATTAAGTATTCCTATGGGATATTCCTAAATGTTTTAGACATCTTACCACGCTTATATAAAAGTCTTTAGTGTCTAATTTGTTATGAGACATTAAGGATTTCTATAGCATTTTGTAATGACCAGTAGTAATGTAGTAAGATGATTTAAGAAATGAATAATAATTATTACCCACAACACTGATTTTGTGTTCCATAGACTGTTCCTTGGACCTTTTTACAAAATGCAACAATGTGATATCTTTTTGATCATAATAAGCTTAGTATTACCCATAGTCTCACATGTTGATGTTCCCAATACTATATGATATAACTACATTTTGAGTTATATATGTGCTTCTGTCATCTGGTATCTACTATTCTTACTGATCCATCATACATGCTCTTATTGCACTAGCTCCTATGTTAATCATATACATAGGTTGCTTTAATTAGTAGTCAGTGATAGTGCTCCCATTATTTATGGAATTTTATTGTATTTCAGCAGTATGTTCTTGCTTAGATTGCTTTTTGATTTATAATATATTACAGTTAGAAGTTTACAACAGCAGGATAACTTAGACCACGTTTCACGTGACTTGGCTTGTCAGTGATATATATATCTGTTTTGTGATTTTTACTTAGATCTTTCCTCTTGATATTTCAACTGAAAGCTATACTCGGAATATTTTATGGCACTTTATATTCATGGGAAATAAGGAGTATTGAATATTTAGGAAGATGGCGGCATTGATTAATTTAGATAGGATTAGATGCCAGAATTATTTGTGTTCATATGGGCCTTAAGAATACTTAGAAAAAAAAAAAAAAACAACATATGTATATTTAATCAAGTTACAGTTCATTAGCTTTAGCATCATGAGAGGTAACATACAACAAGAGGATTGGGTATATATTGTGTCACGAACAGAAATTTTGTTTTTTGATACTATTTCGACACATTTGTTAGAATTGGTGTGATTGTAACAGCTTAAGACTTGTTGTTGAGCTGTTATGGTTTACCTTAGATAAATGGGGTAAGCTGTCATAAATATTATGATCGTGTGTGTATTGTGTTACGCATACACACATTGCCTTTGATAATATACAGTAAAATCATTGTTTTATACTTTATGCAACTGAATTGTAACAGCTCAATGTTTTGTTGGGCTGTCATGTTTCAGTTTAGATAAGCGGGGCGAGTTATTTTTAAAAAAAAAAAAAAAAAAAAAAATTTTTAGAATATTTTAAGAGATCCTGTATAATTGTTTAACAGACAGCCTCTATTATCTGTTAGTTATTTGGCGGCATGGTTTATCCCAGGCGGGTTTTGCTGTTGTATTCGTCTTTTTGTACGCGATGCTTGAATACACCTAGAAGCAAGACAGTATGTTTTAACTCAGTCTGGTTACAGTTTTTGTGTTTTTTATATTATGTTGACATCAATGTGTAAGAAGAGGATCGTGTTCGTAGCGTGACACGAATATAAATGTTGCATTGGTTTGACACTATTTTGTATATGTTGATGCAGTTGAATCATGGTGGTTTGGTGTTTGAGGTTGGGAGGTCAGGGTTCATTTTATTTTATATAAGCGTGGCAAGATGTCTAAAACATTTAGGAATATCCCATAGGAATACTTAATAGATGGTTCTATTGGGATTTACAAACATGAAAATTTTAAGTGCTTCGTTTTCTTTTTAGAAACAACCTTTTAGATGTCAACAGCTGATGATATTCATGAAACAAAGTTTCAGTTTGTTTTATGTGCAAGTCAGATACTATTCATTAAGCTAGTTTTTATGTTGAACGAGATGAACTGGAGATTTACAGTGAAGATTATGCTCAACTTAAGAGTTTGTTTGATGTAAGGGTTTTTCACAAATTGACTGAATATCCGGTTAATTGATTTTTGCTCAATTGTTTAATTGATTTTCGTTTTTCATTGGTCATTGTATAATTTATAAGAGGCATTTCATTAGAGTTTTAATAGATCTGATGAAGCGTGCACAGTGCACGCGAAAGCGCTTATCCTATTTTTATTCTATGTGTCTGTTGGAATAAAGCTGGAGTTTATACATCTTCACTTCTCGTGGTGTATCCTTGCAGTTCATATATTTGTTGCAACGCTGTTTTACTTTTGCTGAAGGATACTTTGGAAGTATAGCGATATTGTTTTTACATAAACTGTACAGTATAATAGCACACTAAGTGGGGGGATATGCACAATAACCCCATTGTGGGTGGCTGTGCCCACAACAACCACACCCAACTATATATATATATATATATATATATATATATATATATATATATATATATATACCAACTCCAGTATCGCTGTACAGCTGTACAGTGGGGAAGAGGGCATATACACATCCACTACTAGTTTTGAAGGAATGAATTTCCACAAGGTGATTGCTTTGAAATGTTATCTTTTGACAGTTAGTTCTCGGACAAACGATCCCCTGGGACATATATGTTCTGCAAACTGAAGTAGATCCCTTCACATACACACACACTTACTTGGCAACACTGAGAATAGAACCCCTACCTAGGTACTTATTGCTACTAATGTGTTTGGCCTTAATTGCACACACTACAGAGCATTTAGGGTGAGGTGTATCCCAAACTTCCTGTTTAGTGAAGAACATCACCAGATCATGTACAGTGTGGTAATGGGAGATGTGCTAGGTATTAATGAACAATACATAGTATGACATACTGTCATATACACATTGACATATACAGTCATAGACACATTTGACAGACCTGGGCTTAGCAGTGCTAACTACCTTGTTAGTGAGTCCATACTGTTACAGAGTTTTTGCACACAGTACATGCATCATTGGGCTGGATAGTGTAATCAAAGAAATCATCTTGTACTGGGGGAACCATGGTATAAAGACAGTGTACCCAGCACCCACACCCCACATTGGATATTGTACTCACTGAAACCCATGATAATGCTCTGACATATCCACAAACACACATTGACCAGGACTGCAATACAAACCCTTGTCTATCTAATCAGTACTACTACAGGGATATGCATTTATTGCACATGCCACAGGGATACTAGGGCAAGGGTTTGTCATGGCTCTCTTAATGTCAGCAACATCACCATCCCTTATAATGTATGGCAAGGTTTAGTGTATTTGGAGAATGTGGCCTTAGAATGCTGTCTCCTACAAATATGCACACTCACACACAATTGCGCACACATACACACACACACATACACACACACACACACACACACACACACACACACACACACACACACACACACACACACTAACATTTCTCAGGACTCAGAGGGTAACCCACACCTATCTACCCATTTGTAGAGTAGTGTTATGCTGGTACTGCAAGCTCCAGGTAGCCCATAGGGTGAAGAGTGTAACAAGGTACGTTTAATGTGAATTACAGCAGCAGCCATTTCTAAGTATAGCGATGGGGGTTGCAGTGGGTGAAAAGGCCCTCAGAATATTTTCAACTATAAGTTTATAAACACACATCCACTGTTATTCTCAGTAATGCACAGTAACACATTTGTCAGTACTGAGGTCCATAGGTGCAGGTGTTCCTAGGGGTGTACCAGGCTAATGTCCATGGAAAGATGAGAAGAGTAGGGCATGTGGGTACACTGGTATCATGCCACCTGACATTTGTCAGCAGGCCATCTATCAACCCATGCCACTTGAGTGATCCCCAGGGTGACAGTTAAATTCAACATCCAGTCATCTGTTTATTTCTTCAGAGGGCCATTGAGGTGCTCCAGTTGACATGTATGCAACATATATTGCATAATATGGAAAGTATCTTGGTTAGGGACTTGTATCCAAGCATGTTCTGTTGACTGTGGAAGTCTGGTTGAGGTATCCATGGCATGTGGTGCATACAGACTGAGGTTTCCTAGCTGTGGCATTCATAACACAGATGGGCAGACATGTCAGTGTCAGTCAATCAGTGATTGCCTGTAACCAGCCAAGATGGATACCTGACATCTGCACATCTGTACAGAGGACAGTTAGAAATTAGCTAGCCAGCAGGCTATGCATTAGGATGAATGTTTTGACCGATAGACATCTGACACTGATAGGTATGCCATTACTACATTACAGCAGTCCTCAATGACATGTCCTAAACACATAGTAGTCTACAGTTAATATCAACATATCAGATCAGTATCTAATAGGAGATGCTTAAAAACATACAGCTCAAACTCCAAGAACACAATAGTCAGTACTCAGAGTCCAGCTTTGCATGCAGAGGTGTATGGTTCCAGGACTACAATCTGCAATCTACTCTTACTTGTAAAAACACTGTTAAAAGTAGTAATGTAATGAATCAATACATGCAAGTGTGACTGCATATAACCTGGAATACTACCCATGTATGAAACACATACAAAGAGAAAAGACTAGGGTACTACACATGTATACTCAGGTGTCCTATGCAGTATAGTCAAACCCTTTGCTACGCTAATGACAGCACATAGAAACATGTTATGTACATGGAATTAAATAAACTTGTTAAAGATGTCATTACCCTGCTATTTTTTCAGACTGGAATGTGATCACTGGTTACCAGGCTGAGCTATGCTTAACAGGTGTACACATTGCTTAAATGTAAATGTTAAGCAGATTTGTGCACTGGTAAGCAAAGCCTACATGGTGTAAGCATCTTTTTGTTTAACTGTACGTTAACACCTCTTAACATTGAGCAAACCCACTTAAAGCTGCCCAAAACTGCCTTAACCACTCTGTATCCAACAGTCCTTGTTCTGCCTAGCAACAAAATAAACAGCCCTTGTGGGTTTTGAACCCAGGACCCTCTGGACTATAGTCACTGCACTACACCATCTGAGCTATAAAAATGTCTGTTGCTTTTTCAAATATATCAGTCAGTACACATACTGGATAGTAGTGAACAACTGCTTTGACTACTACAATTGTTTACTACTTCTTAGTGAAAATAGTGTTGAATCAGTCATGTTTTTATATCTAAATATACACATATCAGATAAATATGGTGGGATACATCTGAGAAGGTATATACAACACTCATGTTTACACATAATGATATGGGTGTATATACATATATATATATAGATATATATATATATATATATATATATATATATATATATATATATATATACACACACACACACACACACACACGCACACATGCACACACACACACACACACACACACACACACACACATATATATATATATATATATATATATATATATACACACATATATACACACACACACACACACACACACACATATATATATATATATATATATATATATATATATATATACACACACATGTGTGTGTATATAACATATGCCCATAACATGTAGTGGAGTCATACCTCAGCACCATAACTCTCAACCTCTTAGTGCAAGGGAACATAATGTAAGTATTATAGTTATAAATGTAGAATGTTGCTCTTCTGAAACTGACATGTACACCATCAGTAACTGACTGACATCATAAAATCATCATAGTGAAGTACCACAGAAATCACAGTAATGATCCTGTGGAATACAACAGAAATATGACCAATAAACGTGGACAGTCTGAAACAATCTGGTCAGTCCAGAGCTATACACAGAACTCTTTAGTGCAAGATGTGTGGCCTAAGCTTGACAAAGGGGATGCTTACAGCCATGAAAATGGGGATATGTCACAAATACTTAAGTAGATAAGCTCATACAGTTAATGCATTCACACCCTCCTGTCTGTCCTAACACATATTAACTGGAGGAGCAGAGGTTCCAAGTCCACATACTTGCCACTAGTTAATGACATACATCTTCACAGCATCCAAATGCTTTTTCAAAAATACAGATCGTGTATGGTGGCCAGACAACAGTATATCTGACAAATATCTGGACACAACATCACACTAGGTAAATACACTGAGCTGCTAGGTATGTCACCAAGCACTGTCTAAACTACAGGCAGACTGCCACAGCACTAAGCCAAGTTTCCTATGGGGGAATACACATGTAATTGCAAATATAGCAGGCACTACAGGCATGTAACAGCACGGAGTAACAGACACCAGTGTGAAAGTGCATACCCATAACCAATCTCAACACAGTCACATTATGGTAAGCCCAATTAATAGTACAGTATATGGACTATGTGAACAAAACCATCCTCATATTTGTCACTCACACACTAACCCTACATATACTGGCCCAATTCACAGTGTAGTCTGATGTCTGACTGTGGTATGGGACATGTCCCAGTCTGGCCCTACAAACATATATGCTGATAGGGTACCAGAAACTGGAGCAGCATGCAACATCAGATAGAACAGGACCAAGAACACTGACATCTACCCCAGTCTGTACACAGGCCAAATAACATATTCTCAATACACTGCTACACAATACTGACACTCTGTCAACAATCACCATAAGTACACAGACCTCATTACTGTACAGACTATAACAGAATGTCCAGGTTTTGTCATCAAATATAAAGCCTCCTATACATAACATGTCTGGCAGTCTGATATATCACTGGCTTGATATCAGGAATGATGTCAGTAAATAATGATATACTGTACATATGCACCTCTTACTGCATGACATATGGATAAAGGGTAACAGACTTGGGGACCGAGGCACAAACACAGGGCCAATATTGACATATTGATGTGATAAAATGAGAAAATTGCTGGTGTAACAGGGTTTGTTGTGACATATCTCTTCTGAGGGCTATAAAGTCCGTAACTCACATGGATGTCACCATTTACTAACTGCAATCATCAGAGTATATTACTGCATTTATAAAGACAGAAAATGTGTGAGTAACACACCATATCTAAGGCTCCAAACTCTGGCCAGTCTGCAGATAGCCCTATAGGTGAAAGTTTCCTCAACCACATAACACTGTTATGCCAGACTTTAAATCATGCAGAACAGCCATATCCACACAAACCCTGTTAAACCAACATTACTTCAAATGTAGAACAGCAATACTTACATTCTGCTCCAATTTGTTGGCCTGTCTCTACAGTGTTTATTGTGACAGGTATTTCCAACTACCCTCTGTGATGTTGCTTGTCAGACACCCACATGAAGTCCTGCTCGCAGTGAAGGAAAAGGGCCAACACCTACATGAAGTCCTTAGTTATAGGAGTGTGTTTCCATGCAGTTGGCTATAGGATGATACCACAGATATTCCACATGCAATTAGCAACTGGAGGACTCCAATTTGTGTACAGGCCATCAGCTGATCATGAGCATTACCTACAAAAGTCAAGCTGCTGCCTATGCAAAATAGATGTATTTTTCCACATCTACCAGAGAGGAAGAGATAGAGACAGAGAGAAGGTAAGAAAGGAAGAGAGAAAGAGCCAAGCATATTTGTGTATGATCCGTGGGTGGAGAGTGGTCTCTGGGTGTTATAACAGTTGCCTATATTGTTTACAAATCCATACTGTCACATAGTAATTGCACATAGCAGTAAAAATGTATGCCTTTGGATTGTCTACAACAACCTCTACAGTGTTTGACAACTGCTGGCCTTGTAATGTGGACATTGGGACATATAGGTCCTCAATATAATAGTATAGCAAAACCCACACTGCAATGGATCCTGTCATTAAAGGATCACCCCAACACCCACTCAGAATACTGATGACACACACACACTTACCAGTACTGAGTTTCAAACCCCTATCTGGCTATGTATTGCTATTACACTGTTACATAGCTATCACACATGCCACGGTGCTTACGTGGTGGAGAACTGTCCAAAGGTATCTTTGATGGTGAGTGACATCAGCAGCAGTGCTAAAGGAGGGGTAAGGGAAGTGTAGTAAGTGTGAATGTCCACAAAATCAGGTGTCAACAAAGACACACACACAAACTATCACAGTTGCCAGGAGCAGGATTAGAACTCCTACCAAACTAGTTTGCTACACTATAGTATTACACAGTTATCGCAAGTGCCACAGAGCTTACAGGGGTGAGATTTGGCCAAATGGTTATTTCAAGGTGACTGACATTAGCAGGTGTGCTAAAGTAGGGCAATGGGAGGTGTATTGAGTGTGAATGGCCTCAAAAAACATTCATTTCCACATACACACACACACACACACACACACACACACACACACACACACACACACACACACTTGCCAGTACTGAGATCCATAGGTTCATTGCTTCACAGGTGTGTAGTAGGTGAATGAGCCTGAAGGCAATATAAGGCTAGGCCAAGGGAATACCTTGGCATCAGGCCACATGACAATACTCCCCAGTGTGGCTCAGGGGTGTAGTCCCTGGAGTGGTCCCCAGGGGTAGGTATTGTATTCACCATCCACTCATCTGGATTTCTATTGTGGGTAGCCAGTGATGTGCACTGCTTCCCATGTATGTGATCTATATTCCATAACATGGACAGTGTCTGGGTTGTGCACATGTCCCACATACATGTTCTATGATGTGTGGAAGTGTACTTGAGGTCTCTGAGGCATGTTGTGTGGACAGATTGGTTTCTTCTGATGTAGCATTTCTGACCTAATTTGGTGAGACCTAGCTATGTAACTGAGGTCGTGATTGCACCTATACTGACAGTATGATATGGGTATTCATTGGAGTTAGTGGCATCTTTCCATACAGGCATGTGTATAAGGCATGGTATTCCCTTTGTGGGGTAGGTTTGCAGACTCTACAGTTGTTGCAGGCATCCAGTGGGGAACATGACAAAAGGGCCACTGTACACATTTATTTGGCTACTGAGAGGATGGAGCAGGGTGCCATGTCCTTTTACTTGCTGGATAACACACAGTCAGGAGATGTAACACATCATAGTGCTTTCTGATGTCAGTGGCACTGTTGTGGTCAACAGGCATGTAGTCTACTGCTATCACACTGTGGTTACTCTCTGGGAGGCAATATGCAGGGGAACTACCAATATAGAGGTTGGTGCCTAGCCAAGTGTGTTTGTGTATGATACGTGGGTGGAGAGTGTTTTCTGAGTAACAGAATGGTTGCCTATATTGTTCACTAATCCATACTGTCACATGTAGGGCTGTGGAATGTCTGCACCAACCTCTCTGGTGTTTGACATCTGTTGGCTTTATAAAGTGGAAATTGTGACATATACTAGGTCCACAACATAATAATGTAAAACAACCCACTTCCTAATGGATTCTGCTATTACACAATCACAGCAACCTCCCCACCAGATACTGATGACCAACACACACTTGCCAGTACTGAGATTCAAACCCCTACCTAGCTATGTATTGCTACTACAGTGTACCACATTTATCACATGTGCTGCGAAGCTTATAAGATGGAGGGTGTCCAAAGGTACTTCTAAGGTGAGCAGGGGTCATATATCTGGTCAGTGTCCCTTCACATTGTGGTTTATGAGCAGGTTTGTAGCCACCCATTACTGAGTTTTCAGGCAGGGGTAGTATAGGCACACATCAGAGTTTCAGACTTCACACACTCCTTGATGTCCATGCTTCTACACCCCCTATTCTGTTATTCTATCCTCTTCATAACATTATGCGAGCAATATCTGAAAAGTATCCCTATAGTTGGCCCTTCATCCCAGCGGTATTTAGGGGTTGGTCCACAGTTCATACAGTAGGACATGGTGGGAATGCTACTGGGATTTGTCAACATGGCTTTGCGTTTGTGTTCTGTTGACTGTGTTAGGTTGTTAGTTGGGACCCCATGAGATACCATGCATTGCCGCTATGGGTGAGGCACAGGCCTTTGACAGAGGTCTGTAGGCATTTGGTAGTGATGCAGACCATCTGTAGCAGACCACTGCATTCTGTCACTCCTACATTCCCAGGCTGCAAGCCAGTGGATGCCCCTGGTGTGACAGGGTAAGTGCACCAGGTGTTAATGGCAATAGTTCCTGTCCATATTAATCCATTGGTCTGGATGCAGGCAGGGTGCTGCTTAGAGCTAGGGACACACCTGCATGGGACACCTCTTCAGCATGCTGCATTTTGTGGGTATCCCCATACAGAAGTGGGGTCATACTGTAATCATTCCCAACAGCAAAGATATGACCTGTGATAAACCTGATGGAGTCCATGTGTGATATGGAAGCTACTTACAGCTGACTCACAGATATACATGGGACATTCCCCTTATGCTGCCTTGTGCGGGGACATAGGCAGTTTCTCATTACTTCATAACTGTGCCTTTTGTGGTCTGCCATTGATTGACCAGATGACATCAGTATTCCATACTACACAGATAACTAATGTGCTGCTAACCTGTGTGTACAATTCCAAAGTTGTGTGCAGTTGAGAGTTATATTTTATGCACTCTGTCTGGGGTACTTCCACCTGTGTACTGTGTGTATTTATGGGCCCACATTCATGGCATGTCCATCTTTCAGACAGTGACAGATATTGACATCTGGACAGTAAGTATGGATGACTGCTGACATGGGTATTGCTGAGAAGCATTGTGGTTGGCACTGCAATTGTCAGAAAATTGCCCTCTCATCCACAGTACTGCCCATAGGCCACAGAGACACAGCCCTCCATGCCTACATGCTGACAACCTCCAGACAATATTGAACACACAAGAACCTAACACATAGCAACCCCTGCATATTGTACACATGCAACAATTTATCCTGTAGATTGGGCCAGCTCTGGTAATCTGTGCTCTAATGTTACTAAACCCACAAATACATGTTACTGCATGTCTACATAGGATTGGTGGGGGGCACACCTGACGACTTTAAACATTTGCTATGAATGTACTGGTATTTCAGATACTCTGTTGGCTTCCATTTCATATTCTAGTCTGACCTATCATGCAGACTGGAGGCATATCAGTAGAGTACAGATCTTAGGTTTTATTGACCTACATTTCAGTTTCAGACTTCTTATCCTTCAGAACTAACATACAACTGCCAGAGCTGTTGTAGTCTGTCTGTGTAGGTCTGGAGGGGGGGGGGGCTGTTCACCATTGCCATCAACTTTAGGCCTTACCGCAGCCTTTCTTTATAGTCATCTACAGCTGTCCTTCTGGCTGAGGTGGGTATGTCAGCCTCACTGACATGCATGTGTGTGTCCTATGGACACACATTTTGGGCCACCACATGTACTGCAGTGGGATTTGTCATCTTATCTAGTACTGCCTAGTGTTGACACCAGTATTTATTATGGATTTCATGCTGCCCATATAGGTGCACACTATCTGCTGGCATCTCATTCAACCACCTGATTCCCTTGCATGCTCACATCCATACCATTGATAAAACTATCAGAACATACTACTCCATTCAGCAATTGATAGGAAGAGTGACTTACATTGTGGCTATGCCAGTATTGAGGATGGTGCTGGAGGGCTGACTATGTCAGATGCACATAGCACACTCCCTATACATGGTAAAGTACAGATAGTGTCATGTTTGGCATCCCTTTTACTCTATGTGCGAGTCAGAGAAAGGTGTAATTCCCTGGGTCCCTACCGTGTCAGTGTATGTGCTATGCGTTGCCTCTTTGCCAAGGCCTAGTCATACTGGCATGCCTCCTTCTGCCTATATGGGCAGGCTCAGGTAGTTCATCTTCCGAGTCCCTCTGTGCTTGTGATGGCCTTGGCAATGGTGGGGGGCTGTGTGGCCTTGCCCCATGCTGTTCCTACTGCAGCTGTTTCCGCAGAATCATATTGTGTAGCATGGCACATACTATAAACATTTGTGTACATGTAGCTGGAGAGTACTGCAAGGCACCACCAGATATATCCAGGCAGTGGAACCATGACTTGCGCATCCCAAACACACGCTCTATTATGATTCTGGTTTGTGCGTGTGGCTCATTATGGAGTTCTTGTTCAGGTGTGTGTGTATTTCTGAGGGGTGTCATCAGCCACAGCTCCATTGCGTAGCCAGCATCCCCCACTAGGTGGCCATATGGGATGTTCCCACTGGCAAATGAATGGTACAGCTGTGTCATATGCCAGACGTGGGAGTCATGATAGCTTCCAGGGCTGCCAGCACACACATTCAGGATAATGCCCTGAGCATTGCACATGACCTGGCAGTTGATGGAGGGGAAGCCCTTACGGTTTATGTAGACCCTGCCCTGCTCACCGGATGATGCTTTGATGTGTATGTGCATGCAGTCTATAGCACCCACTACCTCAGGGTATTCTGCTATTTGGTGGAAGAGAGACATATTGCTGGTCAATGTCTCATGGGTGTTGAAGAAATATATGTGCTTACAGGCATGTGATGACATGGCATCCAGGATCTGGTGGAGTACCCTGGATGCTGATGCTTGTGAGATCCCCATGATATCCCCAGTTGCCCTGTGGAAAGCACCTGTGGCTAGTATTCTTAAGCCTACACATACCTTGGTATCCACTGGGATGGGTTCCCCTCTATTGGTTCTGTGTGTGAGTCATGGCCGGCACAGCTCAACAATTTGCTGTTGAATGTCTCTGTCCACCCTATAGTGCTCCACTATCCCCAGATCATGTAGCCCCTGGTAGATTTCCCTGGGTCTGCACACTCTTCTCTTCCTCCTCACTGTGGGTTGGTCGTCAGCATTCACATACTCACCATCCTCACCCTCTTGCACATATTGATGTATGACAGCAACAGTAACAGCAGCCCCTAACAGTTTGTTAGTTTTTTTCAGGTACAATTTCCCTGTCTGTGTACACCAGTGGTGTAGAGTTTATAGGAAAAAACAGACTGGAAGGTGTCTGCATAGTTTATAGCAGTGTGCTAGACTGTTCCGTGTGTAATTGGTTGATTCTGATACATTTCACCTGCTAGCTATGCTTGTTCTCCTTGATTGCCTCCCTACTGCTGTTTTCCCTTCCGATTGCCTTCCCGTTTAAGCCAGGAGGCATGCCGCACATACCCAGTGCTCAGACGTGAACAGCGCTGCTATTTCTTGTTTTTTTTTTGTTTAAAACCCGGTGCGTGGTGCGCACACCCATTTAGGCAGTGTAAATACTGATAGGCAGCCTCAGACACACCCCCTTTTTTAGTTGTGCTTAGCTAAGGGCAAACATGGGCCACAGAGCTTCAATAAGCTTACAGCATGCATGATACCCCCCCTTATGAGGTCATCCACCTCTTAGACTTATACAATGGTGTTGCTGCACCTACATGGTTGGGTGCAAGCTAACACTGAGAGGAAATTTGTGATTCAGTATCAATCCCCTCATTTGTATAAAACAGAATGCTAATTCATAGTTACCACACTCACACTCAACCTTCTCCCTTAGCAACCTATTCCCTGGTATTGTTGTCTTATGCATGCCATTGACTATTATGGCAAAATGCTGATTTGGGTTTAAAAGCTTATTTCCACCTTTTTTTCTTATTGCCGGGCCAGTCCTGTTTGCACACTGCTGGCCCTACACTTAAACAGCTGAGATTGGCCAAAAAAAATAAAGTTGTTATTTATAATTTTGCAACTATTTCTCATGCCAATGGCCATATATTTGAATACATGCTTTCTTTTGAGCTGTCATGCCTCCGTTTTGTAATTTGCAGAAAAGTAACCAAATACATTTCTGCAGGTTACACTATTCCTGCACAGACACCTGCCTGTTTCCTGGATCGCTAATTCACCTAATTTGCATGGTTTTCATCAGCAAATGAGGTAATTAGCATATAGTAGTGGTGTCCATGTGGGAATAGTGTAGGCGTGCTCGTGCACTTCTTGGGGGCTCGTTCCCGGATCGCTCAGCAGCCATATTGCGTGCAGCAGCTCTTGCACTATTCTGGCACTCCGTGCAGAGATTGCTGAATCTGAGGGTGTATTTTTATACAGCTGACCAGTGTAAGCACAGTTATCACAGCTAAATTAACATGCAGCAGCTGACAAGAGGGAGCATGGATGCAGTGGAGGCATGGCTACCCTAACTTTTTAAAAAGTGCAGGAGTTAAAAATCAGTTGGGCAAAATAAAAATTACAGAAATAAAATTTCAGTTTTTAAATACTGACATGTTACAGCAATGTGGGCTTAGGAAATACAGTTTCTTGCACAGTTGTAGAAGAACCAGTTATTTGAACATTGTTGAAGAGATGTAAAAATAAAGAGTAGCAGATAGTGATGTGAGAATGGTAAGGCAGTTATATGAACAGAACTGCAAGGAAGGAAATTATTATTTGAACAGTGCTGTAAGGAGGAAAACTACACTGCAGCAGGTACGACTGGGATAACACAGCAAATTGGTTAGTTCAGGTGGAATGGAAGTGCAGAAATGCACCAGTTGGTTACTCTACAGCACAGGCTACTGTGGTGCCATTCATTGCTTACTGTACTGCAACTCCACTCAAACAAAGGCAGTGTCACACAATGCAGCAGAAATGATAACAGTGCACAGGTGATCTATAGCAAATAGAAACTCATAGTGCAAGCTCACATCCAGCAAATAATGTCTTAAGACACTGCAAAGTCCCTTTGTCTCATAATAGAAAAAATACTAAACAGTTTTAAACTTTAGAAAATACTGGCAGGCAGGACACATCTCAATATTATCTATGAAAAGGCACTTCCCTGTGATGGAGGAATTCAATCTGTAGTCACTGTTAGGTGAGCAACAGTGTGGAACTCAGTTCTACTATGAAATGCCAACTATCACTACTCCATGGAAATGAAATGCTGAAAAATAATACCCAAAATACAGAAGGGTGAAAAATTTAACTTTAATATTTTTGGCATCATCACAAAAGGTTTCTCATCCAGGAAAAAAGAGGTCATTGTTCCCCTCTACTCATCACTCATTAGACCCATTATAGAGTACAACGCCCCTTTTGGTATGTACCTCACAAGACATCTACAACAACTGGAAAGGCCGCAGAAATACGTCACAAAGAGGATTACCGGCCTCAAACAGATGCCCTACGCAGACCATCTCAAAAAACTGCAGCTCCGTCGCATATCGCCTACTCAGAGGCGATCTCTGCCTAACACACAAAGCTATGTCAAACCCAGAGCTTTTGGACATGCTCCACTTAAAGAAATCCCAATCCCTCCGAGCTACATACTCTAGGGACCTAAACCTTGTCACCACAATAAACAGAACATGCTGGAGGAATAGATTCCTGTCCCAGAGACTTCCCATAATCTGGAACAAACTACCTATCTATATCAAACAAAGGTCCTCATTAGCACTCTTCAAGAAAAATCTTGATGATTGGATGGGAGATAGGAAATTCACCCCGGGGATCACTTCTGTGGCTCTGCTCGACAGTGGCACAGGAACATAATTTTCTTGGGTGGCGAAAGCCAGGGTACCTTTTGGCTAGGCTTATATAGGCCCTAGGGCCAATAGCCTAGTACCTACCTATGAACCTATGCAGTGGGGCAACCCTCCTTGTACCACCCAATGTGGACAGCAACCTCCCCCAGACTTGTATATACCAACTCCAGAGTTGCACCAACTTGAAAAAGAGAAAACTCCCAAAATAAGTGAATCATTGCCTGATACACTTACAAATCGCACAGGCAATGATTTCATATAGAAAACAGCAATCTACTTTGTGCTCATCTGATTTGTTTCTTTGGGCTACTGACACTCAATGCATTTCACCTCAACCACCTGCAGAGGAGCTAAAAAACTCTGCTGAATATGCAAACGTCCACTAAACTAACATGTCCACTGATCTAACATATCCACTGAACTAACATGTCCACCGATCTAACATGGTGATAGTGAAAATATTGTTCAGAGTATTGGAATCGGAGCTATAGATATTACCTCATTTCATTCAAAACCAGTATATGAAATAAAAACACAGGAATTGCTTAAGAAAACATGATATGAGACAAAAAAAGAAAGCAGTAAAAGCACATTTATGGAACTACTGTAATTTCTGAGTATTATGGGTTTGGAGTGTTTCACATTTGATTTGGTCATTCTTCTATTATACACAAGAAAGGCAGTATAGAAATAAGGGTTGGGATAGCTGCAGAGGTATCCCAAATAGAAATTTTAGACATGACTCAAAATGAGAACACAGGTCTTATGAGCAGGGGTATAAGAAAAAAACATGGGAAGGGGAAAAGTGTGCAAAGAAATAAAACTAATAAAATGAAAGGAAGACATATGTGCCTGTTAAGAGGGCCACCAAGAATTCTCATAACTGTGAGCTTAGTAAGGCAATCAATATACTGTCAATTCAATGAAAAATCAGAACAGAATTTTAGGGATTGTCGATGCTCTTATCCAACAGATGCTAGAAGAGTTAAAAAAAAAAAGAATGAACACAAGCAGAAAATACAAACATGCTTGATATATAGAAAGGGACATAACATAACATATAACATAACATATAACATAACATAACATATAACATATAACATAACATAACAACATAACATAACATATAATATAACATAACAGCATAACATGAAATAACATAAAACATACCATTGCTATACTACAAAACATGTTGTTCACCTTTCCTTAACATGAGAAAGAGTGAATAACATGCTTAGGAAGGGAAAAAGAAAAACTAATAGATACTTACCTAGCAGTGTAACACATTTCCAGAGAATATACAAGGCAATTACCCATGCAGCCATTTACACCTTGCCAGTAACCACCCTTAGACCTTACCACTTTTTCTATGGAGCAATTGTCTAGTATGTCTCATTGCTTGATCAGGAGAGGAAGTTGGATCCAGATAATGGGTACTCACTTTTTAATGAATCTGTCTATCTAGAATGATTTGCTTATTTGCTGAAGCAGCTTCAGATTTTTGGTTCTTGTGTTTACAGGAGAGTTTTATTTGAGGAAAAATAAGAGGTCCTATACTAATGGATCCTTAAGGGACTGAAAGTCTTGACAAAGATTGCCCCTACAGAGTCTGCAGGACACTGAATAGCGGGACATATCTGGCCTATCCTGATAGCTCAAGTCCTTTAGTCCATGACATTTGTTTGTTAGAATTAGCCTGATCCACACAAAATATAGAGGTGTCAGGACTTCTTTGGACCTTGAAGAAATGCCCTTTGTGATCATCTGTGTCAGATAAAAGGATTTCCTGACCATTGCTGCAACAAGATGGTCAAAGGCTAGAAGATATCTACCCATGATCCAAGGCCTCCCAACATCTTCATTTTGGAGTGAAGCATTTTCTATACTATAAGGTGAATGGACAGTTTGTTTGCCAAAGGCAACAATATTACTCTTTTTAGGTATTTTGTTTTAGCCTGTTGTCAGCGCACCAGCTATTAACATATGCACTTTCACTTTGTAAGCTCTGCATATCAAAATGAGATTCTAGTATAACATTCATTTTACAGTCATCAGCAAACCTGGTTAACCAGAGAGTGCCTTATTTTTAATGTGGAGATCAGAGAAGTATATGCCAAATAGCAAAGGTTTTAGCACAGAATCCTGTGGTACTCCACTGTTTACTTTCATGCTCTCTGAACCTGCACTTTCCAAATTTACAGTGTGGATTCAATCCCTCAGTCAATTAACCATCCATCTAACTACACAGAGAATGATTAAGAGTGTGTTTAGCATGTGGTTCAGTATCATATGCTTTGGCGAGGTCGAGGTATACTGTATAGGCAGCATATCCACTGTCCATGGCTTGTGTTTACCTCTCAAAATTTACTTGCTGCATTAAAAAGGATCTACCCATAACAAAACCAAACTATTGAGGGTCAAGCCTTATAAGATTTCTTATATTATAGTCTATCAGGTCTATTATGACATGATCCATAGTTTTGCCGATGAGGCTCATCAGGCTAATGGTTCAGTAATTTTTGGTGTCTATGCTAGGGCCACCTTTGTGAAGAAGCATCATAACATCTGTGCATCAAACTTTGGACCAATGCCAGTGGATAAGCTCAGGCTTATTAGTTGTGGGGAGTGGGTCCACCAGTGCATGTTTAGTGGTCTTCAACAGGCAGACTGGTATGTTATAAGCTCCAATATAGGTTGTATTTTTGGTTATGAAAAGTACTTTTAACAAATTTTTTTTGTGATGATGTGGGTTTTAGGTCCTCTGGCATATGTGGGTTTGATACAGAAGTTTCTGGAGTGAATTTAGCACTGAATTTGTTTGCCGCTATATTTGTGGTATCCACTGGATCAGAGAAGTTAGCACCATTTTGGATGAGTTTTGAGCATTGTTGGGTGTTATTTCATATCTTACTGACATAGGTAAAGAAAGAATTGTAATTATCCTTAATTTCAATGCTGACCTAAGTTCATGGGATGTTTTAGTTTTTCTGATGTTTTTTTTCAGTATCTTGAATAAACTATCAATGTTAACCTTGATTTTTTTAAATTTTGCTGTACATTCTAATGAGCTTTCTTATCTTATTGCATTGTCTATTCATGCTAATGTCATTAGGCTTATTTCCTCTTTCCTTTCACTTTATGTTGAGTGTTGGTAGGCACTGACAGGTTTATATAGTTTTCTAGGTGACTGTAGAATTTACTTGCATAACTACTAGCCGTGTGTATACATTTGAGAGAGTGCAGTTATTTGGGCTTAGACAGTTTATCATACAGTTGTTTGAAGTTAGACCATTTGAAGTGTTTGAATATTGTGATATTTGCATCAGCTTGTTGATCCTGAGGATTCTTATTTATAAAATGCAGGCATTTTTAGGCATTGCCTACATTTAAGATGCACATCTCCCAGAACGCTAGAGTTTTTCTGTGTATATAGTCCATCCAAAGTGGACTTGGTTTTTGAGGGTCATCAAAGGAATCCTGCAACATGCTATGATGCTGGTTTTATTTAGGCTAAGCTGAATCTCAATAAGGTTGGTTCATGGGTTTCTGGAATTTGTTTTAATGTGGTCTTTAACAAAAATGGATACTCCATTGCAGTTTCTCTTGCCTCTAAAGGCATGGTGGGTACAAAACCCTGGTGCAATGCTGTTACTCTCTGAACTCTGAATAAGGTTACAGCCAGTGGCAGTACATATATCAAAAGAAGGGATATCCAGTGATAGAAATGTATTCATTAATAAATAAAAAAATAAATGGAACTGTAAGGAAAAAAAAAGATTAAAAGCAGAAAGGTAATGAGTGAGGAAACTAATGATCATGTGTTCATACAGAAAGAAGGTGAAGGTAATAGGGACAATCTAGGAAACACAAATAGAAAACCAAACAAGACAGCCAGGTAAGTAACAAAGTAGATCTAGGAAAACACAATCAAAATGTTCACATTCAAAAAATAATAGAAAAGAGAAATATACCTGTGGTAGATAAACTACTGTTAGACAATGTTAAAGACTCTAGCATAGATAGAATTTCAAACCAATATTTAAAATCAGTAAAAAAAAAAAACTGCGGTGGTGGTGCTGCGGTAGCATTGTCACCTCACAGTAAGACATTGTCCTGTTCGATTCTCAGCTAGAGCATCTTCTTTGTGGAGACATGCGTGAATGGGCGTACCTTTGTTGAAGGTTGTGCGTCAAGGCCGGCAACTCGGCATGTAAAAAATCTACTGCCAATCATTAGCAGACCGGAGTTCCACTGTGGCGACCCCTAACCGGGAAAAGCCGAAAGACACAACAACATTTAAAATCAGTAAAAAACATTCTGTCAAAATCTTTAAAATATATTTATAGGGCCTGAATGACAATGAAGAGATACAGTATGCATGGAAGACTGACACTGTAAAACTTATTTGCAAAGGGAAAGGTCCATACGTTTTTACAAGGTGTTAACAAATTATTCAGCTTATTATCCAACAACAGGAAGGTCACAGAGGTATTTATTTTAAACAGTTTACATGATTAGTTGGAAGAAATTGGTTTCTTAAACATTCATCATTATACATACACTAAGGACAGATCAAAGCCACTTATTACCAACTTTTACAACAAAGTAATCATGGGAATAACTTGAATATCCTGAGGGAAGCAGTCTTTATCAGCTTCTCAGCTATTTTTGGCAGAGTCACTCATGAATTAATGATTGGTAAACTGATTAGACTGGGTATATCTGAACCACTGGAAAGCTGGTTGGTTCATCCACCTATCTACAGCAATCCATTTTCCCCATTTTTGCATATTGGGTCAGGGTGTCACTTCAACAGTGACAATAATCTAGAACCAAGATTCAAACAGCCAGGTGGCTAGCCCTGCTGTGCTACATCTTCCACACCGCACTCACATGCACATTCACACCTATGGCCAATATAGAGTGTCCAGTCCACCTACTACATGTCATTGGAATGTGGGAGGAAGCCGGAGCACATGAAGGACACCCACACAAACACAGGGAGGGCATGCAGACTCCATACAGAAGGCACTCCAGCCAAGAATTGAACCAGAGAACCTCTTTCTGTGAGGTGGCAATGTTATCACTCCACCAATGTTTTGCACTATTTTGTAACTGGATGACTACAGAATCAAAAATGGCAAACAAAATATAGTTCCGCTTATGGTTACATCACGGCTTATTGGATCAAGATGATACAGGGATTGATTCTAGTATCATATCCCCTTAGTCTGTATATTCCAGATATTTATATTTCATTGTGTCTTCTGCTGTAAGTATGCAAACTATCCTCCTCCTCCAAATAAAAGAAAAGCAACAGAAACAAGATATAGGCAATCTCCAAACTCTTGACACCACACAGTTTGGCTCTGTCCAGGAAAGATCCTGCCTGCTGAACCTGGTTGACTTCTTCGAGGCAGTCACCAAGGCTGTAGTTGAGGGTAAGGCAGTGCATACAGCCTACCTCAACCTGGGCAAGACATTTGATACCATTCCCCACTCAGCTATCATTGATAGACTCACCAAACTAGGCATCAAACCCTATCAATCCTTACATCACTAGGTGGGTTGCAAATTGGCTCACAGACAGGACCCACAGAGTGAAAGTTGCGGATTCCAAGTCAGACTGTTGATCAGTCATTAGTGGAGTCCCACAGGGCTCGGTCCTGGTCCCTCTCCTGTTTGGCATCTACTTCCCAGAAGTCCAGGCCAGCACAGAAAGGACTCTGGCTGACCAAGTTTGCTGATGACTGCAAGCTAGAAGTCATCATCAACTCCCCAGGTGATGCAGGCATCCTACAAAAGGGCTCTCTGAGACCAACGATTGGTGTCAGAACTATGGCCTGAAGACTAATGCCAAAAAATGCATTATCATCCCCTTTGGAAAAAACTCAGTTCCCATGAATTACCATGTTGATGAGAGCCCACTGAATACTGAAAGGGCCATAAGAGATCTGGGCACCCAGGTCGACAGCCACCTTACCTTCGACCGCCACATTGCAACTGTGGTCAGAAAGTCCTTCTACGTGACACATCTTATAACCAAAGGTTTCACATCCAGGAAGAAAGAGGTCATCATCCCTCTCTACTCATTCCCTCATTAGACCAATCATCGAATATAATGTCCTTTGGCATGTACCTGACCCAACACCTACAACAGCTGGAAAGGCCACAAAAGTACCTCATAAAAAGGATCCTAGGCTTTAAACACATGTCCTACATGGACAGACCCAAGAAATTTCAGCTGTTCTCAGTCTCTTATCATCTACTTAGAGGTGATCTCTGCTTGACTTACAAAGCCATGTCCAACCCAGCTCTTCTTGAAATGCTGCATCTAAAGAAATCCCAATCCTCCCGCATCATACGCTCCAGAGATCACAACCTCATTACCACAGTTAACAGAATGTGCTGGAGGGACAGGTTCATCTCCCAAAGACTGCCCATACTATAGAATAAGCTTCCCATTCATGTCAAGCAGAGCACCTCGCTGGCACTCTTCAAGACAAATCTTGACGAGTGGATGGGTAGCAGAAAGTTCCCTCCATGAATCATTCCAGTTGCCCTACTGGATATGGGCACTGTGAACTAACATCGGGTGGCATGTGCCTGGGCAATATTTTGGGGGGGCTAGGCTTACAAAGGCTCCAATGCCATTAGCCTAGTACACACCTATGAACCTATGAAAAAAATGGAATCCGCAAAAAAAGACCAGATAAAATGTTAGCACTGCTTAGACAATTTACATGCTTGGGCACAGTAAAACAACATGAAAATCAAAACAGAAAAGGCAGATCAGACAATTTTTGGTCTATTTCATCTAGAAAACATTTATGAAATGGGAGAAATGAGATAGACTTGGTCTCTCTATTTAAGGACTTAGGCATGTTAGTGGACAGCAAACAGCCACCAAATAGACCACTTTGTTGCAACAAGATAACTAGCTTTCTCAGGAAGTTTATCAAGTCCAGATATCCCAAAGTAAATAGAAACATTTATACTATTAAAGACAGATCAAAAATGGAGGATGTCAGCATCATATAGATTCCCCATATCAAGAAACAAAAGCAAGGGATTAGGAGTAATTCAAAGGAGGTTTCACAATAGTGGTCACTGATTCAAGGGATGTCATGTGAGAAAAGGCTCTTCAAAGTAAGTTTTTTCTCAGTAACATACATGCATTAAACTGAAAATTTGATACAGGTGCAAAAGGCCATATAGGACTCCTTTATATGGGAGTACTTGGGTTTAAAAATAGGAATAATTCCAAACAAGTACAATTGTAAAGAACGTTTTAAAAATAAAACAATAAGGGTGATCAGCTGGTTTTCAGAATGAAAGGTAGCAGATTAAAATAATATGCCACCGGATGTAAAAAATAATAATAACTTAGCATTCTTTTAAGGATACCATTGATAAGTTAAATGGGGAAGCTTTTTATAGGTTTTAACTTGCTGAAAGGGTGTTGATCTTCAGCCTGATATTTTATTGCATTATTGTGACTATATTTAATTGTATTGTAAACTCTAATAGTCTTAAAAACCTTTGAAATTATTGTTTCTAACTTAAAGTGTGTTATTTTCTATATTTTATGTTTTCTGCTCTAGGTGTAGGATAAACTGCTTACATTTAAAAAGTCTGAATTTATTTTAAAATAAGTTGTTTACTAATACTGCTGGTATTTTCCCTGTATGTATACAAGCAGTGTTACTGGTCTTTTACTCATTTCTGTTAGCGTTCCTGAAATATTTTTTCTTTGAACAGCATAAAGCTGTAACTCTGGTGTGCTTTTACTATATGACTTTTTAACTGGGGTTCAGGTGGTACAGTGGTGCAGCAATTTGCATTGTTGCCTTACAGCAAGAGGTTTTCTGGTTCAATTCTTGGATGGAGTGCCTTTTGTATGGAGGCTGCATGTCCTCCCTGTGTTCTTGTGGGTTTTGTCTGGGTGCTCCAATTTCTTCGCACATTCCAAAGACATGTGTCTGGAACATTTCTCCTTGGGCCTCCACTGAAAATGGGCTCTTTCCCAACAAACAAATGTTAAATAAAATAAATAATTTAGGGTTATGAAATAGGTTAGAAGAAAAGCAGCAATTTAGTTAATCATAAAATTAATTTTCCTAAAATAATTCTCTTCATTAAAATGTTGAATGATTATGTTGTATAAGCAATAGGGTTAAAATGCAAATTTAATGATAGTTTAACAATCTGTTAATGCCAGACAGTAGAGTTAATGGAAAACAAGAAAAATAGTGTAGGCATAAAAATGATTGTGTGCTTACATGTGCATTATAGTGGTGTGTAGCTTTTTCTGGTGCTAGCTCAACAGAAGAAGGGCAGCACAGAAGCCACCAGCTAGAGTACAATGGGAATGTACATCAAAGGCCTACCCTGCCCATTATATAAACGAGGTAGATAGGAAAGTAATAAAATGGAGAACAGCAAACAGAGGGCAACACACACAGTAGTAATCATAGAGTATGAAGGTGGAAGAGGGAAAGGAACCATTTTCTTGGGAAAGATCTCCTTTTTCATATATAGAAAAGAAGGTTAGTTGGGAGAGTAGGTAGAAAGGCAGATGACAAGGGCTCACAGGCAAACATAAAACATAAACTCAAAGACACTTGGCTTAAACAAAAAAAGATGAGGAAGACAATGGATGAACACAGACATACAGAAGAGATGATAATGGTTAGACATGAGCAAAGAATGGGAAATAGACAACAGTTGGAAAATGGAGACAGGGTATGGTTCTAGAAGGGTTAGATGGCAGACTGGCCTAGGAGGAAGCCAACCCAGGTGTCACTTACCTGGGTGGCTGATGATAGGAGTTTATTTGTTCCAAAAGTGGCCAACCTCTCAACTGTATCAATTTTGGAGGTACAGCCATATTTTTCAGGCTTCTTTTACCCCCTTAACATGATGTAGCTATTTTTGGAGGATGTCCTTATTTTCAGGCTTTCTTTACCCCTTCATGTGGTTTTCTGAATCTATAACCTTTTACACAGATTTTGAAGCTGTTTTTTCATAGAAAGCCAGATTAAATGACCAACATATTGGTGTCACCAATAGCTTAAAGAAAGAATGTTACTTCTCCCTTTTTATAAGCAAAATAAATAACTTTGAGAGATAGTTATTTCTAATATCATTCAGTAATGTCTACAGGTTTTTACACTCTACCTTTGATTATATATTTCTGCATTGTTTTTTCACTCATAGTTTTTAAACTTGTGTTTCTGAGTAGCACCCTCAGTCTTACAGGATGTGGGAAGATGTTTTTGTGATTTGGTAGTCTAATTTTATACTAGTTAGGCCTCCAGATTTCTGGCTACCTATTTTTTAAGAGCCTTCGTACTTATTTTCAGTTTCTTCAGGTTGAGAGGTATGATCGATGGATGGGGCCACAACACCATAAGACACACTAGCAGGTGTTCTACATTACTGAAGCAGGCATATCATTGCTGCAGAGCCCCAGCTACCACCAGTCTTAGTAAGTGCAGCTGGGAGACCAGGTGTGACATCTCTGGACTACTCTAAGAAGAGGAACTTTTGTCACCCCTCCCAAGAAGTGGCCACTGATCCATCCAGGTCGCCTGGTCTGCAAAAAGGTAGACTTGGTGATCACTGGTGATTCAGAACCAGATGCATACTGAGATTAGTGCGGCCTTACCTTCTTCTTTCTACAACCGCACTTGGAGAAGAATGGCTCAATGAAAAAAAATATTGCACAGTCATTGTAGCAACATAATTGTGGTTGTACAGTGGGCTCCTGCAAATGGTATATACACCCCATTACCAAGAGAATTACTCCTTCATTGTATGACATCCAGTCATGCTCAATTCCCACTCATCTGTCACAGCAAAACAAATATCACTCATAAGTATATATTAAAACAGACAAGATATCAGGGCTACTAGAAAAAAATTAAAAAAGAAAAATGCTTACATCTCTGGCTCTCTGGATGTCTCTCCCTATGCTATGCCTCCCACTCTCAAAGCATGTTAAAGATGAAAGGTGGCTTTGCCTCAGCTTTCCATAGAAATGCTAGCATTGATCTTCAGAATAGATGATGTCAGCGGCATTGCTCATCATCCTGGCAAGACAGTGTCAGGCATCCACTTCCTACAAGGCTTGTCATACTGCCCTAAAAGGCATTCAGGCATTCCTGAAAGTCTCTGGGCAAGAATAACAAAAATCTTGCCCTGCTTGGAACACTGTGTTGAAGCTCTGCATTCCATAGCACCTGAAGTAGACATGGCAACTCAGTCAGGTCAACCTGAGGGGCAACATGGTAGACCGATAAACAAGGATGCACATTTTCCATCACATGCTTCATAATGTAGTGCTGCACCATGGTGCTAATATATCTTCACAATGCAAAAGTGTGGCTCAATTGGCATATACCTGCTGTATACATAAGCATACTCATCACAAGCCTCATGGTCACTGTGCATGCCAGGTATGGCTAATGCCAGCATGTCTGGACAGCACCAGGCTCTATAGTAGTGATTCTGAAATACTAATGCTAAATAGCATCATTAGCTCTACTGCTATAGTAAGTGACCTTTATATGTTTGATATAAATGCTGATAAATTATACAACCCTACTCATAGCACTTCAACTGTGGAGTACAAGAGTTTCAAGATATAGCCTGTAGGTTTGCTCCTTTACAGAGTTAAAGATGGCGATAGAGAATTTAGGAAGGAGTCCAACCTGCAAGAATGACTACCCATGTGATGGATGTCAGCCACACCAAAGCAAATGTCTACAAGGGGAGAAGCCTATGCATAACACTAACACCAGCTAATAAACAGGCACATAAAGGAATGTGGAAGTCTGGGGCCATGCGTACAGTGCAGAAATTATTGGTGTTGTACAGTCTATCCCAAGAATCAATTACAACACATAAACAGCTGCATATCTTCCTTAATAGAGCAGAACCTGTGGTCATTACATCTGACCTCAATACTGAAGGACCCCTGCCACAAGGCCCTATTCCTACAAGTTTACTAAAAGTTTTATCATTATATAATAGCCTGTAGCTACTATATCTGACCTCGATACTGTGGGAGCTCTGCCACAAAGCCCTACTCTTACAAGCTGACTGAAAATTTCATCACTGTATAATGTAAGCACATTTAACATGAAGAACCTTGCCATGTATTAACTTTAATCAGGCAAATTCATGTCTGCTCTGTGATTGCATGTCTCTGTGAAATAGTTTGTGCACTTTCTGGACCTCTTAATAAGTTGGCCAGTGTCCCCTCTTTCTAGACAAGTAGACTATACTGCATATGCCAGTTATTTGAAAATGACAGAAAACATGCTTCACTTTGTATCTCTGTGTTAATTGCTTCGTACTATCTAATTTATTATTTTACTTTAGGGTGGGAAGCTCACTACACTCAGCCATGCTTTAGCTCCCCTACCCTACCTCCAATTATCACCCACCCTAAAAAGTATACTTCCTAAATACACATACCACTTGTGACTCTTAAATCCCAAACCTCCCTAAATGGCCTTATTACTTCCATACATACACTTCTGTTTCTTGTTTCTCACTTCCCTATCTCAATTTAATGTTTAGTCTCATTCCTAACTATCTTATTCCCTTCCATACTGCTTTGCACTATATCCATTTATAATCACAACCCTCCCTTACAATACCTATCTATTCCACATTGTATCTTATACTTTTCCTAAACAAATCCTTATTTCTTCTTATTTGACTACATTATACTCTAGCATTTCATACTCCTCTATTCCTTATATTCCAGAGAAGATACCAGGCAAACTAGCCCTCTTATAGAAGATACATCTCTCCTTACCTAGCCTCTGCCAGCTTTCAGAGGCCACCATTACTGTATATCCTATTGCCCTGCAACTTATTGTTTCTTTCTTCATTGCTACTTCCCCACTACCTGACATCTATAAAATATAGATTCCTGTACTTAAATATGGTACTCTTCACCTCCTACTGTGCCATCTTTCATCCTACCATGATTCAATAATATCTCTGAACATCTCTCCAACTCTGTCCCAACCACATATCCATACTTCCTCTTTACACTCTCCACGCATTGCACCAAACCTATTTAATATTGGCCCTCACCTTTATTACAAATATGGACTGATTAACTGCACTTCAGCTGAAATAAAAAAAATTAAATGCAAGAATTCTCTCCAAAAATCATACTTCTCTAACCCAACAACAGCCAATACCCAACCCCGGTGATCTATTTTTTGATGAAATAAATCTTAGAAGCATAAGAAATAAAACTGCTGAACTACATGCCTGAATTACCCAACATAATCCTGACATTCTCACTGTAACTGTAACTTGGTTAAACCCAACATAAACAACTCTGAAGTTATACGTCCTGGCTGTATTATCATTTGTAATGGCCGTATAAAGAGGAATGGTGGTGATATTGCTTTAATATTTCCCAGCACCAACCACATTACTCCTTACAACAACCCTATATAAAAATTCAGTTCAGCTGCGCTTCCTATTGCTTTTCTCAAAATAAAAAAAATTAGAAACAAATATGTATTACTGTCCTCTACATCCTTCCTGGCAACAATACAACTATACTTGAAGATGTCCTACATTAGATATCCATAACATTTCCACAAGAAAAAATACTACTAGATAGTGTAAATGTCTTTTGATTGGACATAAATGCTAACTTCCCTACATCTAGCATGAATTTATATTGGTTCACACAACTAATTAATAATCCCACAAATTATAGCAAGGCATCAAATTCCCTATTAGACTGGATCCTAGTATCAGATCCTAGCAAATACACCACCAGGAGCAATGTTAGACTCTCTCAGTGATCATTTCCCAATCTATATGACCAGACATCTCAGACATCCAAGTAAATGGCACATTAATAAAACAGTATCATCTATTAACTTGAACGTCTAACAATCTTCCCCTTAGACGATGCTGTAAATGAATTCCATACAACTTTTCAAAATATACTTGTACCTCTAAGAAGGAAGAGACTAAAAAGAAATAATGCAATTTGTATATCCAAAAAGAGTAGACTGCTAATGCATGATACAGAAAAAGCATGGAAAGAATGGCAAAAATATAAAATATTTCAATATCTTGAAAAATTCAGAATGCTTTGCAAGCATACTAAAAATCAAACAAATGAAGACAAAGAACTATACTATAGCAACTTTCAGAATAATACTAAACACAACCCCCAAAAAAATGGTCATCCATTAAAGAAATCTTACATCCCAAAAATTCAACCCAAACCCCTCCCCCAATAACTCCCCACTCAAAACTGCAATACAGTTCAGTTCTTATTTTATAGATAGTATAGCATCTCTAATCATGGATTCCTCAACATCTAATCCCAACCCCGCCCAACAACCACATATCAACGCATCCACTTTCACTTTCAAGCCTGTGCCCATATCCTATATAAAATTACTCTTAAACTTAAACCATGCTCTTCTTCAACTGATGACCTTCCAAGTGAGTACTTAAAATCAGCAGCCAATAGCATTGCCTGTCCTGTTTCAATCCTTATAAATAGGTCAGTTCAGGAATTGCACCTTCCCACTCCCTTGAGAAAAAGTCACACATTATCCATCTAAACAAAGCAGGAAATTCAACAGACATTAATAACTTTAGACCTATATTAATCTTATCTACCCTCACCAAAATACTTGAAAAATGTATTCAAAAACAATTGCCAGGCTATATCCTGCAGGAAGAACTCCTATCCCCTAACCAACATGGCTTCTGCTCTTCCCAAAGTACTAGCACTGCTCTTCTGCCTATATAGATACTGTCAATAAAACTAGGGTAAACAAGTCTTTTCCTTATTTCAAGATTTGTTGAAAGCCTTTGACACAGTTTGTCACCACAAACCTCTACTTCAAATATCTTCACTAGATCTTTCCCAGCCCACCCTTCTGTGGTTCAAAAGCTACCTTTCCAATAGGTATCAGTCAGAAAAATGGCACTCCCTACCTCCCAGTCACCATCAGTGTACCATAAGGCTCTATCCTTGGTCCCCTGTTTAACATTTTCACCTTCTATACATTCACACAACAGGCCACCTTAATACAATATACAGATGATTCCACTCTCATTTGTAGATCTGACAACATGGTACATCTCCAAAAAATTACTCAGGAAGCTTTAACAGACACTAAAACATGACTTCATAGCAGACAACTCATGCTCAACCTACAAAAGACCAGACTACTACTTTTTCCCCAAATTCTTCTCTCAGGAAAAAACTAAATGTAATATCCTCCCACTTGATAATACAACCATTAAAGTTACTTTTCATAACAAATTATTAGGGGTGTTAGTGGATGATAATCTTATATTCAACCTTCATATACAAAATTGCATAAGAAAAACTCATCAAAAACTAGGAATGCTTTACAGAGCTAAAAACGTTCTCACCAATGTAATTAAAACTACAGTTACCACTAATTATCTTGTCCCACATTTCTTAATGATGGTCCCATCCTTTCTAACTTCTAGGCTTCACAAAAATTAAAGCTTGAACAATGCTGTAACAAAGTTGCTAAATTTGCAGCAAATACCCCATTCAGAACCCAAACTTATAAAATCTGCTGGGTATTGCCTGTACTCGTACAAGGTTGCTAAGGCCTGTAACTCCTTACCTGTATCCATCAGGTCAATACTCTCTCTCCCATCATTCAAAACCACTCTGAAATATTTGCTAGCTAAAATATGGCTCTGTTCTTTCTCAAAACTAGGATAAACTATACCCCTAAATGTGAACAAGTACCTTTTCATTCCTTATACCTCCTTAGTCTCCCTTCTTCACTTTCTTCCTCACTGCTATCAAATTCTCTTGTCTGACTTTCTCTCTATACATACAATAAACCTATGTTTCCCTCACTTGATATTGCAATTCCTGCTTATATTAGAATAACTTACCTTTAATTTCTCTATACACTGTCCAAAATTTTTCTAAATTTTAAATGATTGTCATATAATTTTATCAAGATGTAATGTTGGGAGGTATATGCCAGCTGTACCAGGAGAAATAAGATAGTGCATGTGTGGCATATGTCAGCATGGCTGGCTGAACTTTTGTAAATAATCTTATGTCATTTGACTGTCACATTGATGTGTATAGATTCTTGTATTAAAAATGTATGTATAAAAGTTGCTTATGTTAAAAATGCTGCAACAGAATCTTAACAAGAGTTCTGAAGGTGAATTGCACCAGAGTCAGGAGACTAGATGTGATGTTGTTCTATAACCAGCTGAAGGATGACACTCTGGCAGCAGTGATTCATTGTTTGTCTTTGTTTTACTTTGGAATGTGATATAAAAGTTTTATGTCAATTACTACAGTTCATTTGTTCAGTTGTTAGTTTTACAGTTCAATCAGTGTGTAGTATCTCATCTTGCCTTGTGGAAGCGAGCATCTCAGCAGTATGTTTTGCCTTGTGATACTAAATGAGTTAACTAGGGACAGTTTCCCTTTAGTTCAGTTAGGAAAAGTGCAGTCAGATTAGTTTAGTATTATTCATTTTTCTGCATCTGTGTTATTTTTATATTTCCTGTGACTGAAAACACTGTTGTTTATTGTAACTAAATATTAAGTATTCTCCTGTTCTCTAATTCATTATCCATTATTAAATATTTTATACCTTTTCATTGTGGTTGGTCTTTTAGAGACTACTTTTAACATCTTGAGAGTACTTGTGTTTATTTTAGTAATATTGTGGCCACTCCGGAAAGGCTTACGGCTTTAGTCCAACTCTACCATTTATATCAGTATTAATTTGAAATAGTATAATTAGTTACCCTTGGTAGGAGCCTTAAAGTATTTAGCTGGTAGCAGCAATCTAACTTATAGTCTGGAGAGAGAGGACAGAGCTGGTGAATCTGTATCAGTCTTTCTCAGGTGAGTGTGTGTGCGTGTGTGTGTGTGTGTGTGTGTGTGTGTGTGTGTGTGTGTGTGTGTGTGTGTGTGTGTGTGTGTGTGTGTGTGTGTGTGTGTATGTGCGCGCATGTGAAAAAAAAATCAGCTGGTCAAGTGTGTGTGTCAGATACTTGGAACTGGAACACAGTGCTCCAAGATAAGTCTTGTTTAGGATCTGGAGAGGCAGAGTCCAGTCCCAGTGGAGTGTGTGCCCGGTGTGCTCTTGATGGAAATTGTGCTTGATGCAGAGAGCTGCATTTGAAATACTGTGTAAACCCATCCCTGTTTTTAGAGACTGCTGATGTCCTTTATTACTGTCCCAGGTAAAGAGGAGCCATCACACAATTCTTAACCAATGTTTTTATATTATGTATAATTTGTTATAATTATTTAAACTGCAGATGTTTTTGTTTTATTTTTGAAGATTGTAAAATTATTGCTCTTAAAATGTGTTGTAATAATTTGGAGCTTTTCTCCCCAGACCTTTGCTGAAAATGATCTTCTACCCAGTTGGACTTTCCTGGCAATCAAATGTCAATAAATAAATGAGGGGGAGCCATAAATATGGCCATTTCATGGCATACCATAAACGCACTAACTGACATGTTCTGTTCACAGGTATACATCTACATTAGCGTGTGTCCAGTGTGTGGAGGAATAAAGACCTTGGTTATTTTAATCGGACCTGTTTTCTTCGCTTGGTGGATCATCTACATGCATGACAACCCAAGGAAGTAATACTTTGAAGAGTTCACTAACCAGGAAAAGGAAGTGTTACTGCATTACCTCAGCACACATGGCATGTGCCTCTTGGGTAAAGCTGCCACAGACAAGAAACACCATGACCAGATGTGGCAGGGACTAGTGCAAGATTGGAATGCTGTGCACAGCTACAAAAGTTCCTACTGAAAAGATTTTCAAAGAGTTAGTGATATGATACTCTATGCAAAGTAAAAGGCATAAGTCATTGTGACAGACAGGTCCATCACAGTTGATTGGTCACCCACACAGAAGCATTTCAATGAGACAAAGGAACTTTGGATGACACCTGCTGGCTAGGAGGAGTGGTGTCTCACACCCAAGGTGGCTTAGATGTGGAGCTAACATTACACCACACATATGTGTGTCAATTAGGGATGCACCAGGTTAGTGATGTCAAGTACAGGGCAATATAACATATGTCAGTGCATGTGAAGCAAAAGAATGAATAAGGTCCATCTACATGCTTGTATTTCCATACATTTCTGGTCTGAAACTGTAGCAACCTATATGACATAGTAGTCATGTCAGTATGCTATGCCTATATTTTAATGTGCAGTATTGTGCATGACAAAGGATGCATGAATACATATGTATAGGGAGACAATGCTGTTACATGTGTTCCTGCTTTTATTTGTTCCACTAGTGGGGGGGGGGGGTCCACCACAACTGAATAACAGTACAACATAAAGCTGATGTCAGCAGGGCAAATGTGGCTAAAATACTATTACCTCTATGGCTGTGACTTAGTTGAATGATACTGTGTGATCAGAGCTATGATACAAGTGCTAGGAGATATGTGCCCTCCTGATATAGAATCAAAATACATGAATAGAATGGCTTTCCTGTTACACATGAAGGCTTGTGTAGCATTAATTATTTTTGCTACAGGAAGGCCTTCCAGTGTCTGGCAAGTACCTTAATGGGATGCTACAGCATGTGGATAAGCAAATTTGGCTTCCATAGCCACTAGGGGAAAGCACCACCACTACTGAAGTATTCTACAACATAGCCTGTTTTCTTGAGGTTCTGGCACCATTTACTGAACCCACATTTCCATCAAGGCCACACCTACTTCACTTATCATCCAGATGACAAGTGGTGTGCAGTCCACAGGGTATAATACATAGCATGTCTGAGTGCCCCATAGGCACACATGCAACCTATATCAGTGTTCTATGTGAAGTGACTTTCCACAGGGCCAACTACTTGAATAGTGTGCATAATGTGAGCCACAGACTCTAGTTTAACCAGTCCTATGAACACAGGGAGGGAACCACTCATAATGCTGTGCACCACTATGTGCACTGCATGTGATGCCAGATGCACTTTGGAACCTTGGTTGATGATCCCTTTCTGCAGTCCCAGACCATGGCAGAGATAGAGTATAACATCACACTATTATAAATATGTTACATCATCAAATGTGGGCTCAGAGTGCTTAAGATGTCTTTTTGCTACCTGGATATATCTGCAGAATGTTAAAGGAGACCTGCAGCAAGACATTGGTGGACTGTGCCATGCTTCTTAATATGATATTATGAAAAATTTAATAAAAAAGGGAGACCATAGCACTGCCTGATATAATAATGCAGCAGTGAAGGAGTAACCAAGTGAGGAAGCAATAGAGGAACCAACTCTTGGGTGTCTGGCAGAGGAGATTGCAATACATAATTGCACTAACAAAGAAGAAATGTTTGGTCCAAGGCAATGAGCCATGAAAAGGCAAGGCAAACACAAAATAAAACTGATACATCATAAGCACATCCTTGTTATGCATTACAGTGCACTGACTGGTCACATTGAGCATCAGACATTGCCATACGCACATCAGCCAGAGAGATGGGCAGGGTATAGTCATCTTTATTTGTACAGGTGTATGGGGCAGAGCAGCAGAGGACAGCAATGCTAGCATACATGACGAGGTCTTTACTGGTGTATGCAGTAGCTATGCACAAGTCTAGGAGGTTAAATGAGTCTGGGTCACTTCATCCAGTGATGGGGTGGAGCTTATAAGGTCAGAATACTAGTTGGGTGCAAGATACAGGTTGAGCACTTCAGTGAACCACCAACACATCAGTATCATGACAGGAGACATCTTGTCCAAAGGCTGGAGCAGCATGTTGTGTGCATGTGTTGGAAGTTGTTCATGGCCCTCTATGGTGATCCAAGTGGAATTCTGGCATCAACAACCTTGTGAACAGGAATGGCTAATTGGTAGGATATGCCCAGGGTAGAGCCAGAACAGAATCATCCATGTCCCTGGGAATGATTACACAAGGGTCTGAGGTAGCCATAGACAGAATGGAAAGTGCAAAAATGTATGTAATGGTGTGCACCAACACTATAATGTATGTCTATCCCTAGCATGACGATGATGGCTAGTTCCCCACATCAACACAAATACACTAATGGCTTGCAACTGGACCACCACTGCATTCACCTAGACATGTCTGCTCCAGGTCTCTATGCTTAATGTCATTCTGCATACATTACAGAATGTCATGTTGTCCCTGTAGGAACTGAAGGTCTCTATGCAGGGTATACAGCACATTCATCATCTCTGACATGGTGTGATTAGCAGTTGTCAGTGCCTGGATCACTAATCTGCACATTTGTTGTTTGATGCCAAGGGTAAAGCACAGGTCAGAAAATGTTCTGAAGTCATAGCAGAAATAGCCCCTATATGACTGTCCACAGTGTTATGTGTGCACACTTCTGAAAAGTGTGGATTTCTAATGGTCTGTCTGGTGGTATCATCTGTGTAGCAGGGGTGAGAATGACATGGATAGGACAACCTTCAGAGTTGATGCTGGTGATTCATCCTGGACCTCTACAGTCAACTCAGTTGCATGAGATGTAAGTGCACCCCCCACTGTTGACAGTGCTGACACTTGCACTCTGTCACCAAACTATGCGATGAGCATGGTGCCATCATCTTCCATTTCCCATTTCCAAAGATCAACTGATTCAAGGCATGTGCCAACATGCTATGATGGAGCACTGACTCTTCCAGTAGAACCAGTATATGCATACAGATAACATAACTATGGCAATGCTGATGAGTATTTGTGACTCCACCACAATATAGCACAGACTGCTTGATACCAAGAGTATACACAGACTATGGACACATATGTATTTTGTTGTAGAGGTTGCCTCTGCCCTGATATCTCTGGATGACACAAATTAATATGTGTGTCGCTTAATAAACAATAAACAGGTGCAACTCAATCTGCTACCAGAACTGCATGTACTACTACTCACCTGAGGTATCTCCTAAATAATTAAAGCATTTGCCACCAGTTCATTTCCTATATCCAAAATGCTGCCAGATATGAGGGTTCTCTTGCTTTCCTCACTGAGGGATGCAAAGAACTCCTCAGTCTCTGTGAGATGCTTCTGTGTTGGTGGTGGTCAACCTAGATCTTGCAATTTCCTGTGGCCTGGTCCTAGCATTCATTAACATATTGATGATCCTGTGATACACCCATCGCACTGTCCCATTATAGCCGCCCCCTGCACTGCACTGATATCCTGTACCAGTCTCTGTCACACTTGGTCATGGTAGGCCTTGTCTGTTTCACCCATTTCAAGGTTATGCATACCATGTAGGCACAGAAGCATGTTTGTCTGTTCTGAGATAAACTTTACCATCGGTTGAAATTCCTATAGATCCAAGCCAGGATATGTACACGTGGGTTACTCACAGAATCAGTGTGTGTGTGTTTGTGTGGGTGTGTGTGTGCATGTATGCATGTGCGCGTGTGTGCGTGTGTGCACGTGTGTGCGTGTGTGTGTGTATGTGTGCGTGTGTGTGTGTGTGTGTGTGTGTGTGTGTGTGTGTGTGTGTGTGTGTGTGTGTGTGTGTGTGTGTGTGTGCGTGTGTGTGTGCACATTCAGACCAGCCAACAGATGTCCCATACCATCTCTTGCAACTGTAGGCCAATAATATATTCTATGTCTGGTGAACTAGAAGCCTAACATTCCCTGTAGTATGTCATTCTGTCTGGCAATGTGTAGGCACCTATATTTCAGGACTTATACTGACCTTGCCTGCATTCTCTGTTCCCTGACAGGGTAAATTCTTCATCGGACAACAATGTACCCCACCATCTTTCTATGCCATTTCAACTGGAACCTCCAGCAAGAGTGCAATCTGTTTTGCCATGTCTGCTCCCCATCAGGTAGAGCCCCTGCAGAAATGTAACTTGTCCTGACTGTTCCCTGTGTGTCCTATCAGTTTGCACCCCATGCAGAACTTTAACTTGGCCTTCATTCACTTTGTGCACTGTCAGGGTGAGCCCCCTGTTAGTCACCTGTCATTGCCTGTGCAATGCTGCCACATACTCTCCACTGTTGTGTGAGAATATTGGTTTCTGCCATGCTCCATTAGATGGTGACTATAGTCCAGAGCTACATTACCAGTAATCTTAACAGCTGTCTGTTTTCCTATATGGCAGTGCATTCTGATCTTCACTCCATTTTGATTCCCTGCATTGCACACTATAATGCAGTACTCTGCAAAATGATGACTGCAGTTTTTTTCATGCCAAACTGAGGAATCATAGCATGGTTATTATGCTTATGAAAGGATTTAGCTTGATCAGCTGAACAAGCTCACTGTACCTCACTCACCCACTTCAAATCAGATCACACTTCACAACTCTCTCCAGCCTCCTACTCCACTCCTTTTTGTTTTTCTCACTACCTTACCTTATTTACTTCATCTCTGCAGTCCTTTTGTCTACCTCATTCTCTTTCCTCCCTACTCACCTGAGCTACCTGAAGACAATCCACCTTGCAGTCTTCTTATAATCTCCTTCTCTCCATCCATCTTCCTTCTTGCTTCTATAACAATAATATAAACACCTCTCTAATACTAAGATAGCACTCAGTTTCACCTCACTGTCTCTAATCGTATAATCTCTAATATCTCTTTAATTATTAGAATTGTCTCAGGTCTCACTTACCACATATTAATATATGTAACAAATTATATGACTATTGAGTTTTTCCTCACATATTATCTCTGACTCGTGTTATTGTTTTTCGTTGCACTTTATTATGAAACATATCTTCTATATTTTTCTCATTGCAACATTTTTTCACTCTTATGTTTTGTAGTGTAATATATTTTGTGATTTAAAATATTTGTACTTGACAAGGTCCCAAGCAAGATGAGCTGGGAAGTACTGCAGTGGTTTGAAGTCCCAGAAACATTGGTAGAATTCATGCAGGCTATGTACGAGGACCCAATAACTCAAGTACAACAGTATTCGGCCTCACAGAAGGGTCCCCAGTGGGAGTGGGTGTACACCAGTGTTCAGCTCTGACCTCACTGCTGTTTATACTGGTGAAGGACTACATTAGCAAATAGGCCAGAGGGGACAGATCAACAAAGTTGCTGCATGCAGATGATGGGCATTACAGGCTGACTCTGAGCTAGAACTTCAGAAAAGGATAGGAGAACGGAATGCAAAACTGAAGGCAGATGGGATGAAACTATGTACAGATAAGACTGTAATGGCAGCAAATTGGGGAAATCAGAAGAAACTGAGAATAGAGATAAAAGGGAAGATAGCGGAACAGGTAAACAGCTTCAAGTATCTGGGAGGGATGGTTGAGAAGGGAAGTCTGAATGAAGATGCCAACGCCAGAATCAGAGGGGCTGCAGCTAACTGGCATAGAATATCAGGTGTAGTCTATGACAGAAGAATGCCAAAGAAGCTGAAAGGTAAGGCATACAAGACAGTGGTGTGACCAGTACTACTGTATGGTACGGAAACCTGGGCAGTAAAGGCAGAACAGTGGAAGAAGCTATAGGTGATGGAAATGAAGTGCCTGAGAAGCATGGTAGGATGCACACTGGGGGCAGACAAAGAAATGACATAAGAGCAGAGACCAAAGTAGCTGCAATTGCAGAAAAGATAAAAAAGAGCAGATTACTGTGGCTTGGACACACGTGCAGAAAAGCAGAGGACAATATGGTGAGGAAGATTTGGGGCAAACAGAAAGAAGATAACAGGAAGTGAGGACATCCAGCAAAGAGGTAGATGGATTGTATGAAAGAAGATCTTCAACAGCCAGGTATGAGTGTTGAAGAAGGTAGGACTGTGGCACTGAATCAAGAGAGTTAGCAACAGTTAACACAATACCCCAACCCCATGTAGAAAAAAAATAGGAAAATGGGGGCTGATGATGATGATGAAGACTTGATATTTTGTAGTATAACATGATACTTTGTGATTTCAAATAGCTGTAATTCATTTTTGGAATATTGTGATTGTGGAGCTTTTCTCCCTGGGCTTCCACTGAAAATGGGCACTTTCTGCCCAAGTTGGACTTTTCCAATAAACAAATGTCAAATTAATTAATTAATTGTCTATGAACCTGTGTTGTGTTGGTAAACATTGCCTCTGTAAAAACTCACAAGTTTTTTTGTTTTTGTTTTTTTTTTTTGCCGAGATGCAAGCTACTCACCCACTCATACCACCATGTGGGAGACTTTCCACCCACTCCATACCAATGTGCGTATACCAAAGCTGGGGTTGCACTATAGTGGGAAACATGAAGAGCACTAGTCTGCAAAATACAGCTTGCAAAATACAAGACCATGCATATGTCAGAGTCACATATCTGACTGGCCCAACCATTGTGCCATCAGACATCAAACCTGCCCATAATGTCAGCAATGGAGGTTACCAACATCTTCATGGGCTCTGGGCTGGTTTGGCAGGCCTTCCTTATTCCTCCATATCCCCTAATCACTATGCCCCCCCATTTTGTGCCACTTTCCATTACCTGTTTGCAGTCCAAGTCTCCCTATCACCATTTGTCCACTCTGTCAGTCTTTGCCTGTGCTTCAATATGTATATTGCTGCAGCTTCCTTAAAGAATCATCTTAGGCATTCCTGGGAAGAGCAATGTCTCAGAAGAAAAAAAAAACTAATGAATAACCCACTAGTATTACATACAGCAATAGGTTTGTTTTTAAACAAGAATGCACAGAAATATTTCAAATTTCTTATGAATACCAGGTTCTGATATTCAACAGAGAATTGTACTGCATGACATGTTAGCACATATACTGTGAATCCTTAATTACCAACCCATCATCACTGTTGAGTAATGAAGGTATCATGTTTTCCTTTATCTTCATGGCTGTATTCTACATCACATTTATGTATTCATGAAACTGAGACAAATGAATGTCTCAGATTAGCTAAGCCATGCTATTCTATGTATTTAAACTCATTGCATGCTAATCTTATACATGTTGTCAGACTCTTTTGCCATATTTTAGCTACATATAGTGCAGATATAATGTACAGAACTTGTGATGCCTTTCAAACACAGGCAAATAAAGTACTTTGTACAAACCACAATGATAATTATTTCTGTCCAGCCATATCAGCATAAAACCATATTGAAAATACTGAAGATCAAAACAAGCTAGCTTGTAAGTCAAGTTTTCTTCAAAATAATGTGCCACTGACAAGAAAATATTATTAAATAATATTGATGATAAGCTGTCTTACTGTGTTAAGCTGAACCAAATGCATCACCATTTTCTTCCCAGCTAATAGTCTCTATTTCATCTTTTCCTATATTCAACACTACAATGTTGAATGATACTTTTCTTTGATCACTTTAAAATGCTGCATAATGCTTCAACATAAAGTTCAAAGCAAAGTATTACATCTCCACTCAGTAAAATCCATTCCTCAAACCCCATCTGTATTAATTCTACAGAGAACAGCATCTGTAGGCAGTGTAACTTAGCATTCTCAACAATACAGTCATCCATGCACTGACTAATTTTATTAGTGGATTACAATTAATAAAGGTCAGACAGGGGTGAGGATCTCCTCATGATTCAATTAATCTGGCATCCAAAAGCTTTATTAATTCAGTCTTACGCAAAAGGAACAGCCCCTCTCAAGCAGTCAGCACCATGTTAATATAGGTTGCTTCCCCATCACATAGTAACCTGGTTATATGCAAACATTTGAAATAAAATGAATCATTCCTTTTGCTTATATGGATAAAATCACTTTCTAATCCCCATGTGTTCAAATACACACAGCACAGCTTTCTGTTTCATAATGCAATGCAGTATGTTGCAATATTGTATTCTTTTTAAAATAGTGAACATTACTTCCTCTGATCATAATGTGAAAAAACATAATGTTCAAGCTATTTTTTGGTAAAAGCCAGTTTCCCATACCCTTTTTACATTACTTCTACCAAATAGCAACTTTCATCTGTTGACTGTATTAATTCTATTCCACACATCACATCATGCAGCTCAACAATACAACCTACCAGGAAAAAATAGCATAATTAGTGCAGGGAAGTGAATCCAGCCATCAGAAAGTAAACATAAGTGTATGACAGAAGTAACACAGCATCTAAATACTATATTCCTTTAACTGCACAGACAGTCTGAATAGCACTTAGCAAACAATGAAGATCATTTCTCTATATTTTGTTTACTTAGAGTATTAGAATTAACACAGTCTTACTATGTTAAAGTAAATCTCTTGTGATTGAATTAATGAAGCAACTTAAGGCAGTATAAATTCCATCGATACAGATCACCATTTGGCCTGATTTTACAGCACAGCCCAGTTACTGCATTTTGCATTCCCATTTAACAGTTACAAAATGATAAATGCAAACATACAAAATAAAATGGAAGATCCATTTTGCTTGTATTTCACTACAGCTTGAGATTGGGTGCCACAAAGTAGCACTTGTCTAACAATCAAGGCCATGTTTCTGCCTGTTTTCCATGACCACCTTTCCTTTACAGCACATTCAAACAGCTTTTTTAATGAAGACCTGACAGCATAAGACAATATTTGTCAAAGAATCAAGACCATACTGCTACTAATGCATGTTGCTTTAAAATGGTTGCAAGCATGGAAAATAAATTAAAAAAGTGATTTGACCTATACTTGAATATAATTTGTCAGAGTCAAGTACTGCAAACAATGTTTGTCAGAGAATCAAAGTGATGTTGCTCTTTGCTTTTGAACAGTATACCAAATGAATCTGCAAAAGTATGACATAAAGTAAAATATTCTTCTTGCTTGAATCTGGCTATAAATTGTCAGCACTCAGAATTACAGAATACCGTATGTCATAAAATGAAGACCATTTTGGCACTAAACTCTACACCAAATGGTATCCTTAGACTAGCAAAACAAGATGAAATATTTCACTGGCTGTTATTTTATTATTACTTCCAACAACCATCAATTATGTAATATCTTTTTTTCAATAATGAGAACTACATTCATAAATATTTCTTCCTAACAATCTTTTCGCAAACACATTCTTGAAGTCTGGTTACTGCATCCTGTATGTATTGTGCTTCACTGCCTTACTTGGTTATCACAGAACAGTTTGTCAAGCATTGAAGATTATTCATGGGATTCAGAAAGGGCTACTACCAATGGTAAGTCCAAACACAGCCATTTTCTGGTGGAAGTAGCCCTTTCCAGTTCTTAAACAAGCTGTGAATTCTACGTGACCTATAAAATCATTGTGATGGTCTGTTTCACAGCCTTCCACAGTGCTAATGAAACATTCCATAGGATCAGCATTGGAAAATCAGCCACGAATCCCCAACCCCATTAATGCATAAGGTAAAATAACCATAGTGGCTAACATTGCCAAAATGCCACAATCAACCATTACTTTTAATGTAAAAGACTGTGTAGCAGGTCATCATCATGGAATTCAGTGGAGAGATATTGACAGGGAGCATATGAGTGTGGGCATGTGTGTGGCGACATGTGTGTGTGTGTGTGTGTGTTAACAGGGGTGTGTGTCTTAGGTAAGTGTGTGTGTGTGTGTGTGTGTGTGTGTGTGTGTGTGTGTGTGTGTGTGTGTGTGTGTGTTTGTGTGTCTCTGTATCAGTGCTTCTGCTTGGGTGGTCACAGTAGGGGGAGACAGTTTGGGTCATAAGTAGAGTAGGTGAGTGCATGTGTGTGTGTGTGTGTGTGTGTGTGTGTGAGTGTGTGTATGAGAGTCTGAATGTCTGAATGTGTGCATCTGTGTGTGATAGTGCATGTGGGTTGCCTATGGCATCAAGATGCACAGGCCATCAGCAGTGATTGCTACAAAGTGATTATGAGTGCTAGTAGTAACACTGAATGATTCAGAATCATATCAATTAGGTGTTAATGAGGTTTTCCCTCAATGAGGCTAATCTGTCTTTGAATTGCATTTTTTTCAGTCATAAAAACTCAGCCTTTTTGCTGCAGCAGTTTGCTCATGATGGATTTCTTATTGACTTCCAGCCACTGCTGTTGTATGTCTTTTTTTCTCAGATAAGACCATTAGTGTGCATCAGTTAATACAACAACTATAAACAGTATTGAATTTCTTAATAGCTATTATAGGATAGTATCGGTCAAAAAATCATGACCATGCAGCTGCATGTTACTTATAAACAGTTTATAAAATTATATTTGCAAGCCTTTAAAATAAAGTAAAATATTTATCTTGCTTGCATTTGGCTGCAGCTGTCACTCTAAGTATCAGATTTGTGCTTATCAAATAATTACAATTATGCTGCTAGATGCTCCTTCTAAACAGTGTACAATCTTATAGCTGTAAACTATTAAAATAAAGTCATGCATTCATTTTGCTTATACTTATTTGAATTTCAGACACTTCATAGATTAGTGCTACGCTAACTGCCCTTGTGAGCCATTTTAAGCCTAGCCAATTATCCCTTGTGAGACTCAAACCCTGCACCTTGTGCTTGTAAGGCAAACATCTTAACCATTAGGCCACCTTACCAACTTAGAACTTTTCAGTAGCAGATATTGCAGTATAGTGCTTTTTAAAGAAAAGAGACCCTGCTGCTCTGTGGTGATTCTTCTTTAAGTGCTGTAGAAAATGATATCTGCAAATGTCCATAATAAAATTAAATTTTTAGTTTGCTTTATTATCTGTAAACAAAGCCTCAGAGAACATCTGTCCAATCACTGGCTCTGTCCTTGCTCTAACCCCAACTAGCGTTCTATATTATTTTTCTTGTCTCAGATTCTGGGTCCACCATTTCTATAATGCCTACTAGTTCAATCTATCAGATTTATGTATACTCTAACCTAATTCTGCTGTAAAATAACTTGTGTCTAACTCCATCCAATTTCTGTATATTTACTGCACTTTTGTAATTCTAATTACCAACTAGTTGTTTGTGTGACTTCTGTCTAATTTTTGCTATTTGCTTTTAAGTTTTTTTTTTAATTATTCTGTATAAATGTAAAACTGTTTGCTGTTTCTTGGAGATTTTCTCCCTGGGTCTCCACTGATAATGGGCTTCCAGCCCAGCTGGTCACTTACCCGGTAATCAACTGCAAAATAAATAAATAAATAAATAAGTTGTCATTACTAGCTATCACAGAATAGCCCTCATCGGAGAATCAAGACAATGTTGTTTAATGTTATTACTCCACTGAATAGTACATCAGATGATACCTGGAAAGATTTAAATATAGTGATCTATTCCTCTTGCTTATATCTGACTAATACTTCTCAATATTTGGTATCACAAAATAATGCCTGGTAAATAAAGCTGATAGTTGCTTCCCAGTTTTTTTTACTAGCTCTACAGTTTCTATAATTAATACAGTCTCACTGTGCTGTTTAACTGTCTCCATTGTCAAACAGTTAATATCTTGTTGCTAGAGCTTCATTGTGATCATCATCTTTTTTCTCTTTTTCATTAGTAGACTTACATTAGTACAGTTTTAACATGCTGTGCTATGCTGGCCCCCACATGAGTATCTCAGAGTATCTCAGAATAGCATTTACCAAACAATCAAGGACATATTGCTGTATGGTCTTCTAAGCATATTTACAAGCATGCAACATAGAGGTTAATATGGCTTTTGCTTCTATTTGATTATAACTTGTCACTATCACGTATGATACAACTATCAATGAACCATGACCCTGCTGTTTCAGCTTGCTTCTAAATTGTGCAACAACTGATCTCTAAAAATGTGTAAAAAAAGTGAAATGTTCCATGCACAGTTGGTAATGTGGGTATGAGAAAACAGGGCTTTTCAATGAATCAAACAATGTTGTTATAGTTAGCTTCCCCAGTAAAGACACCACCACCAGATAGTTGCAAACATTTAATAAAGGTTTTACTATTACTCTTGCTTATATTTGGATATTATTTCTCATTATTAGGTATCACAGAACGTTATTAAACAATTGAGAAAATGTTGTTGAATGCCATTTAGGTTCAATAGTTGTGTATTAAACTAATGACCACTCAGGCATTTTTAACCTTAGCCATGCATCCCAAACCTCTAAAAAGTTCTGGTACCCTTGCTAAGTGTAAGCAGGGACTTGGGAGATGAAACTTTTAAAATCAGGGACCTGGAAGCTGAACCATTTAAAGGCTACCTGTGTCTATTAGAGTTATAGGTGCCAAATCAGGGATGAATTACCTGTCCCCATCCAATAGTTGAACTTACACTTGAATTGGGTTAAGGAGGAACTCTGCTTCACATGGGTACAAAGCCTCTTCCAGAGAAGGGGCAGTGTCTGGGATACATACCTGTATTTCAATCAGGTCATATTTATATCACAGGCAAGGTTTAAGTCTTTAGAATGGTTAATTCTGGTGTAATTTGCTTTGTGGCTATATAGGCAGTCCATCAGGGTTGGGTCCAACAATGTCTTGTATGCCAGGTATAAATCTCCCCTCAACAGCCTGTAGGGACAGAATACACGGATAAGGCTTCAAGGTAGTTTTCATAGGACATGCTAGTTATGTCCTGTATTATTTTAGTGAATAACCTCTGTGGACATTCCAGTTCTGTCAATGATCTCTATTTTACTAGTACATTAGTGAAGTAAATGCAGTAGAAGTAAAACTGTCTCACAAATTGGTTATCATAGAAAAGCAATTATCAAATATTGTTGACCATGATGCTGTATGTTTTCTTAAGCCATTACCTTGCCATCAGTCTACCAACTCATTACTCTGTTGGACCTGATACAACTGTAATGCTTTGTAGGTTTACATTCTTTACTGACAAATGCATGTTTTTGTTAATTTGCACATTTTTAGTAGTGACTTTGTATAATACTGTTGGAGCATTTCAGTCTAGTATTTCAATATACCTGCTGGGTTTTTTATCTGCTTTTATTTGAAAAGCATTTTTACATTTCCACTGCTTTCACAACAGATGGCCAAGTCTTTGAAACACAATTCCTTGGTCCTAGTGCCTCAAAAGTATTCCCACAAATATGCATAAAACTAAACACTAAAACTCACAAGGCAATGCAGTTTTGAGGAATCACACTCACCACTAACTGCATGTTTTTGTTAATTTGCGCGCTTTTAGTAATACTTTTATATAATAGTAATTTTATATAATGCTGTTGCACCATTTCAGTCCAGTGTTTCAACATATCTGCTGTTTCTTTTATCTGCTTCTATTTCAAATAATGTTTTTACCTTTCCACTATTGTTACTTCAGATTGCTGGTCTTTGAAACACAACTCACTGGTCCAAATTCCTCAAAAGTATTCCCTCTGATATACATAAACACTAAACACAAGAACTAAAAAGGAATGCACTTTTGAAAAAAAAAAAACTAAATAAAATGTGCTTTTGAACTGGGAGCAAACCCCTGCAGTTCACATGTGATAGGCTTTGCCTGACCACACCCTGTGTGTTATTATTTTTGCCCTGGCAAAATAATAAAACCAGGCCTCACTCCTTGTCTGAGTTGGTCAGGTATGAAAAAAGAATAATAGACACAATTTTTAGGAAGCAAGCCCACTGCTACAATAAGTAGTAATCAGATATCAACCAGATATGAACAAGGAAATAACCAGATGTGGATACATGTTCAAGCTGGCAAACAAATCCACACAAACAGATACTGGACAGTTAAATGGGAAATTATTTTCATCTTTAAATAATACCTTAGAAGTTTGATTTGAGAACTGTAGGTACTAGAGTATATTTGCATTAAATAAAACATGGAGTTGTGCTGTTAGTAAATTTGCCTATTCACAAGTAATAATTTTATAAAGATATTAAAAAATATATAGTCCACTTTGCATTGAATAGATTAGATTCATGAAGTCTCACAGCACTTTCACATTCCAACTTTATTTAGGAGACTTGCTATCTAAACTAAAACTACAAAGCTGATTCAGTCAGTTGTAAAATGCAGTTTATAATACATGTCTGAGCTTTCCTTTCTGGAAAATTAAAGAGATGTTCCTCAATGGTTGCATTATATCCTTCGTAATAGCAATTATGTATGTAAATATACAACTTGAAGTGTTATGACTTGGTGACATGCAAATCAGCAGCAGATACAATTTTCTACATGTGCCACGTAGAGGTTATGTTTTAAAAAGAAATAACAGAATATATTTTTTTTCAATTTTTATTTATTTAGTTGCTAAGTTTATAAAGCCTCTTGGTGTAGATTCTTCTTTTCAAGGTCTGACAAAAAGTGTCGATTGGTTAAGTGGACTGCTTAGAGTCACATAGCATGCAAAAGATGATTGAAGTAGTAATGTGCTGGACTAGAGGAGAAGCTCATTAGCAGTTTATAGTCTTAATCTTTTGTTCCAAACTGCCAAACGTGGCTCAACAGAGACTGACCCTGACCTATCTCATTGCAATGACTGAAGAGTTTACAGTTAAAATGACTCACTTATGGTAATCTGGTAACTAGTCATGCTGATATAGCAATTAAATAAATCAAGGAAATACACTGGTGGAAGAGAGAAACATTTACAAATTCCTATAAGTTTTACCCCATCAAATGCATCAGCAGATTGAGAAAGCCAACAACTGTAGAAAGAGAAACTGGATCATTACTGGAGAGTATGGAAGTCTAAATATTGACAGGTTGCTGCAGTGTATGCTGATAGACTTGGCTTAACAGCAGAAGGCGTGGACAACTTCAGACAGTGAAAGTACATAGAAAAAGCATCTCCCCAAATGAAAGGTGTGTATGACCTTAGATACCTTTGCAAAAAGGCTGTATTATAACTCTTCAGGAGAGTGACATAAATCTCTGCGGTAGGTACAGCAAATAGGTGCACATTTGGATTTCCCTTCATGAGTTTGACCAGAAGGAATTTCTACTGATACTTCAGCACTTATTCGCATACTTGGATTTTTGATAACATTAACAGACGGTGCAGTGGTGCAGCAGTTAACATTGCCACTTCACACGGTAATAATCCACAAAAAGTGTCCGCTGTACTGTGTGCTAGAATCCACTGAGGCAACTAAATAATCCAAAAATGAATTTTATTAACCACAATATTTTAAAAATAACAAAATGTTAAGCGCTTTCATCTAATTCAATAGACTTCATCAGAACATCCCCATAACGGACAAGCTGGGTTTTAAACTCATTTCTGACCAATGAATTCCTTTGATTAATTTTCCAATTAGTTATACTCCCTAATTTAAAGTGCACAGTATCAACACAATCCACATTCCTTTATGTAACCATTCCATTTGTATTTATTACACACCTAAAAAGCATTTTAAAATAATTTATTTTAAAAATATGTCCATTAATAAAAACATTTTATTCTATTATCCCCAATAGTAGTCAGTTTTACTTTCTAAAACAGGCTTAATGGAAATGTTGTCATTTAGTCCTGGGTGTACTGAAGCATTAAGCAAAATCTGCCATTTAATTTATTTTTCCCCTATTTTATTACTAATATTCACCCCTGGGATTAACTTTTATTTGCTCCAGTATTGCAAATTTGAAGGTGTCACACATTTCACTTGCAGCTAAGTGTCTATATAATGCATTTTTCATTTCTTTCTTTTTTATGCAATAAAAATGATCGTATATCCTATTTCTTAAACATCTTTCTGTTTTGCCCACGTAATAACATGGGCATTTTGTACACTTAGCTAGGCAAATCACATCTTGGGTCCTGCAATTACCATTCCTGAATCTTAAAACTGTTTTATTTATGTCTTCCAATGTGAGGGTAGTACTTTCCATTATAGCTACATTGATTGCACTGTCCACACTTCCGGGTACCCCATCCTTTTCTCTACTAATTCTATTAATACTTTTATTTTCAAATTTACTTTTCAAGTTTTTTCCAGTTTTGTATACAAACACTGGATGTTCCCCTATGACTTTATATATTGCCTCATCAGCTTTCATTATGTTCCAATTCCTTTCAATTATTTTTTGCATATTAGTAGCATGTTCCCCATATTTAAAAATACAAGCTCTCTGATAGGTGTTTGCATTACCTTTGTTTCCTATTTCTTTTTCCATTCCAATACTTTCATTTTCACCTATTCTATCCAACCCTATACCTAACAAAGGTTTATATTTTTCCCCCATCCTTCTTTCATATTTTCTTTTAATCCCTTCTATCATGCCAATGGGGTATTTTCTTTTCCTGAACATATTACTAATGTTGTCTAATTCCTGTACCATATCATCATATTCAGAAGTCATTCTGGCTGCTCTAATGTACTGTCCCTTAATTATACTCCATTTCTGACTATACAAATGGCAGCTAGAATATTCTAAATATGAATTACTGAAAGTGTCCTTCTTAAATATTCTGGACTTGAACCTACCATTTTCTACAGATATATACGTGTCTAAATATGAAATTCCTTTTTTATTAAACTGATAAATGAATTTCAAATACTCGCTACTAGAGTTTAAATACTCTAAAAATGTATTCAATTTTTCAGTGTTCCGGTCCATAAAAGAAATATATCGTCCAGGAATCTTACGTAACACCCTACATATGGGTACCACCTACTGTTAGAAATGTACTCCATTTCTCAATCAAGTAATACTAAATTTGCAAAAATGGGGACACATGCTTCCCCCATTGCTACCCTCTTACATTGTCTATAATACTCTCCTTCAAAGAGAATATAGTTGTAATTTAATACTACATCCATAAATTCCATGATCAATGACACCTTCTCCCAGGGTGCAGCCATATATTTTTCTATACTCTGAGTGAAATGTTTCATTCCATCTTCCTTGGGGATACAAGAAAATAAATCAACCATCTATGGTTACAAATGTTGCATTTTTCCTCCATAAATCTGGAGTAAGTCTCCCTAGAAAGTCCCAAGAATCAATGACTATATGGGATACCCTTTTATATATGGGTTTTAGCCATGCGTCTATAACTTTACCGAAGGGGAAAGTGTTAGATTTATTCCCAGATATTATAGGCCGAAAGGGGGGATCCTTTATATTTTTGTGTACCTTAGGGATTCCAACTATAGTCCCCAATATAGGATGTTTAACTTTTTTCTTAGTTGCCACTTCACAGCAAGAGGTTCTCTGCTTCAATTCTCAGCTGGGGTGCCTTCTGTGCGGAGTCTGCATGTTCTATCTCCATTTGTGTGGGTTTCCTCTGGGTACTCCAGTTTCCTCCCACATTACAAAGACATGCATCTGGAGTGTTTCTCCCTGGGCCTCCACTGAAAATTGACTTGTTCCAAGTTGTACTTTTCTGGTAAACAAATGTTAAATAAAGAAATTAATTATTTAAAGGCCAAAGGTTAGATCTATGTTGCTTACCAACTTACAGAAAAAACAGCAAAAATAGTGTGTGTGTGTGTGTGTGTGTGTGTGTGTGTGTGTGTGTGTGTGTGTGTGTGTGTGTGTGTGTGTGTGTGTTTGTGTGTGTAGGGGGTGAAGAAGATGAAACCTTGATGAAAGTGATTCAGTCAGTCTAACCAGAAAATGTAGTAGAACATACCCATTTTGATGGCTCACTCTCTCCTTTGATATATTATAAAACCAGATGTGCTCTTCTATATGTTTTACCTGTGATATGCTCATGGTCCTTTATGTTTTAATGCAAAAGTTCCCTGTAGCAGGTAAACTAGGTGTTACATATTGTTTGCTTTCCATGGGTAGAGGAAGTCCACACATTCCTGTTATAAGAGTCCGGACTGTAAATGTGAATCAATGCATGTATAATCTTTCTCACTGCATACAGCTGATCCATGTCCTGTTTTCTGTCAGCTGGTGGGAAGCAATCCTATGCTGCTCCCATTTTGTATTGTTTAAGCAGTCACTAATTATCTGTGAGACCACCATTTCAGCTTAGTAAATGCTGATTCACAAAATGTGTTACTGCTGCTGCTGTTGCCATTGTAATTGCTTGCAACACCACAATGTTTAGCCTTGTTCCGTGCCTATACTCAGATGTAACTATGTTTACTGTTTCATGATTAAAACTATGAATCATGACTTGTTTTACCATCCTAATTTACATGTCATTATGCACTCATTTGATGTCACTTCTTCATTTACATATGTTTATATGGTCATTTGAATACTCCATTTTCTGCGTTTTTCAGCCATTGCATCATAATTCTTCGTGGTCATGTGAATCCCTACTTTGCTGTGCATTCTGTTTTATTTATTCATTTATTTTTGGCTTACAAAACAGATTGATTCCTGCTGTTCTTTGATCTGATGGAGGAAGCATGAAAATGTTACATCACTCATGGACACAGTAGCTGCTGACATTCAAATAAAATGCAAAAAAAAGAATATTAAAATATGGAAGAAAGAAAGTCTAAATAAAAATAAAATAATATAATTAGTTAAAAAATTAATATGATATATTTAAGCAATAGCCCATGCCTGGGTGTGGGTAATGCTGGATTTGCCCACAGTTGGTGTGGTTTGGTCACGAGGGCGAAGCCCGAGTGGCGAAACAAAGACAACTGTGGGTAAATCCAGCATTACCCACACTCAGAATTGGGTTATTGCTATTAAACAATGCCATTATTTAAGAAAAAAATACTTACTTTTCTTAAATAATAGCATTGTATAATGCCTCCGTACTGCCCTTCTGCAGCAGTTCTGATGTACTGCACATGCGTATGCTTACACAGTACATCAGAGCTGTGTGTGGAAGCAACAGAGAAAGGAAGATCTCCGTTGCTTTTTAAAAGTGTCTCGCTATGTTAAAAGAGTTTAACATAGTGAGATAGCCTTAAAAAGAGCAATGGAGATCTTCCTTTCTCCGTTGCTTTTTTTAAAGCTGTCTCACTATGTTAAATCCGTTTAACATAGTGAGAGTACAGCAACGGAGCTCTTCCATTCTCCATTGCTGTCTAAAACAAAAAAAAGAGACATACTAATGGAGAAAATCTGGGCGAGCGAACCTTTTTCCATTATATAAGTCTGATTTACAACGGGCACGCTGACCAATCAGTGTGCACATTTTGGAATATTGATGGGGGGGTCATTGTATAATTTTGGGTAAGAATGATGTCTTAACAAAAATAATATTTGAGAAGAATAGAAAAAAGAAATATATTAAAAATGCAAATAAATAATGATCTGAGAGGAAGAAAAGAAGAAATAAATATTTTTTTAGAAAAGAAATAAAATAAATTATTATTGCATCTATAACAAATAATTTGGAAAGCAGGTGAGAGGTCAAGGCAGTATTATGAAGGCAGCAGAATAATATGTTAAAGAAATGCATGTGTGGACAAAAACTAGTGAATTCAATTTTTGCAATTAAAAACTGAGGAAAGACTAATCAAAATGTTATAGAATGATATTATATGTTAAAGTTGGCGAATGTTAATTCTGTACCAGGACAGAAAGGTAGACATAGTAACCCACACGTGAGACCTCATCCTGGTCTATGACATAAATAGAATTTGTTCACGGGACAGGTTTGTGTCCCAGAGACTCCCCCTTTTGTGGAATAGACTCACTCTCTACATAAAGCTGAGTACCTCATTAAACCTTTTTAAGGCCAACCTGGATAACTGGATAGGGAACAGAAAATACACCCCAGGGATTCCACCTATGTCCCTGCTGGACAGAGTCATGGGGTGCTGACTTGTTGGAACATGGGCTAAATTCTTCGCTAGGCTTGTAAGGGCCTCAGGGCCAATAACCTAGTAACTTACTTTGATTTTATGATCCTATGTTACATTTTTTATACATACAATATATATATATATATATATATATATATATATATATATATATATATTTTTTTTTTTTTTTTTTTTTTAATGGCTAAAAGATATAATAAGATACTTATTAAAGGTATGGATAAATGCTTACAGAAAGGCATTAAGATGAAGAGATTTGTAAAAGTTTAACAAAATTTGTACAGGAACAATAGAAGAAGTAAAACATTACCGACTGGAAAAAAATGCTTAGTGCAGCACATATAAATTATTTGCAAAGGTTATTCAGGAAAGGTTTGGTAAGTTATACGCAACATGGTGAGTGGCAATATTTTTTAGTATGAAAATGAAATAAATTAATGAAGTGCTATTAATTATTAAAAGGATTGTACATAAGTATAGAAAAATAAAAAAAAGAAAGCCAAGTAGTACGTTGCTACATCTCAAATGATTATGCAAATGTTATGGATGAACAAGCTTGAAAAGTATAAACATTTAGTAGAATAGAAAATGTGGTTGTTAATGTGCTGAAAATGCTTATTAATTTTCAAGTGACCAAATAGTGGTTAATGGATGGTTGGGGCACAAAGTAAAAAGGAAAAAGGATTTAGGGTACGGCTGTCCTATGAGGACTTTAATTTTTGAATTAATGACAAATCCAGTAGTTGGAATATGTAAAGATGCTGAAGGGAAGATGGGAAATAGGAAAGGATGTTATTTTGTGTATATCAATGGGGTTATGTAGGTAGCATTGTTTTGACAAAGAATAATAAAAGATAGATACAACAGATAATAGAAGTACTGAATAATTTAAGAAAAATTAGATTGCAGTTTAATCTTGTTCATAGGTTCATAGGTTCATAGGTTGGTACTAGGCTATCGGCCCTACAGCCTATACAAGCCTAGCCATAACAATTCCCTGGATATTTCTTCCCACAATATTTACTTCTCTGGACCCCTGTCTAGCAGGGCAACTGACATGATCCCTGGGGTGAATTTCCTATCTCCCATCCAATCATCAAGGTTCCTTTTGAAGAGGGCCAAGGAGGCAATCTGCTTGACATGTATGGGCAGTCTATTCCAGAGTATGGTGAGTCTTTGGGTCAGAAACCTACCCCTCCAGCATGTTTTGTTCATTGTGATAACAAGGTTTAGATCCCTGGAGCATGTGGCTCTGAGGAATTGGGATTTCTTTAAGTGAAGCATGTCCAACAGCTCACAGTTTGACATGACCTTGTATGTTAAGCAGAGATCACCTCTGAGTAGAAGATATGCCACAGAGTATAGCTGGAGTATAGCTGGAGTTTTTTTAGATGGTCAGCATATGGTAAAATCTAAAGGCTTTATTGAACAGGTCAAAACTGAAGGTATGTATTTCACAAGTATAGTGTAAAGGTACTAAGTATAGAATGTGGTAAAGAAGAAGCAATAAAATGGAATGGCAAGAATTATTAGATAAATCAAATATATAGTAAAATAATGGTGTACCTTTAAGGCATCTTTTGCTAAGAGTGCATATTACAAATGGAATTCTTGTCGGTATGTTGACTTATTTTGGAAGGATGTGTAATGTATCAGATTTACAAGAAAAGTATATAGTGCAAATATATTTACATGGATGTTGTGATCCAGAGTGAGTCAAGTCAAGACGGTGTGGTATTTAATGAAAATAGTAATGAATGACTAGAAATAGTGGATCTATTATCTTTTGGTATCTTTAACAGTGCATTGCATCTTAAAATTACAATTGCAGAAAAGGAACGTCTATTAGGGAAAACTTTGAAAAAGAATTTTGATAATTTTTAGTAGGCTATTAGAAAGGAAATGCAAAAAGAATGTTTGAAAAAAGTGAAGCTCAAATTAATTATTAGAAAATTTATCAGTAGAAAAATTGGAGTTGGGAAGCTGAAATCAAAGTCTAAGGAATGGCAGACAATGCAGATATTGAATATGTGTATAGAGGAAATAGAGGAAAGGAAATATAACACAGAAAATTATAATTCAGAGAAAACAACAGCACATATATTTGTGGAATGTAAACAACAAAGGCTTTAGGGAAAAGCAGAAAGTATGTATAAAAAGAATATTTTAAAATGTAACATTGGATATGTGAGTAGGGATTACAAAAATGTTGAAAAATATTCACAGTGTCGATAAGGTTCTTATGACTTCTATATCTTTCTTTGAAATCAGTGATATAAGGGATAGTTGTGAAATAAGCAATGAAATTTGAATGTTGTTTTGCAAACAGGAAGACACTGGATATGGCTAAAGAAAGAGAATAGCAAGGAATGATTTCTAAATATATATCTATAAATATTATACATATTGTGGTGTCACCCTATGTGTGAAAATGATTGCCCTTTTCAACTTGCCAAGCCAGATCTTCAGTGTATATTGTGTGTGTGTGTGTGTGTGTGTGTGTGTGTGTGTGTGTGTGTGTGTGTGTGTGTGTGTGAGGACATACTGCAACAGATTGAAATATGATATTTTGTGGGGGTTTTTTGTTTTATTTTCTTCAGATTCATCCCATTCTGACATCAGGGGGTACACACATGATGGCTATCTTTTGTGAATAGGAATAAGGATGCACTCTGTATACATCTATGACACCAGCTTGAAATATATGTCTGTGGATAATTGTGAATTCAGATTCATCCCAGTCTAACATCAAGGGGATATACACAAAGTGACTTTTTTGAGGTGGTAGGGAGGCAGGTACTATCCACATTTATGATTTATCTAACCAGTTTAGTGTGAACAGCTATTTTGAGAGCTTTAAATATTAAGCCTTAGATATAACTTACTTCTGCTTTGAAACAAAATAAATGAATGAATAAATAGTGTGTATATGAATGAGTATATAATATATATATATATATATATGTATGAGTATATAAGATTGAATTTTTTCCTTAATTGCTAGTTTTTGTTCAGGCCATCATTTGATCAAAAGGTTGGGAAAAAACCTTGGAAATGCAACTGAGAGCATCTATAACTCAAAGATCCTCTCCATAGGTTTAATTTAAATATTTTTTCAAGTTGTGGAAGTGCAGACTAGGTTGGCCAATATATATTGAAAAGATGCATGAAAAATCAAAGCTGAAGAGTAAGATTAAACTTCTATCCTTATTTTTGACTTTGATTTAGGCTTTTATTGGATGAAAAGGTTCTTAAAAACATCTGTAAAATGTACTTCAGACCACCTAGAACCTACATGACTTCTAGGTGCCTGGTGGTCCCTACACTCCGCGCATTATGTAATTAATTCCTCCAATGTGGAGAAGTCAAGATGCTATTCAACTATAACAAATTTAAAAACGTGGTTGGGGGTAAATATTTATATGTTTAGCCAGAGCACCTTTTTCATTATGCTTTTTTATATCATTCATATGATCAAAAACTCTGTCTTTTAGCATCTAGTCTGTTTATCCTACATATAAAAATGGACAGCTCTGGCAAAATGCAATATACAACAACCCATTTTGTTAGGCAATTGAATCTACCTGAGATATGAACTCTTCTCCTGTTAATAATAAAGCTTTCACCAACAGCTATATGTCTGCAAATTTTACAACTATGACATTTAAACATGCCCTTTATTTGTATGGAAGCAGACATTTTAACACTTTGCTCTAAAAAGCCTTTAACGAGGTACCTTTTCAAAAAAACTATACTCAGTCCTCCCAACTTTTTGTTACCCCCAGCATATTCATTCAGTACAGCCCAGTTCTTGTTAAGTATAGCTCTTATAGTACTACTGTCATTAGAACAAGAAGCAATCAAACTGGTGGCATGTGTTGACTTCACAGGTGTAACCGTGTTCATACTGAAATCACGGACCACATTCTCCTCCTGGTTACCCCCATAAAGAATGGGATCAAAAACCAAGGTTCTTCTTTTCTATATCACTTCTTGTAATACATTATCAGCAAAGCCCCCCAATTAATGTCTTCTCAAGAACATATCCTTGATGTTGTCACATTTAGCCAAAGAGTCTTCAAAAAGTGTAACCATTCTTGCCGTCCATTTAAATTGCCCCTTCACCACTGCTTTCTTTTGGTGGAGGATGTGGTGTAGAGTAATGAAGAACATTCTTTGTGTAAGTAGCCTTTCTGTAAATGCTAGAGCTATACTACATTTTTCATAGTCTTTAACTAACAAAATATCAAGATAGTGAATAGAATCTGGCCCTATTTCAAATGAAAAATGCAAAAAAAAAAAAAAAATCCATTGTGTTATTCAAATATTGAATAAATTCTGTTATAACAGCCTGCTTTTTCTTCCAGACTAAACACAGATCATTAAGGTACCTTGTGTATAAATGCCAGTAATCCTTATATTTACTATTAAGTGCAAATTGTTTTTCCCATTGTAATATAATGACATTTTCATACAGCGAGCTATACTTAACAAGAACTGGACTGTACTGAATAAATATGCTGGTGGTAACAAAGCATTGGAAGAACGACTGAGTGCAGTTTTTAGAAAAGGTTCCTCGTTAAAGTCATTTTTAGAGTAAAGTGTTAAAATGCCTGCCTCCATACAAATAAAGAGCATATTTAAATGGTATAATTGTAAAATTTGCAAACATATTGCTGTTGGTAAAAGCTTTATTATTAATGCGAGAAGGGTTCATATCCCGGGTAGATTCAACTGCCTAAAAAGGGGTTGTTTATAATGTATTATGACAGACCTGTCCATGGTTCTATGTAGGAAAAACAGAAAGGTTGTTAAAAGACAGAGTTTATGTACATCTGAATGATATAAAAAACCATAATGAAAATAATGCTCTGGCTAAACATATTAATAGTTACCCCGACCATGTTTTTAAATTTGTTGTAGTTGAACAGCATATTGAAAGTGACAGGAGGGTCCCTGAGATTAAATACTGGAGGAAAATGCAGGTTGTACTCCAGGCATTAATGGTACAATTTCCATCTCCCATTTGTTAAGACTTAAAGCTTATTTTGCATGATGTGTTTTGATGTTTTTAGTTGTTTGTATTTATTTATATAGTGTTTCAATACCCAGTGGACTATATGGAGCGAAACATTATAGAGCTCTCAGACTATGTTTCTCAGGCTGGAATGAGCCTTGCATTGAGCAGCATGTCACCATCACTAAAGATGATGCCATCATATGAGCAAAATATGATTGATTTTAACAACTGGCTCTCTTTCTGGTGTCACTTTAAGGGCTCCAATGATTGTCATTTTGGGAAGACATGGTTAACATGCATTGCCAATGATGGTCCATACCTGTCACCTCTAGGCTTCAGAATACTGGCACAATTTTGTAGAAAGCTGCATTTAAAAGTGTTTTTTGTGACAAGTTAAGAAGACATGGGGTTACTGATGACTATGATACTTAAGTGGGTGACAATTCACTTTTGAACTGATCAGTATATGAAACAGATTTTTAGGTTTATTATTAAAATGTCGAACGGCACTACGTCGACTCTACTATAGTCGAACACGGACGTTCGAAAATAGTAATGTCGACATCAAAAAAACAATCTAGGACTGTGTTTTAACATGGGTCGAGGTAGGGGAGATGTTTGTAGTTCAGAATAATACTGAACACCTACCTCGACCCATGTTAAAATCATTCCTAGATTATTTTTTTGACGTCGACATTACTATTTTTGAACTTCCGTGTTCGACTATAGTAGAGTCGACGTAGTGCCGTTCAACATTTTAATAGTAAACCGATTTTTCTGATGCATGAAATGAAATAAAAAATGGGAATGATGACAGTCTTAATGCTTTTTGTACAGGGTATGGGAAATTAAACATACAAGTTCTCTCTCGTGTTAATAATTCCATGCCACCTAAAATTTTTCTTGCCATTTGTCTTTTTGAAAAAATAGTAAGTAAGAAAGTAGAACTTGAATTTTGGAATTCTTTATGGGCTCAGACGTGTTATAATCTTAATAAGGATGAATGGCTGGCCTTACAACAGCTCAGTGAAGGGACAAATAATAAGCAGACAAGGGAGGCAATTGGGTTATTATGAGCAGGTCTAAATACTATATAATGGTAAAAGATGTGTTATATAATGAGATAGAATATGGGGGATGGGTAAATAACCATATAACCTCTTTTAATATGGCTTTATTGCAAATTTTAGAAAGATGAGAAAGATTGTTTTTTTGTATCTAGTGATATAAAAAAACTACATTGTATTAAACCAGTTGACCCAATTTTTATGCAATTCCCAAGGTGCATAAGAATTTGTTAGACACCCCCCCCCCCGGTAGAACTATTACATCACATGTGGGTTCTTACTTGCAAAATGTATTTTTTTTGATTTTTCAACTAAAAAGGTTTTTACAAATGGTGCCTGCACATATTAATAACATGCAAGAGCTTTTTGATAGTTTAAAGGGAGTTTTCTGGTGTGAGGATTGGTATTGGGTAAAGTGGATGTTAGTTATTTGTATGCTAATACACAACACAGGTGGGGCTTGGAAGCAGTTCTTAATTTTATTGTGGGAGGGACCCTGTACCTTTTTCTGATTTCTTTACTTGAGTTTTGTTTGACACACAATTATTTTTATTTTGAAAATGATGTTTTTCTGCAGGTCAAAGGTACAGTAATGGGGGGCTTCTTTTGCCCACACCGATGCAGTTTTATATATGGGAGATTTTGAAAAAAAAAAATTTTATACCTGACAAAATGTTTTTCAGTACATGTGGTTCTATGGAAAAGGTACACAGATGATTTGTTCTTCATTTGTAAAGGTAATGATAGTGTATTTTTTGAGTTCCTTAATGAATTAAATGGGAATTCCCATGGTCTTAAATTTACATATGAATTAAATAGGAATTCTATAAATTACTTTGATGTCACTTTTTATGCTGAAGGGAAATTAAACATACAGTTAAAACCTTAAAGAAAAGAGACAGTAGTAACTAGTTTTTTGCATGCACCCTCCCTATTTGACCGACTCTCTACCTTATGCAGAATTTAAGGGAATTGTTGCTAATACATGAGAAGAAACTTTAAGGATGGTGATTTGCTGGAGGTGGAGTGCAGACTCAAAGAAAATGGTTATTCCATGGCAGAATTAAATAACTGACCAGGAAGTCAAAGACCACAACTAATGAAGGACAAGGGAATTCCTACCTGACAAGATCAAGGGGTCATTGGAACAAGAGTAACCGGGGTCACCCAGCCAAGAAATGATAAACATAAATGGCAGCTTTTTTCCTTCACACCCATGTACAGGTACAGTGAATATTACTTCTTTCTTTGGTTTCAATATTTACGATTTTTCTGACTTATTGAAAATACAAAAATGTTCCACTTAGGCAAAAAGCAACTCGGCGCTTTATTAAATTTAAACGCTAAAATATTACAAATGTTTTTTGTTTAAACCAATGTTTAAACTTCTTCAGAAATTGGCAAACATTAGCATACTTTGATGCATTTGCTTATATAGGAAACAGTTAATCAGTGCCTGCCAAAATTCAAACCAGTAAAAAAATCCTTAAAGTCACAGTTCTTACTTTCAGACATAACTTTTACATTAAACATAAAACCTATTTAAATAAATTATATTGTCTATTTTAATTTTTAATTGTATTCTAAATTAAAATTTCCTGGGTTAAGTATTAATTTATTTTACTATATACGTTTATAACGTTAATTGTAAAATGAAAAACAAATAGCAATAAAAATGAGTGTCATTCATTTTACAAGCATGTTCTTACTGAATAAAATGACAACCTGACAATTCATTTTGAAATAATTCATTTTAAAAATAATTCATTTTAAAAAGTAATAATATTAATAAAACCTTAGATATGTGCAGCGAGTTGGGCAAAGCAATCACTAATAAAAAACTATCATAAACAATTCATATTATAAATTCAAAATGAAAATTTCTTTTGTGTTTTTTATATATATACATTTTTATACTTTATACATAAACTCATCAACTAACTCATGAAATAATCATTAGGATTGAATATTACCTGGTATTCAATTAGCAATTTTCCATATGTATAATTATACTTATAACCAGAAATCAATCCTGCTTGCCAAGTAGATGAATATTAATAATTTAGAATATCTTACATGTCAATAACTATCTAAATTTAATTGGCATGGGATGAAATAAGTATTCTATCACAAAATTGTTCACTTTATGCAACACTTCAAGTATTAATATTATATATAATATTATAAACAAATATAAAAAATATAAACAAATATATAAAAAATATATAAAAAATGTTATATCCTGTTTTTTATTGATATTAATAAACTATTATATATAATTAATTATCTTTCTAATCTTCTTAATTTTAACAAGCTCATAATTGAGCATTTTTCATTCAGACCTGGGTAGGTGAACGCATTCAATTTAATTTGCCATAACAATTCACTTTTCTCTAAAAGTAAATTGAATGGACCCCCTCTCATATCTTGCTTAAGTTGATAAATAACTTCAAAGCAAAATTTGTGATTGGGGTATTCCATAACATGTCTTGATAGAGCATTGTCCTCTTTTTGTAAATTAATACTTCTTAAATGCTCAAACACCCTATCTCTTAGCCTCCGCTCCGTCTTTCCAATGTAGAAACAGGGACAACATTGACAAGAGGCTAAATACACTATTCCTTTAGAGTTACAATTAAATTTCCCCTTTATATAAACTTTATAGCCGTTAATGACTGATGATATACCTAAAGACATATACAAACAGTAAGGGCAATTTCCACATTGTCCCATCCCTCTATTCATTACTGCTGGTTTGTTGTTTTGATATTTCTGCAAAATGTTTTTAAGATTAGGGCCCTTCCTACATATAATTTTGGGCATCGGGCCTAACTTACACATTAATGCATGATCGTCATTAAGAATATTCCAGTTTTTGAGTATTATCTCCTTAATACTACTGAAGTCCATAGAAAATCTTAGAATGCATGCTGCACTGTAATTTTCATTGTTTGGTCGTCCTCTTAACATTATTTGCCCTTCAAAGGTATTTTGAACTCCTTCATTTGGAGTAATGACACATTTCCGCTTTAATATAGGAATAAAGTGGCCCATTTGTCTTTTTGTTTTAACTTCTTCTAATATGGGATCCAAAAAGCTAGAAGGATATTGTCTATTAATAAACATCTGTTTTAACAACAAACATTCTTTATCAAATTCTATATCCATTGTAATCATACGTGCTGCCCTGACGAGTTGTCCTTTTACTACCGATTTTTTCTGGTGTATAGGATGTTCACTGGAGAAATGTAAGAATTTATTGGAGTAAGTTGGTTTCCTAAAGATATTCGCTTCATAGCATTCATTTAATGTGTTCTTGCTCAACTTCACATCCAAATAAGCTATGGATTCTTCATTGAATGTATGAGTAAATCGCAAAAAATTGGTACTAATGTTAAATAAATTTATCATGTCTATTGCTTGATTTTCATCTCCTTGAAATATTATTAGAATGTCATCTATGACTCTAGCATAGAATATTATTTTGTCCTTGAAAGACATATTATTAAAATATAATTCTTCTCCCAATAGGACATGACTAGATTTGCAAAACTTGATCTGCATGGGGATCCCATCGCAACTCCTTTCGTTTGTTTATAGAATTGCTTATCAAATAAGATGAAGTTATACGACAAAATTATGTCCAGCAATTCTCCTACAAGAGCTATTTCATCTGGTTGTGCATTTTTATTACGTATATTTTCTAATACCCATTCAATACCTTGTTGGTGAGGAATACTGGTATAAAGTTCCTTCACGTCTGTTGAGATGAAATTATTCTCTTGCTGATAAACTAGATTGTTAATCTTCTCCAAAAGTTCCATGAATCCTTAATAATCCATTCATCCTTAGTGACAAATTTCTTAAGGATCAAATCCACATACTTGGCACAAGCATATGTGGAGGAATTTCTACCATCCACTATTGGTCTAAATGGTGGATTCTGGATGCTTTTGTGGATTTTTGGCACTCCGAATATTGTTGGTACTTTTGGGGCTTCTATCATTAAGTAGTTAAAGAGATGTATATCAATTCTCGCTTCTATAAACAATTCATTCAACAAGCTTTTGATAAATTGATTGGCTTTGTTATATTCATTAATTGATGATTCCTCATAGACGTCTGATGTAAGATGGACAGTTAATTTATTATTGTAATCCACCATATCCATTATAACTAACCCTCCTCCTTTATCTGGATTCATGATTCTAACATCAGCTGAGGTTAGTAAATTGAGATTGTCTCTCTCATCTTTGGATAAATTGTAGGAGTATCTTTGCTTTTTCTGATGTAATTGTCTTACATCTATTTCACACATTTTTTCAAATGTGTGAAGTATGTTGTGTAAGGGTGGATTATAACAACCAGGTACTCTCAATGGATTTTTCTGACTTAAACATAGGCCCTGAACACCACAAGATTTTCCTTAAGGGATTTAATTTTATACCAGCATCCTGGGCCAATGTGGTTGACACCATACCATACCATACTTGATTTAAAACTTTTTACACGTAAAATCAACATTTATGTACTGTTTTGTGAATCTGATTTCTCTGTGAATGAGTTTAGGAGGGGCAGTTTGGCTAAGCCCCCACTGTACCCTGTCATACAAATTTTTGAAAAGTCTTGTGAGAAATAAATTAGAGCACTATTCAATAGAAAGAACAGGAAGAAATGTTATAATCTTTCCAAGGCTGACAGGGATATTCTAAACAGTATCATTAATGACAAGAACATCAGGTGCATGAAACCTGAAGGGATTAGTTATTATGAACTGGATGGACTACACAAGTCGAATTTATAGATTATTGAATGATGAGCAGGTGTATTGTATGGTCTCTATCCATGAGATCAGTATTGCTTACAGGGCAATCAAGGTGGTCTTGGATGAACTATTGTTAGTTAATACCATTTCTCAAAGCCTGTACAATTATCTTTAAGTGCAAAACCCCAAAAATCTGATGATTTTCAGCATTGCAAAAATTCACTGAAATGTATTGATCCACCCTTACATAATACTGTTGCTGCTGGTGGTTCAGTTATGGAGCCAATGGCTAAGTTCATAGACTACAAGTTGAAACACCTTGTTCAAGGTTTTACACACATTGTCTGTGATTCCTGGGAACTTTTATTTAAAGTTCAGAAAATTGGACCATGGAGTGAATGTCTTCTTGTGACTTGTGACATCCAGAGTTTATGCACTGTGATGCCCCATGAGGAAGGTCCATTATGGTTCTGTGAAATGGCGACACAATACAGTTCTCTTACACTATCAGACACCACATGGATTTGTGATTTTATAGAAGATGTATTAAAAAACAATTTTTTGACCTTTGATGGGAATGTTACGAACAGCTGAAAGGAGTAGCTATGGTGTCCACATATGCCCTCATCTTTGCAAACATCATTTTGCTGAGCTAGGAACTTATGACTTTGTTCAAGCTCCCTTTATTCAAAAAAATGTGTGGGGTATTGTTTGCTATTTGGATGATTTACTGAGCCTGTGGTCAGGTACAGAGGCACAATTGGGTACTTTTATGGATACATTGTAGTGTAGTACCACTTTTTTAATATTTACCCACCATGTTGACCCGGGTCTATATTACTTCGTCAAAATGGCAGAAGTTCGAACACCATATGTTCGAACTTCTAACCTCGAAGTACAAAACCATCGAAGGCTTAGAACACCAATTTTTTTCCCAGGGAAAAAAATCGCTGTTCCAAGAAACACATGCACAACACAAGCACATCAAAAAAACAGCAATCCACACACATACACTTAAAATCCTACATCTAACCCTACACTAAATTGTACATGCACTACTATCTATTCACTTACCTTAACCCAAACCCTAACCCTAAGGTCTGTCACTATTGCACACTCACCTAATCTGTGCCCTAACCATAACTCACCTATCTCGCCCTAACCCTAAAGTCTGTCACTATCGCACACCCACCTCACCCACGCCCTAACCCTAACTCACCTAACCTGTGCCCTAACATCCACACAATCGAACACTTACTTGAACCCGACCTGTAACTTTCCACTACAGTGCTGAAAATCGCAAAGCCACAGAAATGGCCCACCAAGTTCTTTCCCTGGGAAAGAATTCAGTTTTCTGTGGCTTCGCAATAATCAGTTTTCAAACTTCACAGTTTGAACATATGGTGTTCGAACTGCTGACGTTTCAACAAACTGATAGGAACCCTGTTGACCTAGCTCAGATCCACTACTTGGACATCAAAATGAAGAAAGACCAGTATGATGGTATGGACACACAGATTTACAGGAAGCCAACTTTCTGTAATTCTTCTTTGTTGTACTCCAGCTGTCACCCTTTCCATCAAAAGAAGGGGATTGTGAAATTCCGACTTATCAAGATTTCTCATCTGACATCTGACAGTAACAACTGTTTAACACAGTTTTACATCCTCACATCTATGTTTTTGGAAAGAAGATATCCTGAAACTCTTCTTGATAATCTTCAGAAAGATATGTGGGAAGATAGAGACAATAGATACGCACCTATTATTAGGTATAGCCTTGATAATATTAAGTCAACAGACAAGACATATGAAAGTAAGGATACCTTTGGCCACATCAATATGGTTTTATATTACTGCTTGGACTCAAAAGGACTTCATTCTCCTTTAAGAACATGACTAGCATAAAATGGTTATTGGAGAAACCAATTGTTTCCAGACAAAGTCACTCATGGAGTACAACAAAATGTGGATATTGCCATTAGTCCACTTATATTGAAACGAGCTATAAAGGTGACATAATAGAAAAAAATAGGGGTATGAACATATGTGGTAATTTCAATTGCTGATCAGAGAGGTTAGTCTACTTGATGAAATGTATGCCATGCTTTTTATACTGGTAAGACTAAACATGCACTCAACAAAAGGATATGTCAACACTATTATAGTAAATCCAAAAGGGGCATGAAGAGTGCTTTGACTAGGCATGCTTGTACATGCTCCAATTTCATGAAGTTCACTTTTTTGGGGCTTGAACTGGTGGAAGCAGGTACCTTTGGTGGTGATTGGGAAAACAGACTTCTACATCGTGAGATGCATTGGCAGCTGGTTTTAGACACAGCAAATCTACCTGGATTGAATGACTATATTGCCATTTCTAGTGAACTTAAAAGAAAAGGCCCATATTTACCACTGTTATGGGTTTGTGTAGTATTTTGACATTCTAGATTTATTTTTAGCCATTTTTACTTGGTTAAATGTGGAAGTGTTTTATTTTTTGGTGTGTGTACACCCTTAAGAACTTTCCTTGGCTTTTTTCAGCCTGCCGGTTGATTGACGGTTCTTAGGTGTGTGGTTTTACTTCTCTCAGCTGTTAAATTCTGTGTTTAGAGGAGTTTTCATGGTCTTGAAGAAGTCTATGTATAAACTAAAGCACTTAACCTTGAATTGCAGTGGTTATATCAATAAATGATTGTTTCTTTCTACAACATCTGTGAACTGGAGTGGTTCCTACCTTTGTTGGATTAATCTGCAATGCTAAAAAACTTTTGGAAGGTAGGGGAATGAAAAGATTGAGGAAAGAGTGTGTAAACATTTTTGTTGGTGAGAGCATAAGGAAAAAGGACAGTTGTAATGAAAAAATATTTTTTGTCACAAACTTTCTCCTTAATTTTGGAGAATATTGTTAAGGATCTTTGGCATTTGGTTTGTCAGGATGAGGTGGTGGATGCCCCACACACATTACTTTTTCTTATAGCAGAGATAACAACTTGAAAGAATTGTTAAGTTTTGGTCAGAGACAATCTATTGTATCTTTTGATAGAAGTGATTCAATTGCTTGTGGATGTTGTAAGGTTTGTCCCAAAATAACAAAAAAAAAAAAAAAAAAAAAAATCTTACAGGGACCAGACAATGAGAGAAACTTAATTTCTAAGGATAGATTTGATTGTGAATCTTATGGGATAGTGTATATAATTGGTGGTATATGGTTAGAGTAAGCGTAAAGTAAAAATTCGTATTTTGGAACATTTGGTGGACATTAGAAATTGTAACTTGAAAAGTCCTGTGGCAGGGTACATCAAAGTTCAGATACTGGTTTCTTTTTTTAGTGTGTTAACTCAGCCTTATCTTCCAAGAGGGGGAATTTTTGCTAATAAGTTAAATGAATTAGAAAGTAAAATGATATTAAATTATAAGACATTATTTCCAAAAGGTTTAAATGTGGAAATTAATTTGGGTTTTTAAATTAGGTAGTCAATGAAAGTGTTTACATTGCTAAAGTATTTGATATGTTATTATGCGTCTTATCATTCGATAATAAAAAATTATTTTATTTTATATAGAATGTGAGTAATAATGTATTTCATTATTATATTATTTTGTATTTAATCATTATAGTGTTTCATATTTATGGATTGGTTAAATAACTAATTATTATAGTTATCCAATTGGAATAATTATATAATTTATTGTGTATTAACTGTGTCCTACATCTATAAAAGGAACTTCATAGCTTTGGTTAATTATACTGAGAAGGTGGGTCTATATTAAAACACAGAACTTTCAAAATTTTGAGTGTTCTAATATCGACCTGCTGAAAATATCGAAGAAACAGAAAACCAATTTTTTTCCTAGGGAAAGAATTCGGTTGTCCATTTCTGTTGCTTCGGTATTTTCAGCGCTGTGGTGGAAAGTTACGGGTCGGGTTCAGGTAAGTGTGCGATTGTGTGGACGTGAGGGTTAGGGCAGGGTAAGTGAGTTAGGGTTAGGGAGTGGGTAAGGTGACTGTGCAATAGTGACAGACCTTAGGGTTAGGGTTTAGGTTAAGGTAAGTGGATAGTTAGTGGTGTATGTATAGTTTAGTGTAGGGTTAGGTGCAAGAGTTTAGGTGTATGTGTGTGGATTGCTGTTTGTTTGGTGTGCTTGTGTTTTGTGCATGTGTTTTGGAACAGCAATTTTTTTCCCTAGGGAAAAATTCACTGTTCTGTATGTTCAATGTTTTAAATTTTCAATTAATAGGGTTCAATATTAGAACACTCGAAATTTTGAAAGTTCGGTGTTCTACTATAGACCCGAGCAGGTGAATAGCTGAGGTACCAGATCCATAATAAACTGCAGTGGTGGCAGAACAGCATGGTTTATTTATTATTTCTTTAGATTTTGGTGTTTTGGTTTGGTTTATGATATTTAGAATACTGACTAAAACTTTATTCACCCCCATAGTGCCTTTTTAAGGCAGTGCCAAATTAACAAACCTACCAAAATAGCTAAATCAACTTGAACGAACCTCAAGGTGTCACTGCTTAATCCCAGTAACCTAAATAAAAAAACTACATCCCTCCAAGCCCTCCTCACACTCAAGAATATAGGTAACTGTGCAGTTACCAAGGCATTGTTTAAAGTTTCCGAGAATACCCAAACAGTTCAAGATTTCATTACTTTCCACACTTCCAGACCAATAGCAGTACAGATAAATGCTAAAGGTGAAGATGTCTCAATATACATTAATAACAAGCATACCTATAGATTGTTCAAATGATATGAAACAATGAATTTCCTCCATGCACAGATCAACATAGATAAAATCCTGTACTATATCCTAGCCAGCTATGGGCCACTCCTCATGTTCCAAAAAGCTCACAATTCATACTTGGACCTACTGGAAACACTGACTATCCATCGCATCACCCTACTCATGGGAGACTTTAACTGGCCCTATATAGATTAAGAATCCTACACAGCCTCAAATCTACAGATACAGAGATTCCTGAATTTTGCAAATGCAAGCACCCTTGACCAAACATTAAGTATGGCCACTAGAGGCTCCAATATATTAAGTATGACCACTAGAGGCTCCAATATATTGGCCACTGTAGTAACATATAGGGGATAATGCTGCAAATCCCCTCCCCATGTCCCATTTTCTCTGGTAAAGTCCAACCATAAAGCTGTCAACTTGGGAAGCAAAATAAACTCCATAATTCCAGTAAAACCAGTAAGTTAGGAACTATTCCATGACAAACCTCTTTTTAGTAATTGATGGTTTGTCAAAATTCAGTGCCTCTCCAAACCCCAAGAACACAGCAGCCTATGCACAACCATGTCAATGGCTGCATAGAGGTACCAGAAGTTATCACAGAACTTGCCACAGAAAAAAGCCACCCTGGTGGCATCCCAAATTAAACAGGGTATACACTAAAAGGAAAGAACTTATGGCAAAACTCAGGAAGGGTAATTCCTCTAAAGATAACAAGTGTCTAAACAAACTAAATAGGTGACTGATAGGGCCAATTAGTTCAAGCAAAACCACATTTGAGAGTAAAATATCCTCCCAGGTGAAAGATAACTATATGCCTTGTTAATCTGTGTCAGACACCTTGAGGATAGCACATAGCAATGTGCTGAATTGGTGGCTAATGGTGCCACATTCACTGAGCTTGGCATTATAATGAATTTGTTAGTGGACACATTTAGCTCAAACGTTATCCCCCTTACCTCCAACCATCCCCCAAGAAATAGCTTGAAACATAGCCCCTCCAACATAGCCCCTCCAGTTATAGCTAGGCAGCATGTCCTGGCTGTGCTCACTAAAGCCAAAAAATCTGCCTCAATGGTCTCCAATAAGATCTTGGGATGTTTCCTAAACAGTCTAAAATATGAATTATCAGGATCCCTGGAGTCACTATTTAACTATAATCTTAAAACGGGCTTAGAATCACAAGAATGGAGGACTGTGACAGTCATCTCCTTTCAAAAGGCAGGATCTTCAGTAGATCTTGGAAAATACAGACCCATTAGTTTGACTAGATTTATTTTCAAAGCCATGGAAAAAATTATCATGGAAATTATTAACAAGGGCATAGGAGACCTCCAGACACTGGATCCATCCCAATTTGGCTTTATCAAAGCAAGGACATGCTTACTGAACCTGGTGGACTTCTTTGAAGAGGTCACTAAGGCAATGGATGATGGGAAAGTGGTGCATACTACCTACCTTGATCTAGCTAAAGCATTTGATACAATACCCCACTTGGGCATTGTTAACAAACGTATGGAACTATGCATAAACCCCATTTATAACATATGGATAGCTAGTTGAATCATGAATAGGACCCAAGAGGTTAGGATCAGTGAGCCCACCTCCACAAAGAGGCCGGACACCAGTGGAGTCCCTCAGGGCTCAGTGCTGGGCCCACTCCTCTTTGGCATCTACTTCTCACAAGTCCAAGGCAATGTCAAAAGTCTCTGGCTGACCAAGTTCACAGGTGATTACAAAATGGGAGCAATCACTGAATCCCCCAAGATGCAAACACCTGACAGGAAGGTCTAAGACAAATGTTTAGTGCCAAAGCTATGGTTTAAAACTCATTGCCAATAAATGCATTATATTATTGTACCTTTTGGGAAGTCAGCCACTCTGGGTAACTACATCATCAATAAAACACCCCTAAAAATTGATTCACTAGTCAGTGGTCTGAAAACTCAGCCAAGATGTTTCCAAGGCAGTATGATATGTTGCTCAGTTCATAGGTAAGGTATGGCATCTAGGCCAAGAAAGGTCACTGCAGTACTGTACTGTGGCCTCATTAGGCCTATCATAGAGTATAATGCCCCTTGAATATGCACATGCAGTAATTGGAACATCCACAAAGATTCCTTACAAAATGAATACATGGAGTAAACACAATGTCTTATGATGATTGCCTCAAGGCCCTGCCTCTTTACTCAGTATAATACAGACTTCTGAGAGGTGGTCTAATTCTGGCATACATGGCAGCCCTGGATGCAGTTCTGATTAACCTTTTGCACATCCACAAAAAAAAAAAAAAAAAAAAACAGCATTTTTCCATGTGACATAAATATGACATATTGGAGAGACAGATATGTTTCAAAGAGAATTTCCATTTTCTGGAACAGGCTCCCAGTCCATGTCAGGCAGAGTTACTCCCTAAACCTATTTAAGTACAATTTGAACCAGTGGATGGGTAATGAAAAATTCAACCCTGGTCTGGCACCTATGCCTTTGATAGGCAGAGACAATCAGTAAATCACCACCTATATAAATAAAATTTGTGGGTGACATTTGGGTTGAACGGCTAGGCATATAAGTGCCCTTGTGATTGTTAGTATAGTATATACCTACAAATTTATCAACCAATATGGATTGGGTATGATTGAGCAATCTCTGTTTTTCACTTTTAGGCATGCTTAGGTATTTCTTGACAGGTGCACATTTTCTACAGCTGGGCCTGCATCTTGTTATGGTCTACATAATCATCAACTTTATTTTCTTTCAATTTTCATCCTACTTACCTTATACTCAACAGGTCCTGTCATGTTATTGTCAAACTGTGATGATTTAAAATGGGTACATTTGCTCTTTCTAATATTTTATCAAAAATTAATATTTCACACATTCAGGTACCCACATGTCTTTAGCAATGGATCAGTATTTGTTAGCCTTTCACATTGAAATCTTCAACATCCTCCATGTGAAAATAAACATTTTCTAAGTACCTTGGCTTCACTGTACTGAATTTTTTTTCTCCATATTGCCTTCATAATAGGACAAATGCTACTCTCGGATCACCTCTGCAATGCTAAATTATAATGAAGTCAAGACCTGTAGTTTTGCTAGTCATCCCCTAGTCTGTCCTTTTTCTTTGTGAGCATTGGGAGCTTAAAATGGGCCAAGACACAGTGTGTAATACTGTATTAGTTATTCAGTATTACTACAGACAACTTATTTTTCAAACCTTCCTTATGTGATGCTTTTTGTATGGTTCATCACTGCTGAGCTTAGGTTACTGTTAAAAATTAGATACCAAGCATTCATTAGTTCATTATATCTATATACTTCCTAGTGATCTCATGTTCTAAATACATGTCTGGTTCTAGACAGGCCAGATTCATGAACACCTACACTAAGTGCAGACTAAGTGTACATGATCTGTATTCAAGAACATCCCTACCAGGTTTTTGTGCTGTCTTTTCACTCAGAAAGGTAAGACTAAGTATAGTCTGCTCATTTTGGTAAGCCCCATGAATCCCCCATTGATATTTAAGGTTGCAAAAAAATCAGCAGGTAAACTAAAATTAGGAGGAAGAAGGTGGGAGTTACGCTTGTGTTGTCTGTTCTCTCATTGTAGGTGTTAGTGAATCTGGACTTGTGGCTTGAATACTTAGTTTACTAACTTCAGATCAACCTACTTCATAGAGGCAGTTGCACTATTAAGACAAGTATTTTATTTGTAACTGACTGAAATACACCTCCAGGGGTAAACAGTACCTATAAACCAATGTACCGTTCTTCTGAATCAGAATTACACAATATATGCCTAAGAAAGTCATAAATTGTCCTAACTGAAAGAAGAAGAAAAAATGTTTTGTTCAAACAATTGCAATAAATAAATAAAATGCACATATCAGTAAGTCAGCTAATCTATCACTCAGATAATCAATTAAACAATTATTTATTTAGATTAGTGATTTTTCAAGAGTTTCTGGAGCCTTAATATCAGGGTCCAACCTAACAAGCTCATACTGGATGACTTCAACTACCCATCCATTAACTGGGAAAACTACTCATATATGTACACTTGCCCAATGTTTCCTGGAATTCATTAATTCCAATGCCCTGGACCAGTTCGTTCTTACCCCCACTAGAGGTAGCAACATCCTTGACCTGGTCATCACTAACATGTGCAACCATTGCTCTACACCAATAGTCAGTTCTTCCTGGTTAGATCCAACCACAAACTAATCACCTTAGAAATCCACATCCCTCCCACCCCCACCCCCCGACAGAGGTAACCACCATGAAAAATGTATCCAAAGCTAACTTTGGGCTCCTAAAAACAGACATGGCTAACTTCACAGCACCCATGCAAATGAAGAATAGCTGCATGACCGCAGAATCATACACCGATGCACTGTACGTACACGTACACAAAAGCATGGATCTCGCCATACTCAACAGAACCAAGATGACTCCTCCAAAAAAAAGAAAGCCAATCTGGTGGTCCCCTGCCATAAACAAACTCTACAACATAAGGAGGAAATTGATGCAGAATAAGGTGAAGTACCAAGACTGGAAAAACTCCCTTATCAGCCTCAACAAAAAGGTGAGATCCGTCATCAAATCCTCTAAAGCTAGCTATGATAACAGAATTGCAGCAGATAGTAAAGACAACCGCAAGACCTTTTATAGTTATGTAAAGAATCTCCATGGCAATACCCAGATTTTTTGTGAGCTGCTGCACAATGTTACCTCCTATATTGAGCCAACAGATATTGTCAGTATACTAGGGAACAGATTCAGTGCCAACTTTACCCTTCACTCCCTCAAAGGACCAATCACATTACCAGTAGATTTGCTAGGCGCCCAGTAATACTACTGCACAGGTTAAAATAGCACTTTCCAAGGCCAAGAATACAGCTTCTATGGGACCTGAAAATATGCTGGCTGTGTTCTACATGAACTACAGATTGAACTGGCACCTCACCTGTGTGCCCTGTTCAATCACAGCCTCACCTCAGGCTTTGTCCCTACTGAATGGGGCACTGCTACAGTCATCCCTCTCCACAAAGGAGGAGCGATTACAGACCCTGGGAACTATCACCCAATTAACCTGATAAGTCTGTTATGCAATGCTATGGAACGCATCATCATGGACCTAATAAACAAGGATATAGGGAATCTTCAAACTCTGGATCCCACATAGTTTTGTTTTGTGAAAGGTAAATCATGCCTGCTCAACTTGGTTGACTTGTTTGAGTCAGTCACCAGAGCTGTGGATGAAGACAAAGTGATTCATACAGCCTACTTTGATCTGGCCAAGGCCTTTGATACCATTCCCCACTCAGGAATCATAGAAAAATTCACTAAGCTAGGTATCAACCCCCTTTATCTCTAGGTTGGTTGCAAACTGGCTCACATATAGAACCCACAGTGTGAAAGTAGCTGACTCCAAGTCAGACTGTTGACCAGTCACGAGTGGAGTCCCACAGGGTTCGGTCCTGGGTCCTCTCCTGTTTGGTATCTACTTCTCTGAAGTCCAGACCAACACAAGAGACTCTGGCTGAAAAAGTTCACAGACGATTGGAAGTTAGAAGCTATTATTAACTTCCCAAGTGATGTTGACATCCTACAGAAAGGCCTCACTGAGACCAATGACTGGTATCAGAACCACGCCCTTAAGCTCAATGCCAAAAAATGTGTCGTCATCCTCTTTGGGAAAAACTTGGTTCTCGTGAATTACCACATCAATGATAGTCCACTGAACACAGAAGGCGTTATAGGAGCTCTGGGAACACAGGTTGATAGCAACCTCTCTTTTGACCACCACATTGTCACTGTGGTCAGAAAATGGCACATCTCATTACTAAGGGTTTTGCATCCAGGAAGAAAGATGTCATTGTCTCCCTCTACTCTTCCTTCATTAGGCCAATCATCGAGTACAATGCCCCATTTGGCACGTACCTCACTAGACACCTGTGACAACTGGAGAGGCCTTAAAAGTACCTCAAAAAGAGGATCATAGGTCTTAAACACTTGCCCTATATGGACAGACTCAAAAAACTCCAACTATTCTCTGTCTCATATCACCTACTTAGAGGCGATCTGTGCTTGACATACAAAGCCATGTATGACTCAGCTCTATTAGAAATGCTACATCTAAAGAAATCCCAATCCCTCCACACCACATGCTCCAGAGACCTCAACCTCATTACCACAATCAACAGAACATGCTGGAAGGACAGGTTCATAACCCAGAGACTGCCCATGCTATGGAATAGACTTCCCATACATGTCAAACAGAGCACCTCACTGGCCTTCGTCAAGAGAAATCTTGATGAGTGGATTTGAAATAGAAAATTCACTCCAGGGATCTACTCAACAGAGGCACTGGGAACTAAGTTCCGGTGGCACGATGCCAGGGTAATCCTATGGGCTAGGCTTGTAAAGCTCCAGGGCCATTAGCCTAGTGCACACCTATGAACCTATGAACCTTAACAGATAACTAGTGAAGTATTTTGTGATATATGATAATCATAATTTCTGACTCGGTTCCTAAATACAAAATATCAGGAGTGAACTTTATTTGCCCTTTTTCTATCATTAGAAAGCACATCAGACTGTGTGCATAGTGTTTGTCCTGGTCCCTTTCAATAAACACATCACACAGAATGACATTTGATGACCTTTATTAAACTTCCATAAACATAATTTCATTAACCAACATTATTTATTAATCATAAAATAAACAGCGTATAGCTGATATTAAAGATGGGATAAACATTCATATAGCTGTTAACTAGGGCAGCATAACCTCACTTAACCTGACAAGTTAGCAGCGTCCTTACCTCCGCTCACTTATTTTACTTATGAAGCAGTGTCCCATCACTCACTTCGTGTACCACTTATTGAATTCAACATACAACCAAATAAGCAGCATCCTTACCACCACTAACTTAAACTTATCAACCACATCAAACTGCTCACTTTCCATTCCCAGCTCATTGAAATGAACATGCAGCATCAGAGGAGGGACAGAAGAGGGGAAGCCTCTTCTCTGCCCATCAGCCTGACTAGGCTCTTCCCCCTCCCTCCTACCAAAACTTCCAACAACCTAACAGGGGTTAAGCCAAACATCATTCGGTGTACTCCATCCTCTCTGAATCAAGAAACTGGATTTCTGTCATCACTCCCCAATGTTGTATCATATAAATACCCAAACAACCATTTGCCAACAGCTGAAATAAACCAATGATCCCTCACCAATGCTAAAGTAATACCCATATCCTTGTATAACCTCTGTAAAATCAAACATATCTTCACTTATCCTATTGCCAACAGTAGCTTGGTAATTATGCTCAGGTCATTACCTGCCAAACACACTACCCAAACACAAAATTCCAACAACATACAAAGCAAAGCTGGCCCAACTGCATGCCATCCTACCTAACCACAACATTCTTTTGCCACCTAAAGGATATAATGACCAAAATGAGATTTCTTTATCTAATAAATCATTTTAAAAGTAATCTAATTATACCCATTATCTATTATAAGGAAAAACATCTAATGACCAACCATTTGCTAACTAACTAACCACTCTCTTGATGACTTCAAATATCCATAAAGCCAATAACCCCCAGATTGTCGCCCAATTAACCTCTATTTCCCCAATACCAATCCCTTCAACACAAAACTTAATTTCCAGGGCCAGTGTCAACCTTCCCACTATCAAACCTACCCCCACCCTTCAAACGGGTCTATATGATGCTATCAAATGGACTAAATAGTGAATGCTATTTAGTCACTCCAATACTGTCAAAATGGCAAAATAGCAAAGTCACGGAACATCGACTTTTCTCCCAGGGAAAAAATTTGGTGGGCTGTCTTTGGGCCTTTGCCATTTCCTCCACTATGGTGCGATCTCGGAGTTGGTATATTTAAGTAGGGGGATGTGGGGGGCAAAGCCTCCCACTTAAATTTGTGTTTAGGTTTATTTTTTTTTTACAGAGCAGCAAATTTTTTCCCTGGGAAAGAATTTGCTGTTCTGTTTGTTCAATATTTTGTTGTTTCGATATTATCGGTACAATGAAATAGCATTCACTATTTACATTGTATGATAATATGATATAGACCCCTTCAAACATATAAGCCACCATCCAAGATTTAGTAGTCACATAACCATGTCACCTGTGCAACTATACTAATCAGAGCTAAATCCACCCTTAATCTGCCCTTGTCCTGAAATTTCATGGTTATTTTTATTTACCACATAATCTTCACATCTGATAAATCAAAACAAGCCATGGTCTACCTCCACTAGCTACCCTTGAAATGCAAAGCTTGCTTAGACCTTCAGATTTCTGCTTAAAATGGAAACTGTTCCTCACACATATCCAACATACCCGCATATCTTGCGATACTGTATCAAACCCTTCATCTAGCCTTAAAAAGGGTGTCCAAATAATGTACCTCTTTCTGATTGCCCACCTGCTGGTACCAAATCCAGTGAAGAACAGTGCTAAACTCTCAAAGTAACAAACCACCAAACACCCATCTGCATAGCTTTGCCACAGGAAAACTCAAGCTCAACTATCATGCCCACAAAATCTGACCCAATGTCACATTGTTGTGAATCCACCCCACCTGTGGAGTATCCAAAACTCCCTATAAACAATCCCCAAACTCTGCACTTCCCAATCTGCAAAAGAAAAGAAAATGTTAAACCATCTTCAGCCACAAAACCAAAACTTCTTAATGACAACATTAAGTGCTGCCAAGAACCTGCCTTGTTTATCAAATGAGCAACAACTAGACTCCCTCACATACCATATCCACAGCAACATGGCTCAGCAGCCCTTCCCCAGCCAGTGAGGGAACATACTGCAGCATAACTGGCATTATGACACAAACAATAACTGAAACTATATGTGTTTTTATAACTGTAATTTAAAGGTAAAGTACGCTACCCACTTGAATATATCAATACAACAGATGAGGGATAACTGAGTGCCTCGTGATTTCCTACCAAATCAATTACAGCACTACATGGTCAGGTTAACTTATAGCATAGGAACCTGCTGAAGAGTATTTACACAGGCAAGCAGTACAAGGGCATCCCAACGAACTCACTCTTATATAATGTAACATGATACTACATACTTACAGTGCGGCCTGGGCAGCTTCTCCTCCATGCTGCTTTGTTGTGCAAGCAACTCTAACTGTGCAATATGTAAAAACAATAAAACTGAAGATACTTAAAACAAAAAAGTAAACTACATCCCAAACTTTCACATCTCCAAGGTGTACCTCATTCCGAGGAATGTTCCTCATCAGAGGTCCCAAAAGTTCATGTTCCACGAAATTCCATACTGAGTGTGACCCAGCGTCGGCAATCTAAATGGCAATGGTAAACAGAACAGAACTGTACTATACCTTAAAGGCTTATTCTATAAGGAAAATTACCACATTTAACCATCCTATGCTTCTGATGTCATGATTGTTATCATGCCTTTAGTAAATTTTCCCTACTTTTCCCATTTATTCCATGGTATGATGAGTGGTGTTCTTCATTTAGGAGACAGTTTTACAGACAAAAACGGATTACCTAATTTTCCCCCATAAATTCCCCACCTTGAAAGTTATATAAACTAAAACATTCCCATGAAAATATATGGGAAAAGAAAATGCAGCAATGCCATTCTCAACCTCGATGGACTAAACGCAATGGTACAACATCCTCCCACTTAAACCTACAACAAGCAGTGAGACAAATTACAGTGAGATGGCTGGCCAAACTGTGATGTCATCTCTTCCATACTTCTCAACCTCTTAGGGTCAGAAGCTTGGAAAAATGGGAGGGGATGGGGGCAAAGGCAAAAAATTAGGGACATATCAAACATTGCTCCTGCAAACATAATACTCAGTCGGGATAACATGGTTTGTATCAACATGCATCTCCTGAAGAAACCCAAGTCTATAACTCTACTGTATATCCCCACCTAGTGACTTCACTCCCCAGAGCATTCCTGTGACCCCCCCCCCAAAGAATGACACACTTTATAATGAGCAGACCAAAACACGAGGCACAAATCCAGACATTATGAAAATCCATGATCCCTTCGTTGGAACCTGTCCTATTCTAGCTGGTTGTCTTAATCTGTCTCTGCCCCTACACCATGTTTAACTGCTGATGTACTTGATTGACCCATGCCCCATCCCCCCAATGACCACAAATCCCCCTAACAGTATCCAGCTCAACTATGCATGCATAGTGACTGGCCGTTATTCACGGTTATACTACCACCCACGACTGAAACCCTCAGTAAACCAGGTTCTCCTCTGCAAACCCCTAACAGTAAGGATACAAGACCAATCTGACTTGTAAAAAAACACAAAACCAACAATTCAAATAAATGTCACAAAATAAAACCAGAAGCCACTACAAACACCTCATCCTAACAGCTCTGATAATCACTTAGCAAACTGCAAGAATAAAAGGCCTTGTATTACCATGCAAACTGAAAGACAGGAAGTCACTGCAAGAATTCAGAAAATTATTCATTCTATGAGGAGCCAACTTTAGATGTGTCAACCAAACTGAGGCAAATCTGGACAATCTGAGAAAATCCACATGGTTGGAAGCTACGGTCCCTGCCCTCCCCTCTAATCATACCTCTCAAATGCTTAAAGCAAGAAATTGTTCCAAAGCCACAAACAGAGATGGAACAAAGACCCACAAATAGGAACACTTTTAAATGTAGCTCATACAAGCTTAGAATGTTAATAGAATAACAGATATTGCATTAGCATGCATTTAATAAAGATATGCTGCTTGAAGCTCAATATCTTTTTTTTTTTGTATTATCAGTTTTAATAGCACCTCCTACATTTTTCAGTGTAAAGTGTGATGTCAGAAAAGCAGCAGAGGCATTTCTGTCCATAAAATAACAAGTTTTTGTTAAAACACAAGGCGACATAATAGATAAGTGGTGGACTCTTCAGCAGAATAAGTCAGGCTCCTTCAGGTTGTCGCTTCTCTTCCTGAATATTCTTTGTAGAACTGCTGTTCCTGGCACAAAACTCCCCTTCAGTGAGTGGTCAGCTTCTGTGACGTCCAAGGCCATTGTTTTCCTATTACATATTTTATACCAATCAATTAATTGCTTGTTACCATCAAAGACATGCCTGTTTTTCTCAAAGAACACAATACTGCCTGTATTGCAATATTAAGAAAACCCATCATTTTAATTCACTGCAATATTAAGTGCAAAATTATTTACATAATATCGATTTTGACAAATTCTAGGATGAGACCTGCCACAGTATGCTATGATAGCTATATGTCATACGACATATAATAATATATATATATATATATATATATATATACACACACACACACACACACACACACACACACACACACACACACACACACACACACACACACACACGTGTGTGCGTGTGTGTGGATCTGCTGCTGATTTATGTCAACATACTACAACGATGATGGTGGCGGCTGATTGATCGATCACACTTGGTCAACATATGCAGTATCTTCTGCAAAGAAGGCATTTAAAATTAAAATCTGATACTGAGCCTGCCTCGGTAACGGACTACCAATGATAATTTCTTAAAGTAAACTAAAAAAACTAAAAACTAAACAAAGGATTTATTTATTATTCTCACTTTGTTAGATAGATTATAATAATATAAAATAAATAATATGTGTTGTTTTGTTCTTTAAAAAAGAAAGTTTTAAAGAAATTTTTTAAAATTTTTTTTATTTTTTTGATTTTTTAATTTGTTAAATTATCACATGACTTTTGTATAGTATTTTAAGAAGAGGTTTTTGCTATATGTGTTTTCTCTGAGAAGTGTTAGTTAAAAAGCGAATATATAAACGAGTATACGCTATTTTGTTGCTGTGTTGTCTTGCCTTCCCGTGGATTGTGGTCAACATATGCAGCTTGTTAACAGGTGTGATAGATCTACAAATAAAATACCTGGATGGGGAAAATTTCCCTTTCCCTTGGGATTGTGTGATCTTAGAGTTAGTATATATAATTAGCAGGGAGTATGGGTAGGTGTGGAGGGGTGTTTGCCCCTCTGCAAAAAAATTATTTTTTTTTTTTTTGGTTGCATGTGGCATCAATTTTCCTAACACATGCACATTTAATTATCAGCATTTCCCTTGTCAACCTTTACTGATTTATGTATTTGCCACAGACATTGTGTTGTGTTGACATAATTATCAAATATATATATATATATATATATATATATATATATATATATATATATATATATATATATATATATATATATATATATATATATCACTAATTTTCTGCTACCAGTTGCTGAAGAAATACAGAATAAATGAAATAAGCAAATTAACAGATTTAATAAGATAAAATACATTTGAAAATTGTCTCTGTTATTAGATTGCATTTGTTATGCTTATGTTATGCATACAGTTTGAAATTACATAACTTATGGAATGGTTTAGTTGTAATATGACTTGTTCTGTTAGAAACAGACAGTATTAATCAAGTTAAGTTGTTTCTAGAAATTCAGGTTGATTTCCAAATTTTTAACAGTAAAATACTTCAGAAATAGTGCTGCAGATGTAATTATCATCATGATGAATTTACCTTTCAGCACCATGTATGTGCTCTTTTAACCATTCCTAATGAGTGTGATAATTAGTATAATAAGCAGTTACCCACATCACTGAACTGATTTCTCTGCATTGTTTCAGTGATAGAAACTTTAAGCACAATTAGACAAAAATATATCTTAGAATAGTTGGCATAAACTCACAATTGAAGAAAATTTGCGTAAACTGCTTTTCTTAATTGAATCTAATGCCAAAGAATATTTTATAAACTGATTTTTTCTTAATTTTATTCTTTAATAGTTCATAGAATGTATGCCCGAATGGATACTTTTAGTTCTGCTTCAAATCAATGAGATATTATTTACTCTGTATAGTGCTATTTATTTACTTATACTGAATACTAGAGCATTCAGCAGTATTGTGACATCGTCTTTTATCAAAATGTGCTTACTTTTGCATGGCTCTGCTTGCCTTAAAACTTCTGGTGCTGATTTCCTGATGTTACCATTGCTTGAATAAAGCTACTTTTTCTGATGAACTAAAATTGGGTCTTCTATATGGCACATTCTTAAAATGATTTTGTAACATTCTGGCATTATTTTGCATGCATTGCAATAGCAGTATTACTTACCATAGTGATAACTGTTATTTGTCTTTTCTTTGGTGGAATTATTTATTTCTTAGCTGAAACTGTCAAGACACAGCTTCTGTCGACATTCTCCAGCTTATTTTTCTATGCAGTTCTGACCTCTCGCATGAGGTTATTTTATGTAATATTGCTAAAGTAAGCTTTTTTAACACTTAGGTTCATAGGTTCATAGGTACGTACTAGGCTATTGGCCCTACAGCCTATATAACTAGCCAAAAAGGTACTCTGGCTTTCGCCACCCAAGAAAATTATTTTCCTGTGTCTCTGTAGAGCAGAGCCACAGAGGTGATCCCTGGGGTGAATTTCCTATTTCTCATCCAATCATCAAGATTTTTCTTGAAGAGTGCTAATGAGGAGCTTTGTTTGATATAGATAGGTAGTTTGTTCTGGAGTATGGAAAGTCTCTGGGAATGGAATCTATCCCTCCAGCATGTTCTGTTTATTGTGGTGACAAGGTTTAGATCCCTAGCATGTAGCTCGGAGGGATTGGGATTTCTTTAAGTTGGGCATGTCCAACAGCTCTAGGTTTGACATAGCTTTGTATGTTAGGCAGAGATCGTCTCTGAGTAGGTGATATGCAATGGAGTAAAGCTGGAGATTTTTGAGACGGTCTGTGTAGGGCATCTGTTTGAGGCCAGTAATCCTCTTTATGAGGTATTTCTGCAGCCTTTCCAGTTGTTGTAGATGTCTTGTGAGGTACATACCAAAAGGGACATTGTACTCTATAATGGGTCTAATGAGGGACGAGTAGAGGGGAACGATGACCTCTTTTTTCCTAGATGAATAACCTTTTGTGATGAGGTGTGCCACATAGAAGGATTTCCTGACTACTGTGGTGATGTGATTATCAAGGGAGAGACTACTGTCCACCTGTGTCCCAAGGTCTCTTATCATACTTTCGGTGTTAAGTAGACTACAGCCTATGTGGTAGTTGATGGGTACAGAGTTTTTACCAAAGGGGATGACAATGCACTTTTTGGCATTGAGCTTGAGGCCATGTCTTTGATACCAGGCATCTGTCTCCATGAGGCCTTTTTGTAGAATGTCCACATCGTTAGGGGTTTTGATTATTGCTCCTAGTTTGCAGTCATCTGTGAACTTCATTAGCCAAAGACCTTTTGTGAAGAGAGAAGAGAAGAGAAGTAGATACCAAACAGGAGAGGACCCAGGACTGAACCCTGTGGTACTCCACTTGTCACTGGTCTGAAGTCGGATTTGGAGTCTGCTACTTTCACAGTGTGGGTTCTGTCAGCGAGTCAATTGGCAACACATCTTGTGACATAGGGATTTATTCTTAGTTTAGTGAGTTTATCTATAATTCCAGCATGGGGGATGGTGTCAAAAGCCTTGGCAAGAGCTAGATAGGCTGTGTGAACCACCTTACCCTCGTCTACGGCTTTGGTGACTGCTTCAAAGAAGTCTATTGGGTTTAGGAGACATGATCTGCCTTTTACTAACCTGAACTGGGTGGGGTCCAGAGTTTGGAGATTACGAATGTCTTTGTTTATAAGTTCCATGATGATAGGTTCCATGGCCTTGCAGACCAGGCTCATCAGGCAAATGGCATGGTAGTTCCAAGAGTCCGTGGTGGCTCCCACTTTGTGGAGTGGGATAACCATCGCTGTGCACCATTTAGTAGGCACAAAGCCTGAGGTGAGGCTATGATTGAACATGGTACTTAGGTGGGGTGTCAGTTCGTTCTGTAGTTCATGTAGAAAGTAGCCTGGGATGTTGTCAGGTCCCATGGATGCTGTGTTCTTGGCTTTGGAGAATGTGTTTTTTACCTGTGCAGCCATGATTACAGGAACTTTGCATTCTTGCAGTATAGAGATGGGCCCTTTAAGGGTGAGAGGGGGGTAAAGTTAGCACTGAACCTATCTGCTAGGATGTTGGCAATATCAGTTGGTTCTGTATATTTAGCGCAATTGTGCTGTAACTAAGAGCAGATCTGAGTGTTGCCATTGAGATTCTTGACATAGCTATATAATGCTTTGTGGTTGTCTTTAGAATCAGTGGCAATTTTGTTTTCATAACTAGCTTTGGAGGATTTTATGTGGCATCTCAGCTTCTTACTGAGGCTGACCAGGGAGTTCCTCCAATCATGGGATTTTACTCTTGTTTGCACCTGTTTCTTTCTTCTTTTGTAGAGTTTGTTTATGGCAGGGGACCACCAGATTGGCTTCCTTGTTTGGAGGATAGAATCTTGATTCTGTTAGGGATAGCATGATCCATGCACTCGTGTAAGCGCTTATAAAAAGGCATTTTTGTAGGATTCAACAGTCGTACCTCTATTGTCCATCTGCATGGGTGTTGTGAAATTTGCCACTTCTGTCTTAAGAAGCATGAAGTTGGCTTTGGAGAAATTTTTTATGGTGGTTTCCCTAATGAGGGGTAGGGGCGAGATGTGGATGACTAGGGTGATTAGCTTGTGGTCGGATCTGACCAGTGAGGTATTGACCTCTGGTGTGGAGCACTGGTCGTCCATGTTGGTAATGACCAGGTCTAAGATATTGCTGCCCCTGGTGGGGGTGTAGATAAGATTATCCAAGGCACTGGAATTTATGAATTATAGAAAATATTGAGCAAAAGAGTTGGTACATGAGTAGTTTTCCCAGTTAATGGTGGGATAGATGAAATCACCCATTATTAGGGTGTTGGGTTGTACCCTAATATTTTCCAGTGTATCAAGAAATGAGGACTGGGAATCCTGGGGCATGGTGGGAGATCTGTAGCAAGCTACAGTTTGGATTGCGGTCTTGCCTAGAGTTAATCGCATTTGGATAATCTTGGATGCATTATACTGAGCAACTAGCCTGGAGGTGTGGATATCCTTAATGAATATGGACACACCTCCACCTTTAGTGTTTTGGTCTAGGTTAGGTGGCTGAAAGGTGTGGTATGAATTATAGCCTGGTAATGCAGGGGTGCTCTCTGGAGCCTTGAACCAGGTCTCTGTCACTGCACAGATGTCAATGCTCTCCATTTTAAGGACTGCCTTGAGTGAGTGCATTTTGAGGTTTGGACTTCTAGCATTGAATATCATTACCCTCAGATTTTGCTTGCTTGTACCTGTTATGGTGATGAATTTGTCATTTGAACCTTGCCTAATAAAGGCACTATAGGGGCGGCAAGAGCCTTAGTCAGTATCCGGAATCCCCAAGGGCGATAGGTGCAGGCCATTTCTGGCAAAGCATCATGGTTTGTCGATCATGTCATCCCAGGCAGACAGATACTGGATCCTCTTAGAATGACACCAGAAGCTTAGCCATTTGTTGAAGTCAATCATTTTGTCCATGTACTGTGGTATCATTCGGGGTGATGGCAGGATGCTACTCAGGGCTAGGGTCATACCTGCCTGGGCTACAAATCAGAGAGCTCCTCCATGTCTCTTTTCCTGTAGTCCAGGTAGGCACCTCTCAGATCATTCACACCAACATGGACAATGACAGAGTCATATTTGTACTTGTTGTGGAGTGAACTGAGTGCGTGCATTATGTGGTGGATCCTGGCACCTAACAGGCAGCTGACAGTAACTTTCTCCTTGTTTAGCCGGGTGAGTGGAACATCAGTGTGGCTGACTATACAGTCACCTCTGACTAGGATGTTGGGTACATTGTTATGCCTTATGGACTGTGGTTGAGTGGGACACTGAGTTTGTGGGCTATGTGCCATGCCATTTGAGTATTGTTGGGGGTGGAGGTTGCTTGCATTTCTGCTTTGGAGGTCTCTGTTGCTTGAGCAGATTTTTATTGAGAGCCTCCTTGAATGTAGGTGTGTGTTTTGTGTTTCTATGTGAATGCTTTGGTGGTGTAGGTTTTGAGGGACTATGTGATGAGGGTGGTGTGGTGTGGTGCAAGTGTTTACCTTCTCCTCTTGACTATCAAGTCCATTCTTGGGTGAAGAAAGCTTTGCTTCCAGTTTGGCTATATAAGTGCATCTCTCACAGGTTATAGTGTTGGGTTGTAAGAGGAGAAGTTTGTCTGTGTACACAAGGCAATTGCTGAATTGCCCTAAGATGCCCAGATTCATCAGGTAGACAGGAGAAAACACCAGGAGCTGACCTTTAGACATAGCTGGATAGGTGCTTATTTATTAAGTACTAAAAACTGTTTTCCTCTAGACAAGTGAGGAAAGTTGAGTGCTGTAGTAATTTGTAGCTTATTTAGTGCTTACAATGAGTTCTGAACAAGTGCTGAGCTCAAAGAAACAGATTTGAGTGCTAAAAGTAAAAAAACTGGCTAGTTCTAAGGGAAAATTTGAATAGCAGAATTTATGGTGCCGGGAATAGTTTAACCCTAGCTAAGCGGTGATGCATAATAATTTATATGTATATCTTTTTAATAGAACAGTAGCAAATGAGCAAACTGATTTAAACAAATTAACTAATAAAAAGCTCAAAACTGAGTCCTGTTCCAGCAGTCTTCGATCAGACAAGTTTTAACTGCATACTCCTGCCACTAGGGTGCAGGAGAACCTTCTCCAAAAAAATATGGCCTGGATTAGTGCTCAAGTTATACAAACAAAGCTAGATTCAGCAGACCTGAATCTAGTCTATGCTACAGCAAACAATTTCAGAAAGAAACAGTTCAAATAAGCAGGCACAATAAACCTTTAACAAGACATTCTAGGTCAGAAGGGCAGAATCTAGCCTTTCCTCCCACAAGAGTGCAGACCACAAACCTTCTTAATGTAAAATAACTAGCCTGAAGCCTAAGTGCTTAAACCAGAACTAATACACTTTTAGACTAACAGACACTGAGCCTTCAGTCAGCAATTCCCAATTTAGAAGGATGTAAGCTACCTGTCCTGCCATAATAGTGCAGACCATAAACCTTGTTAATGTAAAACAACTGCTCTGAAGCCCAAGTGCTTAAACCAATAGGCTTAGAGTAACTGTTACAATTTAATCATGCTACTACCAAGCAGTAATAAAAGCTACAGAATAAATACAATTGAGTACTTTTAAAAAGAGGCAAAAGCAAATTATGTGGTGACAAGGTTTAGATCCCTAGAGCATGTAGCTCGGAGGGATTGGGATTTCTGTAAGTGGGGCATGTCCAACAGCTCTAGGTTTGACATAGCTTTGTATGTTAGGCAGAGATCGTCTCTGAGTAGGTGATATGCAATGGAGTAAAGCTGGAGTTTTTTGAGACGGTCTGTGTAGGGCATCTGTTTGAGGCCAGTAATCCTCTTTGTGAGGTATTTCTGTGGCCTTTGCAGTTGTTGTAGATGTCTTGTGAGGTACATACCAAAAGGGGAATTGTACTCTATAATGGGTCTAATGAGTGACGAGCAGAGGGGAACAATGACCTCTTTTTTCCTGGATGAATAACCTTTTGTGATGAGGTGGCCACATAGAAGGATTTCCTGACTACTGCAGTGATGTGATTATCAAAGTAGAGACTACTGTCCACCTGTGTCCCAAGGTCTCTTATCATACTTTCAGTGTTAAGTAGACTACAGCCTATGTGGTAGTTCATGGGTACAGAGTTTTTACCAAAGGGGATGACAATGCACTTTTTGGCACTGAGCTTGAGGCCATGGCTTTGACACCAGGCATCTGTCTCAGTAAGGTCCTTTTGTAGGATGTCCACATTGTTAGGAGTTTCAATTATTGCTCCTAGTTTGCATTCATCTGCAAACTTCATTAGCCAAAGACCTTCTGTGTTAGCCTGTACTTCAGAGAAGTAGATACCAAACAGGAGAGGACCCAGGACTGAACCCTGTGGTACTCCACTTGTCACTGGTCTGAAGTTGGATTTGGAGTCTGCTACTTTCACAGCATGGGTTCTGTCAGCGAGCCAGTTGTAAACCCATCTTGTGACATAGGGATTTATACCTAGTTTAGTGTGTTTATCTATAATTCCAGAGTGGGGGGTGGTGTGAAAAGCCTTGGCGAGCGCTAGATAGGCTGTGTGAACCACCTTACCCTCGTCTACGGCTTTGGTGACTGCTTCAAAGAAGTCTATCAGGTTTAGAAGACATGATCTGCCTTTTACTAACCTGAAGTGGGTGGGGTCCAGAGTTTGGAGATTACCAATGTCTTTGTTTATAAGTTCCATGATGATACGTTCCATGGCCTTGCAGACCAGGCTCATCAGGCTAATGGCATGGTAGTTCCAAGGGTCCATGGTGGCTCCCACTTTGTGGATTGGGATAACCATCTATGTGCACCATTCAGTAGGCACAAAGCCTGAGGTGAAGCTATGACTGAACATGGTACTTAGGTGGGGTGTCAGTTCCTTTTGTAGTTCATGTAGAAAGTAGCCTGGGATGTTGTCAGGTCCCATGGATGCTGTGTTCTTGGCCTTTGAGAGTGTGATTTTTTACCTGTGCAGCCATGATTACAGGAACTTTGCATTCTTGCAGTATAGAGATGGGCCTTTTAAGGGTGAGAGGGGGCTAAAGTTAGCACTGAACCTATCTGCTAGGATGTTGGCAATATCAGTTGGTTCTGTATATTTAGTGCCATTGTGCTGTAACTAAGAACAGATCTGATTCTTGACATAGCTATAGAATGCTTTGTGGTTGTGTTTAGAATCAGTGGCAATTTTGTTTTCATAACTAGCTTTGGAGGATTTTATGTGGCATCTCAGCTTCTTACTGAGGCTGACCAGGGAGTTCCTCCAATCATGGGATTTTACTCTTGTTTGCAACAGTTTCTTTCTTCTGTTGTAGAGTTTGTTTATGGCAGGGGACCACCAGATTGGCTTCCTTTTTTGGAGGATAGAATCTTGGTTCTGTTAGGGATAGCATAATTCATGCACTTGTGTAAGTGCTTATAAAAGGCATTTGTGTAGGATTCAACAGTCGTACCTCTATTGTCTGTCTGCATGGGTGTCGTGAAGTTTGCCACTTCTGTCTTAATAAGCATGAAGTTGGCTTTGGAGAAATTTTTTATGGTGGTTTCCCTAATGAGGGGTGAGGGTGAGATGTGGATGGCTAGGGTGATTAGCTTGTGGTCAGATCTGACCAATGAGGAATTGACCTCTGGTGTGGCACACTGGTCGTCCATGTTGGCAATGACCAGGTCTAAGATATTGCTGCCCCTGGTGGGGTGTAGATAAGTTTATCCAAGGCACTGGAATTTATGAATTATAGAAAATATTGAGCAAAAGAGTTGGTACATGAGTAGTTTTCCCAGTTAATGGTGGGGTAGATGAAATCGCCCATTATTAGGGTGTTGGGTTGTACCCTAATATTTTCCAGTGTATCAAGAAATGAGGACTGGGAATCCTGGGGCATGGTGGGAGATCTGTAGCAAGCTACAGTTTGGATTGCGGTCTTGCCTAGAGTTAATTGCATTTGGATAATCTTGGATGCATTATGCTGAGCAACTAGCCTGGAGGTGTGGATATCCTTAATGAATATGGACACGTCTCCACCTTTAGTGTTTTGGTCCAGGTTAGGTGGCCGAAAAGTGTGGTATGAATTATAGCCTGGTAATGCAGGGGTGCTCTCTGGAGCCTTGAACCAGGTCTCTGTCACTGCACAGATGTCAATGCTCTCCATTTTAAGGACTGCCTTGAGTGAGTGCATTTTGAGGTTTAGACTTCTATCATTGAGTAGCATTACCCTCAGATCTTACTTGCTTGTACCTGTTATGGTGGTGAATTTGTCATTTGAACCTTGCCTAAAAAAGGCACTATAGGGGCGGCAAGAGCCTTAGTCAGTATCCGGAATCCCAAGGGTGATAGGTGCAGGCCATTTCTGGCAAAGCATCGTGGTTTGTCGATCATGTCATCCGAGGCAGACAGATACTGGATCCTTTTAGAATGACACCAGAAGCTTAGCCATTTGCTGAAGTCAATCATTCTGTCCTTGTACTGTGGTATCATTCTGGGTGATGGCAGGATGCTACTCAGGGCTAGGGTCATACCTGCCTGGGCTACAAATCGGAGAGCTCCTCCATGTCTCTTTTCCTGTAGTCCAGGTAGGTAACTCTCAGGCCATTCACACCAACATGGACAATGACAGACTCATATTTGTACTTGTTGTGGAGTGAACTGAGTGTGTGCATTATGTGGTGGATCCTGGCACCTAACAGGCAGCTGACAGTAACTTTCTCCTTGTTTAGCCTGGTGAGTGGAACATCAGTGTGGCTGACTATACAGTCACCTCTGACTAGCATGTTGGGTACATTGTTATGCCTTATGGGCTGCGGTTGAGTGGCACACTGAGTTTATGGACTATGTGCCATTTGAGTATTGTTGGGGGTGGAGGTTGCTTGCATTTCTGCTTTGGAGGTCTCTGTTGCTTGAGCAGATTTTTATTGAGAGCCTCCGTGAATGTAGGTGTGTGTTTTGTGTTTCTATGTGTATGCTTTAGTGGTGTAGGTTTTGAGGGACTATGTGATGAGTGTGGTGTGGTGCAAGTGTTTACCTTCTCCTCTTAACTATCAAGTCCATTCTTGGGTGAAGAAAGCTTTGCTTCCAGTTTGGCTATATAAGTGCATCTCTCACAGGTTATATTGTTGGGTTGTAAGAGGAGAGGGTTGTCTGTGTACATGAGGCAATTGCTGAATTGCCCCAAGATGCCCAGATTCATCAGTTAGACAGGAGAAAACACCAGGAGCTGACCTTTAGACATGGCTGGATAGGTGCTTATTTATTAAGTACTAAAAACTGTTTTCCCCTAGACAAGTGAGGAAAGTTGAGTGCTGTAGTAAATTGTAGCTTATTTAGTGCTTACAATGAGTTCTGAACAAGTGCTGAGCTCAAAGAAACAGATTTGAGTGCTAAAAGTAAAAAAAAACTGGCTAGTTCTAAGGGAAATTTTGAATAGCAGACTTCAGGAATAAGCCTTTCTTCCCTTATAAACTGCACCGCATACTGTTCTTCAGTTTTGTTCTACATTTGCATCAGAGTAAAAACACATTTCATACAAAAGAATTTAAATAATGTACCAAAGCCCTAAAGCACCAAATTTCACTCACTTGCCAAAGATGAATTGAGTGTGTATGTATGTCTGTGTGTGGATCTGTGCATGTATATGTGTGTGTGTAGATGTGTGTGCATGTGTTTCTTTGTGTGTGTCTGTGTAGTGTATGTCTGTGTATGGATGTGTGCATGTGTGTGCGTGTGTGTGTGAATGTGTGTGTGTGTGTGTGTGTGTGTGTGTGTGCATGTGTGTGTGTGTGTGTGTGTGTGTGTGTGTGCGTGTGCAGTGTGTGTGTGTGTGTGTGTGTGTGTGTGTGTGTGTGTGCGTGTGTGTGTGTGTGTGTGTGTGTGTGTGTGTGTGTGTGTGTGTGTGTGTGTGTGTGTGTGTGCGTGTGTGTGTGGAACTATGTGTGTGACACAGCAGCCTCAGCTTTACAGTGCTTTTTCTAATTTCATATCCAGTGCTAATTTTTAAACAGATCCATAAGATTCACTACCTTCTCCCCTAAATACCAAACAAAACACTTTACCCACAGACATACTGTTGCCACTCAAAACATTACCAAAAGCAGCAGTGCACTGCTGTGAATCAACATCAATAACACTAACAGAGACCACAAAATGAAAGCAATGCATTCACCAGTATAAAAAAGCATATCTCATTTAGTAAGCAATAGCAAAAGAAGATCTCCATATCTAATCAAAATCCATAACATTCATAATTTCCTAAATGTCTTTCACTAGAGTATGACGAAAGCCACATAGCCTCATCAACAACAACATTTATCCTGCTGCCATATGAACTTCCTGCTGAACTCATATAGGGGTCATCCTTGTAAGGATTTAAAACTCCAGCATCAGAAGTTAAACAAACAGCTTCGATATTGCTCTTAATTAAGGAAAAAAAAAACATCCCAGTCCACAGAATCACTTTCATGCACTGAACTGACAACTATGGTGTAATGCCTTACATGACACCAAAGGTCAGAGGGCAATCCACAGAGCATTACATGGAGGCAGAGCATCACAGAATGAAGAAAATAATAGAACAAAAGGTAAAATGATCACAAATCATGAAATTAGTTTTGGCAAAACTATAGAAAGACGCACTAAACCAATAAAACAACCATGTAGGTAAAATCAGCGAACAATTCCTTTAATTCCTCGGAAACTTATTTTTTTACTCTTTTCTCTTTTCCCTTTAACACATTCTATCAGTGAAAATGTTGTAGTAGATCTATTTATCTATCTATATATATATATATATATATATATATATATATATATATATATATATATAAAAAGAGAGAGAGATGGAGAGAGAGAGAGAGAGAGAGAGAGAAAGCGAGAGAAATATAGGTACAGATCTAGATATCTATAGATATATATACATATATATACATACACATACCACAAAATTTGGTAAATGAATAAATTAATTTCCAAATGTTAGAATTTTGCATTTGTTTTTAGCTTTAGACTGCATGCACGCTGTAATTACATACAACAGCACAACTTCTGTAATATATATATATATATATATATATATATATATATATATATATATATATATATATATATATATATATACACACATACATATATACACATACATATATGAGAATATCAAAGTCTGTAATTAAATGCATTATTAACCAAAACTTTATGACTAAGAAACTGATGGTGAAACTCTATGAAAGAATGTTTTAGAATGCATCCAGAAAAGCACATCGCTTGCCATTTACTGCTTTTTGGAGATACACACGGCTAAAGTGCAATTCACAGATTCATCTACGCCCTTTGAAAGCAGATGTGATGAAGAAAGAAGCAAGCCTACAAGCCTTTTCCAACTTATCATAATGTCTAAGTCTGGAGCACTTTAAGGTAGATTATAATTACCTGAGAGGGTAATTTCAGTGATCAAATGTTTCAGTAGGGAGGACTTGACCAAATTTTCATAGATCATTCATCATGCTCCTTTTATTATTGCCTTCACTAAGTTTTGTTTATAAATACTCTGTCTCTGATGTACTGCTCTACAATGTACTCTTCAATTAATAAACCTATTACAAGCGTTACAAAGAAATATATATTTCATCAATAGAAATCATGACCTAGTCCAGTTAATTTGTCTTCTCACTACATATTTGACGATCTGTAGCTTTTAGATTAACAGTAGTGTATACATTTTATCCATCCTTAATTAAAACTACCTCAGTATGCCCAGTGCATTCCTGAATGTTGTTTTTTTTATTTTATTTTATTTTAGTTGCTGTTCAGATATAGTTTGGAAGCTGTCCACAATCAATGATTTTATTTATCTGTCTTTTTGCTTTGTATTTTTTTTTTTGTCATGGCATCCTCTATGACAATCACAGCATGGTTTTCAAAGAGGCCCATTTGTCACTCAGAAGATGTAAGGGAGTGAGAGGTTTGAGCAAGAGATCTCAGCCAGCACTCTGCTGAGAGTTACAAGATGTTAAAGGTATCTACAGTCCTTCCTGATGAGTGACAAGCACAGTGTGGTAAATGGCTAGAATTCATGCACTCTTAGTCAGGCTCAGACTCTCAAGTCATTGCACATATTGAGCATACTCCCAGAAACATTCTATAGGGTGTCTCCTACAGCAGGACAAGAGTAACACCCTTCCTTCAGTATGTGCAACTTAACATTAAATGCTCCCTTCCACCCCTCTCTACCTGTCTTCTTCAGTGCCCAGGCCACTGATCAAACCAATGCCATTGGTGGAACAGCTAGGGCTTCATCCATCCAGGTCACAGAAATCACTCCTTTCTGTGAAGTACAATCAACCTATAGTTTGTTTAGTTCCATGGAACTAAGTTTTAACATAAACAAAACTGAAGCCATGATATCTGAAAATGTTAAGTGCCTCTCTCAGGTCTCTAATGAGGCTTGCAACCTCATATCCGGAAGGGTATCTGCACTCTGTTAAATATTTGAAATACAGTGTCCATTGGCTTCAGCAGCAACTCACAGTCAGTACCCAGTCTTTACCATAATGACTAAGGTTAAGCTTATGCTGACAGCAGGTCACAAAATACAATATCTGATGACACAAAGCCAAACCATTAGAAAAATAGTACTGCTTCCTGACCTGGACTATGGTATTCCAGTGGCTATTTCAGGCTCTAATACCGACTACAACAGACTTCAAATCCTTTTGAATAAGATTTATGGGTTTTCTGGTGCAATTTCTTCACTGTGAACACCAATGTGCTATTTTGTCTAAGATAAAAGTTCTACCCATAGCATATGGAGTGAATCCTGCTTCTTTTTCCCCTATGTACCATTTTATTCTTGAAGTACTATCTCATACTAGGTTCATACCTGTACAAGGGTGGGTCAGAAGGCAGCTATTGTCTGGGGGTCAAAGTGTTAGAAGGTGTGATCAAGAGTTCCTGCAGCTGGTGCAGAAGTAGTTTTTTTTTCTCTTCAGCAGAAGAGCTGGGGGATATGCTGAGGAAGCTTATGCACCAAATCACTTCCTACGGTAAGAAAAAAGTATTTTTCTGGTTTGCTCTTAACTCAAACACCTGAGGGGGGCATGGATTTGGCTGTAAAGAAGCCGATGGACTATTTACTTCCTATAGTCAGCCAAAGTCCTTTTTTTTTTGCTCTTCACTTGTCGATCTAAGGGGCTAGACCAGTACTTAGGAGACCAGCACTGGGCATTAGTGAGTCAGTTACAGCTCTGGCAGTAAGTAGAGAGGACTGATGCTTTGAGCCATTAATAAGGTTTTCATGGTTTAATTCCTTTAGGCTCTATTTGCCTACTATATGACTCTGAGCAAGTCAGCTAACCAGACAATGCCCAGGGAAACTAAGAAATTAGGCAAGACAGCTCAATGTTCTCTAGGGCTGCATTCCTAGAAACTACCTATAAACCAATACAATGGAATGTTTCAACAAAGTATCCTCTTACTTGAGACCAAAACTAAGGAACAATTTGCCCTTAAATACACTGAAATCTCCTACATTTTCAAAATTTAAATTCTGTCTGTCAACCAACCACTAGACAAATGTTGATTGCAGCTGTTCTTAGTGGGAAGCCTTTGCATTTAGTTCAAATTCAATGTCAGCCACTGCTGTTCAACTTCTGATTTTGAAAACCTGTAAGTTTGTGTGTCTATATACACACACCCACACACAGAAACATACAAAGATGTATATATAGGTATTTAGAGAGAGTTATCTACAGTATGTATATATTCATACATAATATCTGAGTATATACATATATTTATATACAGCTGTGTATGTAAACATAGTTTATGTATTACATACACAAACACGTGTGTGTGTGTGTGTGTGTGTATATATATATATATATATATATATATATATATATATATATATATATATATATATATACAGTATATATTATATATATTTATTATATATATATATATATATATATATATATATATATGCATGTGTATATATATAGATATATATATATATATATATATATATATATATATCAGAGACAGAAAGCTTGCTATGTGTGTATATATATATATATATATATATATATATATATATATATATATATATATATATATATAGATATCTCTGTCTATATCTATCTATATGTGCAAACGGTTCTACCTGACTTCGTCGACAGCGCAGAAGACCGACATCGGAATCCGGAGCTCCAGAAGATCGAAAGCGAAGAAGACCGACGAATCGCGAGTGTCAGACCATCGCCAATGCAGCACACCGTCACGCCGGATGACAACACCAACGCCGAGGATGCCGACATGGGGAAAGGCTGTGAGTATGCGGTAGTGACGGACGTTAGGGTGCGAGGCAGGTAAGTGTGGAGATTGACGGTCTGTGGGGATAGGGGTGGGTTAAGTGAGTTAGGGTTAGGGAGCGATAGGGGTGGGTTAAGTGAGTTAGGGTTAGGGAGCGATAGGGGTGGGTTAAGTGAGTTAGGGTTAGGGAGCGATAGGGGTGGGTTAAGTGAGTTAGGGTTAGGGAGCGATAGGGGCGGGTTAAGTGAGTTAGGGTTAGTGAGCGGGTAGGTAAGTGTGTGATAGTGACGGACCTTAGGGTTAGGGTAAGGTTTAGTGTGGGCTTGTAAGGATTTTGGTGTGCTTGTGTTGTGTGTGTGGTTTGTGGAATGGGGATGTGTTTTGTTTTTAATAATTGTTATTGTGGTGTGTGCAGTGTATGGGGTTTCGTGTTTGTGTACCGTCGGTTATTTCGTTGTCGGTTATGTGTGGTTTCGTGTTTATGGACTGTCGAATATGTGGTGTCGGTGATGTGGTTGTCGGTGTTGTGTGGTTTCGGCTATGTCAGGTAGAACCGTGCAAACATATATTTGTATATAACTGTGTCTGCAAACGTAGTTAACGCATTGCATACACACATACAAACACACAAACATGTTCATGTATGTAAGTGTATGTGCATGTGTGTGTGTGTGTGTGTGTGTGTGTGTGTGTGTATATGTATCACTATCAATGTCAGTGGCACAACATGTAGTACACTCATCTTTGATGTATAAGGCTATGAGTTCTAATCCCAAAACAGGTAGATTGATTGCTATATACACACACACACACACGCACACACACACACACACACACACACACACACACACACACACACACACACACGTATGTATCTGTATGTACACAAATCTGTTTACACACTCATACTAAATTTTCATCCCTTTTAGACCTTCACTCCTTTTTCTATAACCGCCATCTGATTTTACTTAATATTTTTGCTAAAATCCATTGACTATTAAAGAATAATTTAATTGACTCTTTCATTCCATATAACCCATAAAACATAAAATAACTTTTTATCTAGTCTTTCAACATATTCTTTATTTCTCTTTTTATCGTACCCTTATTTAATCATATCTATGATTATTATGTACAGCTCTTTTTTATCTTCAAAAAATCATATTTACATAGTTTTCTCCATAAATGTTTTACTCTTTTACATTTCAAAAACACATGTTCCATAGTTTCTTCTTCTTGATAATGTAAACATATTCTATCACTTTTCTTGTTATATGGCATATTTTCTTTTACTGGCAATCTATTACTAGTCTCAACAAAAAAAGTTTGCCTTCTATTTTCTGATTACACCATTTGCATCTTAATTTTTTCATCTGTTAGATTTTCTCATGGTTTTACATAGTAATGTTTTATCATTACATTTATATACCATACTTTTCTTTTTCTATATCATCCATTTTCCCCGAAAATGTTTTTCTTGATAATATTTTATTTCATTACTGATAAACTCTTTTTCTCTTTTACTCTTTTTTACCACATGCAAATTTATCATAAGTATATTTTACAATTTCTTTACTAATCTGTCTTATTTTTCATTAAACCACTTTAACACTTTGTACAAATTTATTGAAGCAGCCTATACTACTGGGTTAATTAACCCTAACCATCCACAATTTTTATAACTATTATTATTAAGTATTGGCAACCCTTTCCCTTTATACTATTCACTATCTTCCACAGTATTTTCCATTTTAGTTCCAAATCTCTTTTGTATTATTTTCATAAAGATCCTATAATTATTATTATTCAATACTATTGATTTTCAGTTTATCCTTTCTTCTTCCATATGAATTTAAGCATTCCACTACATAATTCTTTATATATAAAAGTTTCATTTAAACATTCATTCAAAATCTTTATTTTTTTTGTTTGCCAATCCCTTAAATTTTTATACATTTCATACTCTATTCCATCTGGTCTGCACCCAAATCTATATTTAATTGCCCCAATACTTGATATAGCTCATTTAAAGAAATCTCATTTTCCAACTTGTTATTTTCTTTAGTCTGTTATTTTTTTTTCTTTCCATGTGTTTCACTACCTTCTTTTTTTTCTTTAAACATTTCTTTTATATATTGTAATACACTATTCATAATCTTTTCTTGAGTTCTTTCTATTTATCTTTTTACATGTTTTATTTCTCTAATTACACTACCATCTTCCTTTACTAATCTGCTTAATTAATTTCATGCTTCTCCTTTTCCTTGTAAAAATATATTTGCTTATATAACAATTCCTGTATTTTTCTTCATTTCTTTCATATAATTCTTTTTTTCTGTCAAAGTACTTTCTATCATTATGTTCCTTCCAATGCTTCATTATATGTTCTTTTAGATTTTTCTTTCACTACTTTTTTCACATCATATTGCTACTAAAAAAACATTTGTTTATATTTTTTCTAAAATATCATCCACAGTTCAAACCAATTTTTATAAAATGTTCTTAAAGTAATATGATCCTTCCATTGCTGTATTACTGATCTCTTCCCTTGTCCATTCCATGCTTTCTCATTTATCCTTTTTATTCCTTTGCCTATTTTTATATATCTTTCATTTTCCTTTATCTCTAGTCATATTGAAAAATGATCAGAAAATCCTGTATCAACTATATCCCCTTCTCCTATCACTAAACATTGTGATACTATAAAATAATCTATTTGATGTCTATACCTGCCCATTTTGTAAGCCCATAAGAAGCAAGGGATGATGTTCTGTCACACAGGAGCAACGTGGCTAAACCTTATTTTTTCTGGTAATAATACCGTATCTGATAGGAATAGTAATATACCTCATAATGCTCCTGGAATGTGTGTAACCTATTCCAATGATGTTTGCTTGATTTGTGATGTGGTTAGAAAACACTGTCATAGCCTTACATGTGATGATATGTATAAAGAGCTACTTGGTGATACTCCTAGGCTTAGGTATAAGACTGATAGTTCCCTGAAGAAAATGTTATAATACAAGCCCTTTAAAAACATGATGAATAGACCTGTTAAGCAAGGAACTTTTTGTTGTGGTTCATGTAGCATGTGCAGACACATTAGGATTTCAGACTTTTACATACATCCTGTCACTAGGATTAAGTATGATTTTAATTTCTTTGTGAATTGTAGGAACTGTGATTTGATATATTTAACTACCTGCACCATATGAGATAGTTGTTTATGCTGGTAAATCTGTCAGGGCATTGAGAGATTACATATAGTAACACATTTATAGCATTAGGAAATGTGACAGTAAAAATGCTTTATTTAAATATATTTTACTAGCTGGCACTGATCACACATTTAAGTTTCATGTTTTAGAGCTGTTTAAAATTAATGCTAGAAGTGGTGATATTAAAGTGAAAACAGAATGTATTGAAACAAAATTTATCTTAGATCTGCAAAGTGACAGAGGGAAGGGCTTAAATGAGTTTGTTTCTTTAAGACCACTGTTAAAATCATGTGGTCTGAGGAGGTAATTTTGAAATAATGTTTTAAGCTGTGTTTGGTTACTTTGTTTTAGATCTCAAGAACTGCCTATATAGGGAGTGAAAGTGTTAATTTTTTAATTGTATATACTTTGTTTTCATCATTGATTAAAGTATTCTAGCCTGCCATGTTGACTGATTGCATATCTCTTCTAATACACCATGAATTTTTGTGCCAAGGTTTTAACTTACCACATCTTAAAACTTCTAACATTTTTTTCTTATATAATTTTCTTTCTTTTTATGCTTGCCTCTTAAATCATAATTCAAGTCTCCTGTTATTATAATATTCATATTTATCACTACATAGTCTAATGTCTGATGAAATAATCTTCCCTTTCTTTACAATTAGCATAAGCATATAATGGTATAATTCTACATACTTGCTCCTTCTATTTTAACTTTGCAATAGTTAATCTACCCATTTTTGCTGAATTTACATCTAATATCTTTAATGTAATTCTACAGAATCTGGCTATTTCAGAGCATCTCTCATTTCATAAATTCTGGATTATCCTTTCTCCCCATTGTCTCTCTGTAATCTTTCTTCAGTTGTTAAAATTTTTATGTCTTCTAATATAATGACATATACCTCACATGTGTTACACCACTCCAAAATTCCTATCTTTCTTGTTATATTCTTAAAACTATTTACATCTACTTTAAGCACTGTAAAATTTTAATTTTTCCTTTTCCTTAAATTCATGGTTTCACAAGTTCATAGCAAATTACTAGACTCTCTTTCTTAATAGACCATTCTAAGCCTAGCCAATTTCCTCCCCCAGGCTATGAATCAAACATTGTACCATGTGTCTGTGAGTTAAACACCTTAACCATTATATCAAGCCCCAATCATTATCGGTATATATTCTTTTTATCAATTTCCTTTCTTTTTCCTTTTATACTTATTCCTTTAAATTTTCTTTTCTCCTGTCCTTTACCCTTTTACCAATAGAATCATTTATTTCCCTTTAACTAATTCCCAGTTTATGCCTTCTTCATCACTTATTTCAGTGTTCTTCTATGTCTTAATAATTATTGTTCTCATCTTATTTTTCTTCTATTTCTACTACTTCTAATTTTTTTTCTGTTTGTTCATTTTCTTATCTTTCTTCTCCTTTTCTGTACTGTTATTTTCATTTTTGCAATCCATCCATACATGTGCAATTTTGTTACATTTATAACATGTCAATTCACATTTTTGCATTATGTTCCATTTAACCACAAACATAAGATTTTCGTTGTTGCTGTTACTTACCAAATGTCTTTCTTTTCCACAAAAAAATGCTTTCTGTTTTCTCCAGTATTTTACAACATTTCCATTCCCCTCCACATTTACCATACTTGGTATATGCATATTTTTTTCTCTATTTTTAACACAATATTACAATCATAGCCACCAGTCCATAAACCTCTTTTGGCATAAACTTTTTTAATGTCCAGGGTTTCTTTACATAAAGCTTTCAAATATCCTTTCAAAGTCTCTCTTTCTACCTCTGTTTGAAATTGTGCATGGATTTTCTTTTTGTTTCCCTGTTAAACTCTTTTATCATATAAAGATTCCATGGGTTACAGGCTTTCTTTTTTCATATTCTCCAAGAATATTTTCCAGTGAAAAAAGTCTCATATATAATGTCACAAAATGTTTATTTATTTATAAGAATAAATGTTTTACCTTATGTGCTTTTACACTCAAATGAGCTATTAAATTGTCATACACTTCATACCTGTCCATTTCTTTGTCTTCTTTTCTTTGAATCATTGCCATGTGCTTCCATTTTTCATTTTATTTTGCCTTCTTTTCTGCTACTCTACTTTATTTTACTTTCTATGCATATGTTTTCTTTTCCATCTCACTACTATTCTTCAGGATCCTCCTTTTGTATTTTCTCCATACTGTCTCCTCCTAGGAAACATCTTCTTCATTTTTTGGCTCACTCTGCTCCACCATTTTTTTAAGTAAATCATTCCTCAACCTTCCCAACTGGAGGTTATAAATACACATCCATTAATTGTTGACTGATCTCCATCAGACAGGTTTCATAGGTTCATAGGTTCATAGGTGTGTACTAGGCTAATAGTCCTGGAGCCTTTACAAGCCAAGCCCATAGAAGTGCCCTGGCACTGTGCTACGCAATGTTAGTTCCCAGTGCCTCTATCAAGTAGAGTTACTGGAGTGAACCCAGGGGTGAACTTTCAATTTCCCAGCCACTCAGCAAGATTTCTCTTGAAGAGGAACAGTGAGGTGCTCTGTTTGACATGTATGGGAAGTCTAATCCAGAGCATGGGCAGTCTCGGGGTTATTAACCTGCCCCTCCAGCATGTTCTATTTTTTGTGGTAATGAGGTTGAGGTCTCTGGAGAATGTGGTGTGGAGGGATTGGGATTTCTTTAGATGTAGCATTTCTAACAGAGCTGGGTCAGACATGGCTTTGTAAGCCCAACAGAGATCGCCTATTAGTATATGATATGAGACAGAGAATAACTGGTATTTTTTGAGTTTGTCCACATAGGGCATGTGTTTGAGGCCTAGGATCCTCTTTGTGAGGTACTTTTGTGAACTCTTCAGCTGTTGCAGGTGTCTAGTGAGGTACATGCCAAATGGGGCATTATACTCTATGATATGTCTAATGAGGGAAGAGTAGAGAGAAATGATGACCTCTTTCTTCCTGGATGCTAAACTCTTGGTAATGAGATGTGCCACACAGAAGGACTTTCTGACCATAGTGGCAACGTGGTGGTCAGACGAGAGGTTGCTGTCAACCTGTGTTCCCAGATCTCTTATAACACCTTCAGTGTTCAGTGGGCTCCCATCAATGTGGTAATTAGTGGGAATTGAGTTTTTCCCAAAGGGGATGATGGCACATTTTTTGACATTAAGCTTAAGCTTAAGACCATGGTTTTGACAGTGAGGCCTGTCTGTAGGAAGTCTGCATCACTTGGGAAGTTAATAATGGCTCCCAGCTTGCAGTTGTCTGCAAACTTGGTCAGCCAAAGTCCCTCCATGTTGGCCTGGACTTCTGAGAAGTAGATGCCAAACAGGAGAGGACCCAGGACTGATCCCTGTGGGACTACACTCATGACTAGTCAGCAGCCTGACTTGGAATTCGCTACTTTCACACTGTGGGTTCTATCTGTGAGCCAATTTGTAACTCACCTAATGATATAGGGGTTGATGCCTAGTTTGTTGAATTTATCAATAATTCCTGAGTGTGGAATGGTATCAAAGGCCTTGGTCAGATCAATGTAGGCTGTATGAACTGGCTTACCCTCATTCTCAGCTCTGGTAACTGACTCAAAGAAGTCAGCCAGGTTAAGCAGGCATGATCTACCTTTCATAAAACCAAATTATGTGGGATCTAGAGTTTGGAGTTTCCCTATATCCTTGTTAATTAGGTCCATGATGATGTACTCCATAGCCTTACATATCAGACATCAGGCTAATGGGGTGATAATTTCCAGGGTCTGAAGTCACTACTCCTTTATGGACTATAGCAGCACACCATTTGGTAGGGACAAAGCCTGAGGTGAGGCTGTGAGTGAACAGGGCATACAGACATGGTGCCAGTTCACTATGTAATTCATGTAGAATACAGCCAGGGATATTGTCGGGTCCCATTGAAGCTGTATTCCTGGTCTTCGACAATGCAGCTTTAGCCTGTGCTGCAGTAATGCTGGGTGCCTGGCATTTTTCCTGTATTGAGATTGGTCCTTTAGGGGGGAGTGAGGGATATTGTTGGTACTGACTCTGTCAGTCAGTATATTGACAATATCTGTTGGCTCAGTACAGGTGAAATAACATTGTGCAATAACTCAGAGCAAATCTGGGTATTGCTGTGGAGATTCTTGTTATAACTATAAAAGGTTTTGTGGTTGTTTTTAGTGTCTGCCACAATTATGCATTCATAGCTGGCTTTGGAGTTTTTGATGAGGGATCTCAACTTTTTGTTGAGGCTAATAAGGGATTTTTTTCAGTCTTGGGACTTCACCTTTTTCTTCAGCAGTTTCTTCCTTCTGTTGTAGAGTTTATTAATGGCAGGGGACCACCAGATTGGCTTAATTTGTTTGGAGGAGAGTTTCTTGGTGCTGTTGGGTATTGCTAGTTCCATGCATTTATGTACGTATTCGTACAGTGCATTTGTGTATGATTCAGCAGTCATGCATCTACTTTCCATTGGCATGGGTGCCGTGAAGTTAGCCACCTCTGTTTTTAGGAGTCCAAAGTCAGCTTTGGAGAAGTTTTTCATGGTGGATACATTTGCTTGGGGTGTGGGTGAGATGTAGATTTCCATGGTGATTAGTTTCTGGTCAGATCTAACCAGGGAGGATTTGACCATTGGTGTAGAGCAACAGTTGTCCATGTTAGTAATAACCAGGTAAAGAATGTTGCTTCCTCTAGTGGAGGTAAGAATGAACTGGTTCAGGGCATTGGAATTAATGAATTTCAGGAAGTGTTGGGCCAGTGCATTGGTGCATGAGTAGTTTTCCTAGTTATTGGAGGGGTAGTTGAAGTCACCTAGTACGAGAGTGTTGGGTTGGATCTTAATGGTTACCGGGGTGCTTAGGAATGTGGAGTGAGAGTCTTGGGACATGGTTGGGGACCTATAGCAGGCTATGACCTGAATCGCTGTCTTATCTTGCTTTGAAACATTTCCTCAGAAACCTGCACACATTCTCTTATCTCAAGATATGCTTTCTCTTTCATTTTGTTTACCACTCCATTGTCTCCTTCTCTCTCCATCTGCCTCCCCATTTTTCCATGCTGTCTCTGTACCTGGAACAGAAACAGGAAGTGTCCTGTAAAATGGGTCCCACTTGCAACAATGATAAATAGTTTTTTTATTGATGTATACATTACATATTATTTACATGTTTACATATTTACATTATTTACATCTATTTACAAGTCTCCATCCATTATAAACTTCATTTTAAGCATTTCCCCCACAACCAAAACATTATTTTTTCCAAAATCTTTGTCAAGGTCCATTTTCCATTGTATTTAATTTCATTTATTCACTCGTTCCATATAGCCCATGAAGCATAAAATATTACTCTGTTCATTTTCTTCACTTCTTCCTGTTTACGTGCACCATAATAACCAAATTCTATTATGTCTATATTTATTTGTTCAAATTTTAACAAACTTTTCACCGTATTAGCTTTACATATTACTTTCCACAATTATTGACTCTTTCACATTTCAAAAACACATGGTCAGTAGTCTAAAACTCTCCACATTTATTATATATAACCCAAAAAAGTTCTGGGCCGGATTTAATAACCTCCTCCATCCTGGCAAATCTACCACCCCCACCCCTGAGAAACTTATAGGGAAAAATCCTGTAGAAATTTTTAACTCCTTTTTCACGGATACCATACAGTCCCTAAAATTACTAACACCTCCTTCCACCCCCAAGTACTTCCGACTCAACTCCATCCTCCTTTAAACTCAAACCTGTTCCTACCCAGTACATCCATCTCTATTAAAAAACTAAAACCAACCACCTTAGCGGCAGATCACCTTCCAGCGAATACCTTCAGATAGCGTCAGATGTTATCTCCTATCATCTATCTTGATCAATAGATCCATAAAAGAATCCATAATCCCATCTATTTGGAAAATCTCATATATCATCCCTCTCCACAAAGGTGGTCCCTCCACGGAAACTTCCAACTACAGACCGATAGCAATCTTGTCCCCACTAGCTAAAATCATGGAGAGGTGTGTCCACAGACAACTTATGAACTACCTTACCCTCAATTGTCTCCTGTCCAATTCCCAACATGGGTTTCGCCCCCATCACAGTACCACCACTGCTCTCATCTCCTTTACTGACTCAATTAACAATAACTGCAACAATAAACTCATTTCCTCTGACATGGTCAACCACCAACTACTGCTCCAAACACTGGAAGGCTTTCATCTAGACAACCCAGCCCACCTCACTGGTAGGCAACAGGCTGTACAATGGCAAGACAGGCTATCTGACCTACTACCTAATACCATTGGTGTCCCCCAGGGCTCTATATTAGGTCCCCTCCTATTCTCAGTCTTCATCAACAATCTTCACGCCACCTGCATTCAATATGCAGATGACTCCACCCTGATCTGCTCTGACATCTCTCTCTCACAACTACAAATAAAGACCCAAAACTGTTTCACGAAAATTGAAAATTGGTTCACTGAATTGAAACTACTACTAAATCCTGCAAAAACCAAGATGCTACTATTTTTTCCATCAGTAGCTACTCTAGGTAATGATCCTCTTTTTCCTAATAGTCTCTCATTCCATGTAAAATCCACCAACGGGACCATCATAGACCCTGTTCCCAACACTAAACTATTAGGAGTAACAATTGACCACAAGTTGAAATTTGACACTCACATTAGCAACACCATCAGGACAGTCAATAAAAAACTTGGGTCAATGTATCGTCTTAGGTATTTCCTAACTCCTCACAACATACTTACCATTGATCGAACTCATCTTCTCTACCCTCATGTACGCTTCCCTATCCTATCTTTCCTCAATAAGCGTGAACTCAACATGCTCACATAATCACATAGCAAGATTTGTAACAGGAACCCCATCATTGCCTTAACCTAAAGAAACTTGGCTGGCTTGAACTGCCCAATCTTCTCAAATTCACTCAACTTACGGAAGTATTTAAAATAATTAACCAGCCTGACAGAGTCCCTGCTCTGGCCAAAGTATTTCCACCCTATTCAAACCTGAATTTCCTCCGTTCAGTGCATAGTGTTCAAATTAAAACCATCATATCCAAGAACTCGGATGCCATCTATGCCAACTCCATAGGGAAAACCTGGAATGCACTTCCCAACAATTTAAGATGCATAACCATTCAAAATTAACCTCAGCCAATTTCTGAAATCACACTGGTTATGCCCTTGCCCTAAACCAGACTAAACCTAGCCAACAACCACTTCGCTAGACTCTTTAATCCATGGTAGACTAGTTGACTATCATCCCCTCATCTAGTATCTCCTCCCCACCTCACCTCCACCGTGAAGGAATCGTGAATTAATTACTAGTTGTTATCTTTGTTCTCATTTATATATATGTTAAAAATGTTTTTTTTGTTCTCTACCTGTATTTTATCTCCTTAGAATATTATGTATGTCGGTTACTTTCTTAGCATGTTGTAGTGGAGCTTTTCTCCCCGGGCCTCTGCTGAAAATGGACAAGTATCCAGCTAGACCAGCCCGGTCAACAAATGTAAAATAAAAAATATATATATTCTATCTTGCTTTTTTTTGTATGGCAAATTTGCCTTAACCAGCAATTTTCTAATAGGCAATCCCCATAAAAATCATTACATTCTTTAATCTTTTTATAGTTATTATATCTCATCATTATGACTTTGTTCTTATCTATTTGTCAGTCTTTCCATGGATCAATACAATAAAATGCTTTCATATTACTTAAGTACCATTCATTTCTATTTTTCTCACATATATTTTTTTTATTTGCCATAACAGAATTTGTTTTGGTACTCTTTCATTTCTTCATTCACAATGCTTTTACTTCATTTTTAATTTCCATTCCTTCCCACATTTCTTTGTATTTATAATATAGTATCACTTCTATCAAGTTTTTATTTTCCTTTTAATTCCTTTAAATACCTTTTATAAAATTAAAGATGCTGCATGCATTATTGGGCTTATTAAACCCAAACCTCCTTGTTCTGTTTTCATATACAGAATCCCTATTTTGTCTGAATTCAGTCTAGATACTCATATAAAAGAGAATATAATCATCATTAATTCCTTTTCATACTTAATAAGAATCATATAAATGTTAGCAACATAAGCAATTTTTCCTATTACTATGGTGTTCAACAAGTGTTCTTTTTTCTATATGAAAATCTATCTGATTTCCAAAAATTAGTCTTAGCCTTTACTTCTTTGAGTACGTTATCCCATTGTTGTTGTCTGTATTCATTCTTTCCAAATGTTATTCCGAATATATTTATATATCTTTCATTGAACTAAACACCTACTATCATACATTCAAAATCAAATCCTTTAATTTTCTCCTTATTTATACTTAACATTTTTTGTAAATTAATACTTCATTTTTCATTTACTTTTTTATTTATACTTTATTTTTAACAATTAATATAATATCCACATAATTATACATTATTGACAATTTTACTTCCTTCATCATTTTGTATCCACTGCTACTTGACATTTTATTAATTTCCTTCACTATTATATTCATATCTAATGAGAAAATTACCCTACTAGCTGGGCAGCCCTGCTTTATTCCTCATTCTATTTTTATTTGTTCCCCAATCCAGCCAGTAACATTTGGTTTCACATAGTTCCTATCATAAACAGATTTTATTACATTTAAAGGGGTGCTGTTTATAATGTACATAGCAGGGATGTCAGCCTTCCCAAAGGGAGTAATAATGCATTTTTTTTTTTTTTTTGCATTTAGCTTTAATCAATGGCTTTGGAACCAATCATTTGTCTGCATAATATTTTTGCTTACATTATTTGTCTTCAAAATCCCCCATAATGATTTATATTGAATATTATCATAAGCTTTACTTATATCCCTTATCATAACCTTCTACATGTTATTGATCATATCATCAATTATTTCTCTTGTTATCCATAATAACTCATGACTTCCTTTTCCTTTTCTTCCAAATATATTTTTGTTCATATATTCTATCCATTTTTTCAGTAACCTTTTTGTTATTATTCTCAAAAAACAATTATAATCTGTATTATTCAATGTTATAGGTCTCCAGTTTTTATCTCTTCTTTATTTCCTTTTTTAAATATAAATTTTATAACTCCTGTACATACCTCTTTCTCTTTAATTCCAGTTTCTAGCCATTCATTCATAACTTCTACAACAATTATTTTTTGCCACACCTTCATTTCTTTATACAAACCATATTTAATTCTGTCCAGTCCTGTTGCAGAATTCATGTTAATATCTTTCAGAATTTCATTCAATTGTTTCATGGTTATTTTTTGTTCTAGATACTCATTATCTTCCTTATTTAATTTTTCACCTTTATAAATTTGTTCTATATTTTCTTCTCTCTTAACAAATAATTCCAATACATATTATTTAATTATTTCATATATTCCTTCTTGCTGTCTTATTTGCTTACTTTCCTTATTTTTAATTATCTTATTATTTTTCCTTCTTTTATTATTTTACTCAAATTTGGTGCTACCACTTCTTTCTTTCATTGTAAACAATACTTTTGCTTATATAACAAATTGCTAATTTTAATTTGATTAATTTTTATATATTTCTCTTTCTTTTTCATAAAAGGAATTTTTCTTCTCTAATAAGTCTCTAAATGTTTCTTGACTTAAAATGTATATCTCTCTCTTTTTCTTTTCTTCCTTATACATTCTAGAATACTTTTTTATATTTTTCTTTAAAATTAAGCCTCCAAACAGTCCAGTTATCATAAAACTCCCTCACAGTCATATGATTTTTCCATAATTCCACAAGTTCTTTTTTCTTCTTCTAAATCTAATTTATTTTTATTAATGCTCTTTATTAATTTCCCTATTCTTATATATTCATCATTTTCCTGTATTTAACACATATTGACACATGATCTAAAATCCAGCATACTTAATTCCTTTTTTATAACTTTTAAACTATCAGATATTAAAAAAATAATACATTTCTGTCCTAATTACATTCCTTTTATAGGTCCAGTGGTTATTCTCCCATACACTTAACTCTAAAGTTCTTATAATTTCTTTAGTCATTTTAACATCACAATTGCTCTTAATTGTCCTTAAATTACAATTAAAATCACTGAACACTATAATGTCCATATTTACACAAACATATTCAAGAATGTTTTTAAACATCATTTCTCTCTCTTTTTTGTTACATATGCATATAATTCTATACACATATTTTTTTCCATCTCACATATATTACCACAGTTTGGCCTAGTTCCACTATGGGTACATCTAATATTTTAATGCTTCCTTGGCATAATATACATATGCCCAAGCATGTTTCTTTCCCCATGTTTCAAACTACCACAGCATTCCAAAGTTTTTCAATTTGTGTTCTTTCTTCCTCTGTTAATAATCTGATATCTTCTAAAACAATAATATGTGCATCTACTGCACCACACTACTGTAATATACCTATTCTCCTCTTACAATTTTCATACTGTTTCTTGTCCAGTTCACATTTAAAGCTAATATTTTCAGCTTTTAAGAACAGTTAGTATAATAAAATGTTTATCCCTTTCCTTTCTCGTTTTCCCTAAGCATTATATTTTTGAATTTTCTTTTCCTTTCTTTAACTCTTTTCCCTATTGAATTCTTTTTATTTCTTACTGTGCACCAATCCACTTCTTCCTCACTTATCTCCTCTGTTTCTTTTTCCTTTTTATTTTCTTTAACTTCATGTATAACCTCTTTATCAGTCATATTTTTGTACATTTTCATATATAACACATTCTACTATATCTTTATCCTTTATAACTTCATTTTCATTTTCTTGCACATTCATTTCATATTCTAGCCATAAATGACCAGTATTGCCACATTTTCTGCACTTTAAATCACATTTTTTGCATTATGCTCTGTTTTACCACATAAATAGCATTTTTTATCACATTCATTGTTTAAATAATTATTTTTTTCACAAAAATAACATGTTTTTTGGTTTACCCCTGTATTTCACAAAACCCATATTACCATGAGCATTAATAATACTAGGTATGAGCATAACGTTATCATTTTCCATTTTCAGTATTACTCCACATTCCCGTCCCCAGTCCATAGTCCTCTTTCATCATATACTTTCGTAGTGTCCATTACTTCTTTACATATAGTTAGCAAATGTTCTTTCAGTTCTTTTGCTTCAACTTTAGTTCTAAACTGGATCATTATTCTTTTTTTTTGTGTGTGTCTGTAAAAAGCGTGCACGACATATTCTGACCATGGATAAATATTTTTCTTTTGTTCATATGCACCCAAAAAAATTTTCCATGGCCTGCTCAGTCTCAAATATAAAGTCACAAAATGTCTCTTTATTAATTAAAATGAATGCTCTTACGTCTTTTGCTTTGACACCCAGAGGTGCTATGACAGAGTCCCAAACCTTATACCTGCCCAAACTTTCTCCTTTTTCACAGCTCACATGTACTGTATACTTCTTTTTTTTCTTTTATTTCTTCTTTCTTCTTTGCTCCTTCTCCCACCATTTGTGAATACGTTTTTTGTCTCTTGAACTTTTTCTGGCACAGTCTTTTCTTCTCCTTTTTCTTCTTCTATTTTCTCCATGATGTCACTCCATGAAATTGCTGCTGCACTTTCTGGTTCACTTCGGTTTACCATTTCTTTCAAATAATCACCTGCAACCCTCCCAATTGGAGGGGTGTAATTATGCATTTCTCAGAGGTAACTATCTCTCCTTCAAACAAGCTCCTCTGAAAGTTTTCCTCTGAATCCATCTCTGATACAGCTACAATATCCTTTTCTTCCAATATCACTATTTTTATGCACTCACACCATCAGAAAAAAATTCTGGTAGTGATTTTACCATTTCAGCTACATTTTCATCAACCTTCTCTTCATTTTCACCCAAAGCTAAATCAGCCATATTTTCTTCCTGTTCCTCCTGGCTGCCTCTGAGCCTGGACAAGAAACAGAAACTCAGGATGTGTAACACACAAATCCTTCCCCCAACTACCAAGAGTAGGGGAAGTTCCCCAATGTCCTGGACAAATTTCCCCTAGTAGTATAAATACCACCTTGTGTCTCTCCTGTAAAGAGGCTATAGCTTAGTGGGACTAACACCATCAGCAAAGCATAAAAAGGATAAGTAAATACATGCATGTACTGTATATATATATATATATATATATATATATATATATATGTGTGTGTGTGTGTGTGTGTGTGTGTGTGTGTGTGTGTGTGTGTGTGTGTGTGTGTGTGTGTGTGTGTGTGTGTGTGTGTGTGTAATTACATGTATTACTACTCAAGGTCCAACATGCATAATGTCAAAGTCTGGCTGACACCATTTCATGGGCAGAAACAGATGGTTGACATGTGCATGACATTGACAATTCTGAAGTAGGGAAATATTTCCTTTCCCTGGGATCTGTGTAATCTCAAACTTAGTATTAGCAGGGGATTGCCCCCTTGCAAAAATCCTTACTGTCAGTTTAGCTTACTCTGAGGTAATCCTCAGAGCATTTGTATAATGTGTCAATATTTTTACATTGATGTTCCAGATACTGACGTTGTGCTTGTTTGACCTATTGTAATTATTCCATATTCATATATGGTTGTAAAATGTAGAAAATGCATTTGGTAGAAAAACTTTTGCTGATGTAAAAAGAGAGAATACATGAATGAGTGTATGCTCATTGGTATGACTCACATATGGTTGAATTTAGGTTTATATTGTTTTGGTAAGCAGGACTGTGCAGGAAAACTAATGTCTGAATTAAAAAGTGATGGCTGTAAAGATGTGCAAGACTGTGTTTTAGTAGTTGGTGTAAATATGCAGGTCATTGTGGGTTAGGGAGAGATGGAATGTTAGTGGTAAGTGGACAGATTCAGTGTTGGATATGTTTTATGCTGCGTGTGCTTTGCATCCTTTTGTCTGGTGTAGTGCTACTACTGAGGAACGGATGTTTAGTAATGTAATACGTTGGGTCACGTTAGGATCAGAGGTAATGTTACGGTTAGGGTTAGCACACATGAGTACGGTGCTGCAGGGCACCAAAGCCCCAAACCCTAACCCTACACATTAAATTCCTAAAAAACACTGTCCCATACAGTATCACTGCCGAGACAATATAACTTACACAACTAATATATTTATATTTATTGATATAGCTGTTTCTTAACTGGGAGAGAATTATTCATTGTTTTGTGATTCTCTCTTAGGAGTCATTCAGTGTTTTGTGATTCTCTCACTCTTTTTTGTTCTACCATTTGCGATTCTCTCTTTTGAGATTTTCACCTTTCGTGATGTAATCATATCCATCCATCCATCCATCCATCCATCCATCCATCCATCCATCCATCCATCCATTCATTCATCCATCCATCCTCAACCCCTTTTCCCATTTTTACACATGGGATCAGTGTCACTTCACAGTGACAATCATCTTGAGCCTAGGTTGACATTGCTGGGTGGCTAGCCCTGCTGCAGTAATTCATTTGCACCACTCATGCATGCACACACTCTCACCTATGGCCAATTTAGAATGTCCAATCCACCTGCTTCATGTCTTTGGAATGTGGTTGGAAACAGGAGCACCCAGAGGAAACCCATGTGAACATGGAAAGGACATGCAAACTCCACACAGAAGGCTCCCCAGCCGAAAATCAAACCAGAAAATCTCTTGCTGTGAGGCGACAACGTTAACTACTGCACCACTGTGGCACCCATATTATATATATATATATATATATATATATATATATATATGTGTGTGTGTGTGTGTGTGTGTGTGTGTGTTAATGCATACGTATATGTTCTCTTCTTTCAACTATGCCATTATTTCCTGTTTTCCCTTTATATACTTACAGAACAAGGTTATAGCTAAAGAAAGCTGTAAAAAATAAAAGTAAAATTAAAATAAACAGTACTAGCTTGTACCTTATTTTAGCCCTCAACTTTATTTCTATGAGTTTTGTTTTCATTTTTCTTAAGATTCTTTTTTCTGAAGAATGGTACCCACCTTGATTCTATGGATTCCCTTGAAGAAATTGAACCTCCATCTTTGCCTACATTCCTTAGGACAACACAAGTTAAGTTCTTCTTTCTTTTCCATCCTCTAGATCACCTCTGTCCTGTGTGTTTACAGGGATAAGATATCCTAATCTAAAAGGAATAACCTAAATTAGTCTTGACCAATTGTCTACACAAATGATTAATTTCCAATGTTTTTCAGTTTATGCATTTTCCTCTTTATCTGGATGATCTGCTAACATTCTTACTGGACATAAATGTTTATGTACAAACTGGGCATGCACAGAAAGGCATGTACTTAAAAGGTCTGCACTGTGGGCCTTCTGACAATCTAAATTATCATGGTGAATTGGAGGAGATAAACCTAATGGCTGCATAGGTGATAGCCCTGTTTGATTAGAGAAGCCTACAGGATACTGATATCACTGCATCTGTATAGTTACTGTGCAAAGGGATAATTGAACCCTAGGTGACCAAAATTCATATAGTGGGCCAAAATTCTGGAGAAAATGGTTACAGATCACTGGTGTTAATGTTTATGCTGCTTTATTGTCCATTAAGAAGGTGTGACATATTAGACAGAGTATACTACTTGTTACATATTAGCCACAGCTTTTACTTATGGCAGTAATTTACTGACATGTTTGCATTGCTGTGGATTACATATAGGTGGGAGTGTGGCATCCAAAAGCACAAAAGATTTCACAAATGGCAATGTAAAAGTCTGATGCATGTTCACACTTTAAAGGCAATGGGTTATCCAAACCTGGTCATATTGACTTGCAATCTGCTATACCCACTGTGCTGAAGTCTATACAATGTGAAATATAACTGAGTACATGTGTGAATATAGACTAGGGATCCCATTTCTAGGATAAGATGTAACAAACTGAATTTGAGAACAGAAGTGGAAAATGTGTTACTGGAATTAGATACATCTCACTGTGTTCATGTATAAAGGTACAGAATATTATCTACTGCAGCAATCTGAATGCAACAACATGCATTTGCTGATTAGCTTCTTCACAATGTGAAGTCTTCTTTAATGCTGTACATTTGATTTTACACTTATGAAATGCTTATATCATTTGACTTCCACTTATACTCCTGCATCATTGCTCAGGTTGTAGCTGCAAAGGGTCCTCAGCCAGCACACCTACCAGGCTGACATATCAGCTTATAAACAAATACATATCAGGTTGTGAGCAAATAATTAAACAACATTTTCTGCTTGATAAAGGCCTTTTTTATTTTATCAGTTTCTGCATAGTAGTTGCATAACAGATAGAGCTATTAACTGAATCAGAATCCTATATCTTGGAGGAGAATTTCCTTTGGGTTTCACTGCCTGCACCCCACTGTATGGATGAATAAGTGGACGGTCATGATTTAGACTGATGAGGCACATACAACCAGCTATGGAGTGTGTGCAAACTAGCTAGGGTTAATGGTGGGTGGAAGTCCCATCCACATTTCCTATGTTAACTCTTTCACTGCAATGGAGCTCAGAAAGTTTGCACTGTAACTTCCAATGGGTGGACCCTAAGCCTTTTGACAGAATCAAATTATGTCATCACATTTCAAACAAATGTTTATATCTCTGGAACCATAGGGCACAGGTCTCAACCTGCTAAGAGCCCAATGTAGAACACAGACCATAACAATGTGTGACAATCAGTCAAAATGTGGCATATCCTATTTTTGCACTGCATGAAAAGTGTGCCTTTACCATGGCCATGGCCTTTCAACCAAAATACACACATACATACACATTCATCCTGGTCATACCTTTCAACTGCCCAGAATTTTACAGAATACCCAAATCTTTGCCTCATGTTTTTAGTTTGTTCCTCATAAAATAATGTAATTTTCTGGCAAACCACAGAGGAATTAAATAACATATAATGACAGAAATTTGAGTCTCAGACATCATATCCTTCAGATCATGTATGGTAACACAAAATGTGTTATTCTAGCAACTTGCTAAGTTTGTAAGAGCTATACTTAATAATTGTCCCTAGTTGTGTGGCTTTATCACCACATAATGTTTGGCTATTGGCTTTATCCAGATTTCTTACTCTAGGAGATTGAGAGGTATGTATTTAAAGGGAGGGGAAAAATAAAATAGAATCAAAACAGTACCAAAGTAAATAACTGCAATACCAACAGTTGAAAGGATTCCTTGCAGTTATTTACTTTGGTACTGTTTTGTTTTTATTTTATTTTTTCTCCCTCTCTTTAAAAACAGTTTTCCACAACCTTTCCCAATAAACTGAAGTTCAAATACATGCAATCAGGGGACTACCTCTAAGTTGCTATCCAGCAGACTTGTGACAATAGTCATAGCAAACAAACTTATTACAGATGCCCCAAGGATAAAATGATGTTCCATACACTTAAACACCTTATGAGCCAGTCTCTGTCTTATAATGTTAATTCCCTCCCTATTTTACATAAAAAATTAAATTAAATTAGCATCCATGTTTTAAATCAATGTTCGGTATTTCAAATTTTCTCCTACAATAAGCGCATCTGATAAGGAGAAAAACATTAATACCAAGCACTGATTTAAAACACAGATATTAATTTTATTTAATTTTTTATGTAAAATAGAGAGGGAATTAACATTACAAGACAGAGACTGAATCATAAGGAGTTTATGGAACAAGCACATTGTTGCCTCACAGCAAGAGGTTCTCCGGTTCAATTCTTGGCTGGGGTGCCTTCTGTGCCATGGAACAACTAGTCACCGTCCCCACAAGAGGAGAAAATATGCTAGATCTCATCATCACAAACATGGGGACAAAATGCTCCACACCGGAAGTATATCCCTCTTTGGTGAGATCAGATCATAAACTAATCTCACTAGAAATCCACATCCCGCCCCCACCCCAAACAAAAAAGACCACAGTGAAGAACTTCTCTAAAGCAAACTTCACACTACTCAAGACAGGTGTGGTATCCTTCAAGGCCCCGAGCCAATGGAAACCACAACCCAATGAAGCCCTTACAAATGCCTTCTATGAACACCTTCAGGACTGCATGGATCAGGCAATCCCAAATAAAACCAAGACTCTTTCCACCAAGGGTAAATGTCCAGTCTGGTGGGCCCCAGCCATAAACAAACTTTACAATAAAAGGAGAAAGCTATTACATGATAGAGCAAAATCCCAAAGGAAGGCATCTTTGATCAGTACTAACAAGAAATCATAAAATCATCCAAGGCCAACTTTGAGAAAAAAATTGCCATAGATTCAAAAGACAATCATAAGGCCTTCTTCAGCTATGTCAGAAACCTGGGTGGAAACTCCCAGATATGCTCAGAATTAGTCCAAAATGATACAAAATCACTGAACCCACCGACATTCCCAACATACTGGCAGACAGGTTCAGCACAATCTCCCCCAAAGGAGAGATAACTATCCCAACAGAGTGTAGCCTCCCAGACATCTCAAATGCGCAGGTGAAAGCTGCTCTCTCTAAAGCTAAAAACACAGCATCAATGGGACCGGATGGTGTAACTCAATGAAGAACTAAACCCGCACATAAGGCAGCTGTTTAATCTTAGCCTTACCACAGGACATGTGCCCAAGATGGCAACTGTGGTCCCACTCCACAAAGGCGGTGCCAAGCCTGGTCTGCAAAGCTATGGAGAGGATCATAATGGAACTCATAAACAAGGACATAGGGGACTTGCAGACCTTGGACCCAACCCAGTTTGGCTTTGTCAAGGGCAGATCTTGCCTTCTTCTTGAAACAGTTACCAAGGCCATTGATGAGGGAAAGGCAGTCCATACAGCCTACCTTGACCTTGCAAGACACAATACCCCACTCGGGTATCATAGAGAAACTTACCAGCTTAAATGTAAACCCATATGTCACAAGATGGGTTGCAAACTGGCTAAAGGACAGAACCCACAGGGTTAGAGTTGCTGGAGCCATGTCAGACTTACAAGAGGTGTCCCACAGGGCTCAGTCCTTGGCCCCCTATTGTTTGGCATCTACTTCTCAGAAGTACAGGCAAACATAGGAGAACTATGGCTGACAAAGTTTGCGGATGACTGCAAACTGGGTGCCATAGTGGATAGTACATCGGACACAGACATCCTTCAGAGGGGTCTCACAGAAACTGATAGCTGGTGCCAGAGCCATGGCCTGAAGTTGGTGTATAGTCATACCCTTCGGGAAAAACAAGGTAACCCCAAGCTACCATATAGATGGCAACCCACTAAGCACAGAAGAGGTTATCAGGGACCTGGGTACCCAGGTTGATAGTGGCCTCTCGTTTGACACTCACGTTGCTAAAGTGGTTTGAAAGACCTTCTACATTGCCCATCTGATCATGAAGAGATTCACATCCAGATCAAGTGAGGTCATTGTTCCCCTGTACTCTTCACTTATCAGGCCAATGATCGAGTACAATACCCCATTCGGGATGTATCTCACCGGACACCTGCAGCAATTGGAGAGACCCCAAAAGTTCCTCACCAAAAGGATAAAGGGACTCCAAAACCTGTCATATACTGCCAGACTGAAGAAACTCCAACTCTATTCAGTTGCATACCGTCTGCTCAGAGGTGACCTGTGCCTGACATACAAGGCCATGACCAACCAGGAATTAATGGACATGCTCCACCTCAAAAAATCCAAATCCACCAGAACCACTAGAGCAAGTGACTTAAACCTTAGCATGGATATAAATAGGACGTGCTGGAGGGATAGATTTATCACCCAGAGACTCCCCATGCTGTGGAATAAAATCCCGGTCCATGTGAGGCAGAGCACCTCGCTGGCTCTGTTCAAGAGAAATCTTGACCGGTGGATGGGAGATCATAGGTTGAATCATCTCTGTGTCACTGCTGGACAGAGGCACAACAAACTAATGGGCACATTATTTCTAACATAAGGTTATAAATGCCTTAGGGCAGATAGCCTAGTATAAACCTATGAACCTATGAACCTAAGTCTGCATGTCCTCCCTGTGTTCGTGTGGGTTTCCTCCGGGTACTCTGGTTTCCTCCCACATTACAAAGACATGCTTCTGGAGCATTTCTCCCCAGGCCTCCACTGAAAATTGGCTTCATTCCAAGTTGGACTTTCCTGGTTAACAAATGTTAAATAAATAAATAAAATAAATAAACATTGTTTTATCCTTGGGGCATCTGTTCCAAGAGCGACCTTTTAAGGGCTGTGAAGAAGACGTGATTGTACTGAGCTTAGCACCTACATTTCTAGTATCCCACTGTAACAACCTTTCCTGGTGCACAAATGGTAATGTATTTGGGAGCTCTCATTGCCTCCTGTACTCAGGAACAATTATTTGATTGGTTTATATACTGCAATAGTGACTGGCTGTAATTGCAGAATATGAGCCAATCAAAAACTGAGTAGGACACCAAACGTTGTTCACTGTGGAACATCGGAGTAGCTATTTGATTGTTTTGCATACTGCGATACTGATTGACAGTAATTGTGGTATACAAAGCAATTAAAAGCTGTGTAGCAGAGCCAAAGCTGCTCAGTGCAGAACAGCAGAACACTGGTTTCACATATGGTCAAATGCAGAGTTTTCCACATAATCTGGAGCACTTGGCTGCTCAGCCAAGGGATTATGAAAGAAGTATAAATGGCAATCCCTTCAGCACACTATATTTATAGTGGTATTAATCTTTAGGTTCTAGTCTTAAATTGAATTTTATAATTCACAGTAAACAGAGAAACTAGTATGTTTGTAATATTTTGTAAACAACTTACAATATCTCAGCGACCACTCAAGTTACAAACATACTGTCAAGCAGCATTTTTTAATTTAACTGAGACCATTCATATAATGTTACTTGGTTGTTGAAGTATTTAGAAAAATATGAAAATTATATCTATATAAATTAATATAATGAAAACAACAGTTAATATCTCTTTACCTGCACTAGACATAGATCAAATATTAATGCAGTTGAGTTTGACATTGTTTAAGCTTTAAGATGAAATCTCTTAAGCCCTTGTACATAGCATGTTTTTCAAATTAGTGATGTAAATATTTACAAGCAATATTTGACGCCTAGAGGCATCAGTAGGAGCTAACTGCAGATGCACCTGAAGGCGTCACTTGGATGTAATGTGTTAAATGTTATTATGAATAGGTATCATATATGGTCTTCCAAGTTTTTAGAATTCTTACAGTTGTCTCATGACTTTTTAAACATGCAATTTTTATTTACTGCTTTTCCAGTTATTTTTCTAAGACATCTTACCTACAGCATGCTTTGAGAACAGTACATTACATGCCATCATCAGAGGTCCTATTCATGCTGCCTCACACCCGTCATCTCTGAATCCTACCTTAATTACTCAGGCTGTACAATGGTGTTATATTTTGTGCACTGAATATGTCATATCCATGTACTTGAGTAGCAAATTGTTCTGTTTCTGCTGCTTACTCCGCAGTATCACCTCACATTCTTTCAGCACCACGCACTACAGTCATGCCATTCCTTTTCTTAATTTAACTTTCTTTCAGTTTTGTAGCTGGGGTTTACTGATGTAGGTCTTTCTTTAGTGGGAGAGTATGCAGCATACTGCACAGATATGTAAAATGTTTATGCCTACAGAAGGTACCTGTAGTATAGTACCTCTGCTTTTAGAATGAGTCAAAGTAAACACCTCATGGAGGCTAGATGCAGATCTTGAGTGGCGGTCCTCTTAACTGAGCAGCCTCTTCAAACATTATGTGGTATCAGAATGTGAATAAATATATTTGTTTCTGACAGTTTATGTTCTTAGAAGTAAAGCTCTATAATTCAGAGTAAAACAGTGGTCCAGCTGCAACAACCAGAAACTCCAACACTGTTGGATAATTTGTTAAACAACTGAAAGAAATGGCAGAAATTTGATTTTATCCTTAGTGTGATTGCCTTAACTGAGAAGCTTGAACATTTTCAGTTTGCTGTATTTCTGCAAGTTTCTGGGGAAAAACCTTGAATGTATTTAAGACATTTATTTTTTAATAATAGAAATAAGAAGGCCTAGGTTCAAAAGGGTTCATGGTACCACAATGGAGATGTGCTACAATACAATACTGACTTGAACTATCTCATCCATTCTGCCTCCAAGAGTGACATCAGTATGGGGGAAGTACATAGGAGAAATACCGTTTGCTACGCTGGGAACACAGTTCAGAAACAGTGTACACTATGGCTAAAACATTCAGAAACATTGTGTGTTAACGAATCTCATTACCCATTTTTCACAAAGTCCAAGATGTCTCAAATACTTGACTTTGCCTCCTGCAAAGTGTAATACCTTTGTACACCATGGTTTCACCTGTACGTCACCCTTAGCAATGCAGGCACAACAGAGGAATTACAGCCATTTGGGTAATTTTGTGGCAGATATGCAACAACTAGAACAATCTTTTTCTCTTAATATGCTTTGCGTATTATTCTTACGGTACAGCATGATGCACCCCCTTTCTACACAAACGATAACAAGAAGTTAAAAATAAAAGCAGATGTATGCAGATGCTGGCTAGGAGTCCTACTACAATGCTGCCATGCTCCCCCTCTATATCAAGAATGTAATGCCTGCAGGTCTGTGGTCAAAATATAGGGATCTTCAATAATGCTGTTATTGATGCATGATATTCTATTGGATTCAAAAGGATGCGTAGGTATAAAAATGTATAAATCTAAATACTGTGCTAAATAATAGTTCCCTGCTTTTGGGGATAGTTAGGGTGAAATTGTTTGTGGAATCACGAAAGGGCCTAAGTGATTCACCACAAGAATATGTTGCATGAGGATCATATATATTTCTTTCAGAAGCAGTCAAGTTTGAAAATACAGTAAAGTATTTTACTCTAAGCTTAAGGAATTTTAGAATTTGGTCCAAATTAACAGTTGAGAGAAATTCAGGAATTATTTTAAACCTTGACAGATTTTACCTTTACTTACTATGTGCTCTTCATAAGTGGGCTGAGAATACAGATGTCTGTGTTGTGGAGCTAAACAGTCCAGTCGAAGACAATTAAATGGTGAGTTAATTATTTATTCATTAATAAGAGACATAATAACTTTTGATGCAGGAAATGTTGAAATAAGAAGCATGCAATTAATGAATCAGACCAAACCTTATCAAAAGTGTGAATATATGCAAAGAGAGTGAAATTGCAAATATACAAATTAACTGAGGAATCAGAAAGGAATGTCAGGCAAACAAAATATGAAAATAAAAAAGATAAAGTGAAAATGTATTTTAATTTTAAAAATTTAGAACTTCAAAATAAAAAAATAGTAAACAAATTATTTAAATTATATTCATGCACAGATTGGAATGTTCAAAAAATGCTTTTGAAGGATTAGAGCTTAAAGGCACATAAAGTAAAAATGGGTGCATTCTGTTAGCATATTTAGTGGACAGTAGAAGGCCACTGTGCCAAAAGCAGTAAGTTCTGTGCACCATCCCTATAGCTCTGGTTCATTGTAAACTAATGCACCAGGCTATGTAGATAAGAACTGAGTAAGCATTGTAAAGTATTGATTGGCTTAAGTGTTCATAACTGACATAAATGTATAAAGGAGTTTTTGGATATGCTGCAGGCTTGTTATTGGTTGATTGGGAGGGGAAGTCTCAGGCAGAGGGAGTTTGGGAACACAGTACATTGTTCTGACTGTCCTTCAGCTCAAGGTAAGTCTCATATAGGTTGAATAAAGAGAGTAGAGAGGGGACCAGGTGACCTATAGATCCTGGAGGGGCAAGGCAAAGCAGAAAAGGAATGGTCAAGTTCAGGAAATGTATGACCCCAGGCAAAGTGTGGTTTATCATCTTTCACAAACAACATGTGAAGAAAGGAGAGCCTCTTTCCCTCCCAACTGGTTAAGTGCTCCTAGAGAGAGAGAGAGAGAGAAAGAGAGTGCTCCATAGAGAGGTTGATACCTCCTTATAAATAAGGGAGAATCAGCAGTGTGTAGAGGATCTTCCTCTGGCCACCCTGGCTGAATGTTGACCACATGGATAAGCAGCAATAGTCATGGATGATGTGGTGGAATAAGATTATGTATCATGATACGGAGGAGAAAACTTTCACCACCAGTAGGGTAAGGCAAAAACCACAAGGGTAGTAAATTAGGGTAGTGAGCTAGTATGAGAATGCTTCCACTGGATTAATTATTCAAAGATGCAGATTGTGTGGTCCTACGGGTCATTATGTTGGAGTATACCCCACAGCTTTACAGCCATTAGGTGCAGAGGTGTCACTGGTACTTATCCAAACTAATAGCGGTCTAAACAGTCCTTAGCTATAACTGTCAGATATCAATACTGATAATGGTCTAATAGAATTACTGAACAAATGACCAGGTTGCTGGGGATGGCTGGAAGATGTGAATAGTTTTCAGGACGTGTGAATATGAATGTGTTAAATTATTCTTCAAGATAAAATATCTATCTATCTATAGAGAGAGAGATAGGAGAAATAGATAAAGAGATGGTTACACACACACACACACACACACACACACACACACACACACACACACACACACACACACACACACACACACACATACACACATGCATAAACAGTGTATATTTATACATCTACATATATATATATATATATATATATATATATATATATATATATATAGATATATAGATATAGATAGATATAATAGATATAGATATATGTCTGGTTTAATGTATAATATGTACAAGGTTGTATAACTAATGATTAAATCAGTATGGAAATGTATTTATTAATTTAATTGTAGACACCTGACAAACTGTATAATAACGTAATTTCTGACAATGTAACAGAATTATCTGAATGTGTGCCATTGCTGCCATAGGAAGAGGAAAAGACTCAGGGCAAAATCTCTTGTAACGCCTTCATGTTCGGTGGGCTCCCATCAATATGGTAATTAGTGGGAACTGAGTTTTTCCCAAAAGGGATGACAATGCATTTTTTGGCATTAAGCTTAAGGCCATGGTTTCAACACCAGTCATTGGTCTCTGTAAGGCCTTTCTGTAGGATGTCTACATCACATGGGGAGTTAATAATGGCTCCCAGCTTGCAGTTGTCTGTGAACTTTGTCAGCCAGGGTCCCTCTGTGTTGGCCTGGACTTCTGAGAAGTAGATGCCAAACAGGAGAGGACCCAGGACTGATCCCTGTGGGACTCCACTCATGGCTGGTCAGCAGTCTGACTTGGAGTCCACTACTTTCACACTGTGGGTTCTATCTGTGAGCCAATTTACAACCCACCTAGTGATATAGGGGTTGATGCCTAGTTTAGTGAGTTTATCAATAATTCCTGAGTGGGGAATGGTATCAAAGGCCTTGGCCATATTGAGGTAGGCTGTATGAACTGCCTTGCACTCATCCACAACTCTGGTGACTAACTCAAATAAGTCAACCAGATTGATCAGGCATGATCTACCTTTCACAAAACCAAATTGAGTGGGATCTAGAGTTTGGAGATTCCTTATATCCTTGTTAATTAGGTCCATGATGATGCACTCCATAGCCTTACATATCAAACTCGTCAGGCTAATGGGGCGATAATTTCAAGGGTTTGTGGTCGCTCCCCCTTTATGGAGAAAGATGACTGTAGCAGTGCACCATTCAGTAGGGACAAAGCCTTAAGTGAGGCTGTGATTGAACAGGTGTGTTGCCAGTTCACCTTGTAGTTCTTGTGGAACACATTCAGGGATATTGTCGAGTCCTATGGAAGCTGTATTATTGGCCTTGGACAATGCAGCTTTAACCTGCACTGTAGCAATGCTGGGTGCCTGGCATTCCTCCAGTATTGTAATTGGTCCTTTAGGAAGGAGAGAGGGGTAAAGTTGGCACTAAATCTGTCGGCCAGTATCTTGGCAATATCTGTTGGCTCAGTATAGGAGGTACCATTGTGCAGTAACTCAAAGCAAACCTGGCCATTGCTGTGGAGATTCTTGATATAACTGTAGAAGGCTTTGTGGTTGTATTTAGTGTCTGCCACAATTCTGCCTTCATAGCTGGCTTTTAGAGGTTTTGATGAGGGATCTCAACTTTTTGTTGAGGCTAATAAGGGTTTTTTTCCAGACTTGGGACTTCACATTTTTCTGCAACAGTTTCTTCCTTCTATTGTATAACTTATTAATGGCAGGGGATCACCAGATTGGCTTCCATTTTTTGGAGGAGAGTGTCTTGGTTCTGTTGAGTATGGGTAGTTCCATGCATTTATGTACGTATTTGTACAGTGCATTGGTGTATGATTCGGTAGTCATGCATCTATTTTCCATTGACATGGGTGCCGTGAAGTTAGCCACCTCTGTTTTTAGGAGCCCAAAGTCAGTTTTGAAGAATTTTTGCATGGTAGTTACCTTTGTGGGGTGTGTGGGTGAGAAGTGGATTTCCATGGTGATTAGTTTATAGTCGGATCTAACCAGGGAGGAATTGACTATTGTTGTAGAGCATCGATTGCCCATGTTAGTAATAACCAGGTCAAGGATGTTGTTTCCTTTAGTGGGGCTAAGAATGAGCTGGTCCAAGGCATTGGAATTAATGAATTCCAGAAAGTGTTGGGCCAATGTATTGGTGTACGAGTAGTTTTCCCAGTTGATGGAGAGGTATTTGAAGTCACCTAGTATGAGAGTGTTGAGTTGGACCCTAATAGTTTCCAGGATGCTTAGGAACATGGAGTGAGAGTCTTGGGACATGGTTGGAGACCTATAGCAGGCTACGACCTGAATTGCCATCTTACCCAATGTTAATTGTACCTGAAGTATCTCAGATGCGTTTTGCTGGGCTACTAGTCTGGAGGTGTGCATATCCTTTATGAATATGGAGACACCGCCATCTTTGGAGCTTCGGTCCATGTTCTCTGGATGAAAGGTGTGGAATAAGTTATAGCCTGTTAGCGCAGGGGTGCTTTCTGCTGCTTTAAACCAGGTCTCCATTACAGCACAAATGTCGATGTTTTCTATTTTGAGGAGTGCTTCAAGCAAGTGCAACTTGACATTTAGACTTCTAACACTGAGCAGCATGGACCTCAGATTGTATTTATTTATAGCTGTTATGGTGGTAATTTGGTCTTTGGAACATTGCCTAAAAAAGGCACTATAGGGGTGGCAAGAGCCTTAGCCAGTATCTGGAAACCCAGGGGTGACAGATGCAGGCTATCTCTGGCAAAGCATTGAGGTCTGTTAATCATGTCATCCCAAGCAGACAGATACTGGATCTCTTAGAATGACACCAGAAACTTAGCCAATTGTTGAAATCAATCATTTTCTGCTTGTACTGTGGTATCATTCTTGATGTCAGTGGGATGCTGCTCAGGGCTATGGTCATACCTGCCTGGGCCACATAATCCGAGAGCTCCTCCATGTTTGTTTTCATGTAGTCCAGGGAGGTGCATCTCAGGTCATTCACACCAGCATGGACAGTGACAGAGTCATACTTGTACTTGTCATGGAGTGACCTGAGTGCATGTGTTATGTGTTGGATTCTGGCATCTGATAGACAGATGACTGTTACCTTCTTCTTATTCAATCTAGTGAGTTGGACATCACTGTGCCTCACTATCGAGTCACCTATGACTAATGTATTGGGCAAGTTTTTTTGCCTTAGGGGCTTAGGTTGAGGGGCACACTGTGTAGGTGAGCTATGTGTCTTGTGGTTTGTGCTGTGTTGTGGTGGTTAAGTGCATTCCTGCCTTGGAGGTCTCTGCTGTTTTGGTAGATTTCTATTGAGAGCCTCCTCGAAGGTGGATGTGTGGTTTGATGTTTTATGTGAGAGCTGTGATGGTGGGTGTTCTGGATGGCTATGTGTTCATGTGGTGTGGTGCAGGTGTTGACCTTCGCCTCTTGACCAGCTGTTCTGGTCTTGGCTTGAGAGTGTATGGCTTCCAATTTGGATATATAAGTGCATCTCTCACAAGTCTGAGTGTTGGGAGGTAAGAGGAGAGGGTTGTCTGTGTACATGAGGCAGTTACTACACTGCCTCAGAATGCCCAAGTTCACCAGGTTAATAGAAGAAAGCACAGGGAACTGACCTTTAGACATGCCAGAAGGGATGGTCATTATTACTAAGTACTGGAGCTGTTTCCTTATATAGTCCTTTTACAGGAAAATGTCACTCAAGGTGTCTGAGTCTGTACAGAGCACTGCCAAGCACTTGAGGGGAAACTAATATGTAGACCCGGAAAATTTAACGATGAAGTATTTAGGCAGATATTCTGAAGTTAGAATGAAATCAAGCAGTACTTACTGAAAAATAAAGAATTAGCTTGTCAAGAATGATGAAAAGAGGGGAGTCACATGAATGGCTACTGCCTGCCTACTACTAATGCTGGTCTCAGCACAGCTTCACTCTTTTGGGATACAATGTTCCTTTGCTTCTTCTCTCACCAGAACCAAAATGTTAGCACCAATCCCAAGAAGAGAAGCAGGCCACGGCCTGTTTGGTGATCCACAGTCTTGTCCCAGATGATGCAAGGGTATGTAAGCTTGTAGGCTTTTTCTGGTAGATGCCTCAAATAGCAACCAGACCAATCAGGTATGTTAAGCATAGACACTCTCCAACCTGAAAGAGTCAGGAATCAATACGCTCTGCTCCTACTCTCACCAGGATCAGAATATAAGCGCGGATTCCAAGCTGTCACCTATAAAGGAGTTATTAAGCTTTTTGGTGATCAGCAGTCTCCAGCATTCATGCTTTTTCATTTTTTTTCGGTAGTTCTCTTTTTTTTTTTGCAGACCAGAGCATGACAGTATGTGATCAGTATATTATAGATTGCATTGAGAGGATTAACTTAACCAGTGTGCTATTTGCTTTTACTATGATGCCCCATGTAGATTTTCCTAGTAGTTCTTCAGATTCATTTGTGTGTTCATGAGAGTCAATGAGAAAAAATATTTTTTTGTGATATATGTAGTGCTTGGGCATCTGCAAACACTGTGCTGATATACATGTTGCAGTTACAGAATAAAGAATCCGGGTGCAGGTGCCTATTACGTTATAGAGTATGTTTATGGGTTTTGCAGACAAAAGAGTATACAATTGTTTCTTTAGTTGATAGTTTTTGAGTCAAATTATGATATTGTGCATTGTATAAACCATTCTCATCCTTGTTAGGCAAGGTGTAAAGGAGGTTTGAAACAGAATTTGTTTGTCAAGTCTCATGAGATGTTGATCAACATGACCAAGCAACTTTCTTGTATGGTGATTGTGAGATAAGGGGAACGTGTCTAGGAATCTTTTAAATATATCACTTGCCTTTTGACTATTGTACACATAATTAAACTTAAGGGACTTACACCTCATTGTGCTAAAGAGGTATAGATATAGACATCATTTTTAGTCCTCCTGATTCATAAGAATTGGGAATGCATAGGTCTGGGACTACCTAAATGTTGTACTAATAGCAAGTACAGTAGCCTGTTGGGGTCATACCAAACATGCTTGTTTTTTTCACTTTTAGAAAAACTACCATGATTGCTTCCTACATATATATTTGCAAAAGGGGCATGTGCGTATAATGCACATTTTGTTGCATGCTGTACTATTTAAAGTAAGCTCTCTTATACTACCTTCTTCAAGTGTGCAGAATTCTAAATGTGCGGAAATGGGTTGGACAACCATCTGACTCATGAATTAGCTGTTGTGTAAGCCCATATTAAGGCAGTGACACCAGAAATGTTCAGTGTAACACTGGAAGTATTATAACAGGATAAAGGATGTCACAGAATGGGAGGTGGGATAGTGGCTATCATAAAAATAAAATACATATTTATTTCCTGAGAGGAGTGGGCAATTGTCACTATATGGGCAATGAGCAATGGGCATTGGGGGAGGGGCTGGCATAATGTTTAAGGTATTTACCTCAGAAACACAGAGCACCTTTGAGGGAAATTGGCTAGCCTTAAAATGACCCACAAGAGTAGTTACCATAGTACTTATCTATAAACCTATGAATCTATATTTACTTATTTCATGGATGGGAAATGGGAGACACAAAAAAAAAAACTCAATTGAATCTTACAGGACAGAAGTGGAAGGGGGCTACAGCTGGAAGTGAGCATGCCTATTTCATTTTACATGGCATGGGTAGGGCAGTGACCCCAGACAATTAGATCTTCATCTTTTATTTTATTAGTGACTGCTGGTGGGAAGGAAGTGATACAAGATATGAAAAGCTTTGTACAATATAAGAGGAGGAGCACAATAATATCTATATGCATATATAGCATCACAGGAGTGCAGCCTCTGATGCATTTTGGCCAGAGGAGTTGGCAGCCGTAATCCATGCTGTACACCTCTCTAATGCCACCAATGAGTTGTTATTGTGTAATATCTATGCCTTGTATAGGCAGTTTATGCTGGATAGTAAGGAATATGGTGGATCCAGACTGCAATGTACAGGCTGAGCTGGGGTTTTTTTTTTTTTTAATTTTCTTGAATTGTATCCAGTACTAGTCATGCATTTGTTTTCTGTGCTTTTTTACATGGTTTTGAATATGTTGCTGTTTAGTCTTAATTCTGTGCCTTTGCCATATTTTAATTCTAGGGGCTCAGTTTTCATTTAGTGAAAGTTTACATAAACTCAAATGCCCTGGATGAGCTGGTAAACACCCTTAAAATATATTGGTCCTGGTCATCACCAACATGGGCGAGAGGTGTTCCACACCAGAGGTCAACCAGTTACCGCTTAGATCAGACCATAAACTAATCACTCTGGATGTCCACACCACACCACCACCCGCAACCAAGGAAACCACAGTGAAAAACATTTCTATAGCAAACTTCACCTTACTTAAGACAGAGGTGGTAAGTTTCACAGCCCCCACGCTAAAGGATAACAGTGTCCAAGATGCAGGAACATTTACAAATGCACTCTATGAGCACCTAAAAGGATGAATTGATCATGCCATCCCTAACAAAACCAATACTCACTCCCCTAAAAGAAGGAAACCAGTCTGGTGGATGCCTGCCATAAACAGGCTATACAATAGAAGGAGGAAACTAGTTCAGAAAAAAAGCAAATGCCAAGAAGGAAATACATCCATGATCAGTATCAGTAAGAAACTAAGGTCCCTCATAAAATCATCCAAGGCTAACTTTGAAAGAAAAATAGCCAAGGATTCAAAAGATAACCACAAAGCCTTCTTTAGCTAGGTTAAGAATCTAATTGGCAACTCACAGATATGCTCTGAGCTAATGCAAAATAGCACAAAATATACTGAACCTACTGATATTGCCAACATCCTGGCAGATAGATTCAGTGCAAACTTCACTCCCCCTCTCACCCCCAAAAGGGCCCACAACAATACCGGAAAAGTGTAGTGTCTTGGAAATCACAGACGCACAGGTGAAAACAGCCCTTTCAAAAGCCAAAAGCACAGCGTCAATAGGGCCAGATGGTGTCCCAGGCTGCGTCTTGCATGAACTACAAAACAAACTAACCCCCCCATCTAAAAACACTGTTCAACCTCAGTCTCTCCACAGGCTACGTGCCCATAGAATGGTGCACAGCAATGGTTATTCCACTCCACAAAGGAGGGGCCGCAAATGACCCTGGTAACTATCGCCCCATAAACCTGACTAGCCTGGTCTGCAAGACTATGGAGAGCATCATCATGGAACTCATTAACAAAGACATTGGGAACCTCCAAACACTTGACCTGACCCAGTTCGGCTTTGTTAAGGGCAGATCATGCCTACTAAACCTGGTTGACTTCTTTGAGGCAGTCACCAAGGCCATAGATGAGGGGAAGGTGATTCACACAGCCTACCTTGATCTTGCCAAGGCTTTTGACACTCGGGAATTATAGAAAAACTCACCAGCCTGAACATAAACCCCTAAGTCACGAGATGGGGTGCCAACTAGCTTACAGACAGAACTCACACGGTAAGAATAGCGGGCTCCAGGTCTGACTCTAAACCAGTCACAAGTGGTGTCTCACAAGGCTCGGTCTTGGGACCCCTACTGTTCGGCATATACTTCTCAGAAGTACAGGCAAACACAGGAGGACTATGGCTAACCAAGTTCACTGATGACTGCAAACTGGGAGCCATAATTGACTCTCCAGCTGACATGGACATTCTCCAAAAGGGCCTTGCTGAGACAGACACCTGGTGTCAAAGTCATGGTCTCGAGCTAAATGCCAAAAAAATGCATAGTCATCCCATTTGGGAAAAACAAAACACCCATGAATTACCACATAGGTGGCAGCCACCTTAATACAGAAGAGGTAATAAGAGATCTGGGGACCCAGGTAGATAGTAATCTCTCCTTTGACAATCATATTGCCAAAGTAGTTAGGAAATCCTTCTATGTAGCCCATGTAGTTATTAAATGGTTCACATCTAGAAATAAAGAGGTTATAGTGCCACTCTACTCATCACTCATCAGACCCATCCTAGAGTACAATGCCCCATTTAGGACGTACTTCACAAGACGCTTTCAATAGCTGGAAAGACCACAAAAGTACCTCACCAAGAGGATTACTGGCCTCAAACATATGTCCTATGCAGCCCGACTGGAAAAACTCCGGCTGTACTCAGTGGCATATCGCTTACTCAGAGGTGATCTCTGCCTGACTTACAAAGCCATGTCCAACTCAGAATTGATGGACATGCTTCACCTAAAGAAATCCAAGTCACTGCGAGCCACTCATTCTAGTGAGATAAACCTCGCCACAACAATAAATAGAACATGCCAGAGGGATAGATTCCTGTCACAGAGACTACCCATGCTTTGGAACAAAATTCCTAACTACATTAGGCAGAGCTCCTCACTAACACTATTCAACAGAAACCTTGACGAGTGGATGGGTAACAGAAAATACACCCCTGGGATCACTTAATTTCCTCTTCTTGACAGAGGCTCAGTTAATTAATCAATGGGGCGGCAAAAGCTGACACACTCTGGCTAGGCTTATAAATGCCCTCGGGCAGATAGCCTAGTACCTACCTATGAACCTAAATACATACTGTAGCAAAGTATATTTTTCATTTCACCAAATTGTGTTTATTTCTTGTGTGAATAGGAGAGTATTTTCTATGTTTTCAATTTTATGACCACCAGTCTTTTGCTAGCTGACAAGTTGTTGTATTTAATGTCTTTTTTTTGTGATCTCCTACTATGTTGGGTTACTGAAGGATATTTTTTCTTTAAAATTTCCCTGTGCAAGCATGATCTCAGCCAGCACTCCCCTGTTTACTGTGTGTGCGTGATGGGTGCATTATATTATGCTATTAATATTGAATGGTGATGGAAATTAATGTGAGGATGTAAGATTATTAAAGATGTCAGTCAAGTCATGAAAAGATGGGCAGAAGCGGTGCTCATCTGTCATGCATGCACCTTGACTATGCCCTGCATGATCTTACGTTCACAGTAGTAACAAGAAAGAGAAGTGATCTGGAAACCTTAAAGAACAATGATTTGGGCATATTCATCTATTGTTTTAGCAGACTGAAAGCAGGGAATGGAATTATAGAAAATAAATGAAAAAGGGGAAGTAAGCAGAGTTTAGAACATAAGATAAAACCTAAGAAATGATTAGGATGGAGGTGGAAGAGGTGGAGGTAAACATTTTTCTTTTGTCAGGTGTCTGTTTTTCATATATCAACAGAAGGTAAGTTAGAGAAGAAACTAAGGGAAGTAAGAGGAAAGTAAGAGGGTTAGGGCAGATGACAAGGACATACAAACAAACAAACAAACAAACAAACATAAAAAACAGACAAGACTGACAGGGGGTATGCCAGCACAATGAAGGAAAATTATGAAGGAAACATCAGACAAACAGAGGGGAAGACAATGGTGATGGAGAGGAAAAAACAACAAAGAGGAGTGGTATAGAGACAAAAATTAACAGAACAGTAAGATGGCAGATAGGATGAAATTGTACAGCTGTTGTCCATTCAATCTGTGACTAAGTGGGAGATTACTCACCACTTAGGCTTCTCTCACCATTGGACTCTCTCTCAGATAGGACAGCCAGTGCTGGACCAGGTCACAACTCAATGAGTCACCAGTGGAGGTTCTCCATGTGGATAACAAAGCTGCTACCTCCACTGGCAGTTCCATCAGTGGGGTATAACAGTACCACAGTGCTATCAGTGGGGTATAACAGTACCACAGTGCTATCAGTGTGGTATAACAGTACCACAGTGCCATCAGTGGGGTATAACAGTACCACAGTGCAATCAATGGAGTATAATAGTACCACAGTGCTATCAGTAGGGTATAACAGTACCACAGTGACATCAGTGGGGTATAACAGTACCACAGTGCTATCAGTGGGGTATAACAGTATCACAGTGCTATCCGTGGAGTTTAACAGTACCATAGTGCCATCAGTGGGGTATAACAGTACCACTGTGCTATCAGTGGAGTATAACAGAACCACAGTGCCATCAGTGGGGTATAACCATACCACAGTGCAATCAATGGAGTATAACAGTACCACAGTGCTATCAGTAGGGTATAACAGTACCACAGTGCCATCAGTGGGGTATAACAGTATCACAGTGCTATCAGTGGAGTTTAACAGTACCATAGTGCCATCAGTGGGGTATAACAGTACCACTGTGCTATCAGTGGAGTATAACAGTACCACAGTGCCATCAGTGGGGTATAACAGTATCACAGTGCTATCATTGGGGTGTAACGGTACCAGCAGCCAGTGCAGGGCTACCTATACTAGATGTTGCAGGCTGAGCAGGAGGTGTAGAGGTGACTGTGGCAGTCTGGGATCCTAATGTTGTGGTCTTTTTCAGGCATTAGGAGTGGTGGTACTGTTTGAAACCAAAAATAAAAAAACAATGAAAAATAAGAAACCTGTAACCCACAGCAACTCCGACAGGTACAACAGCCAGTAAATGTGCAGTAAAATGCAAAACAGTACAAAAATAGTTTTTGGGCTGTTTTGAATTTTACTGTAGATTTACTTGCTGTTGTACCTGTCAGAGTCTCTGTGGCCTGGTGGTGGTACTGCTGTTGACACATGTAAAGGGCCAGCAGGCCTTGCCTGAGGGATCGTTGTACATCTATATGCTACTGCACATAATAGCAAAATGCATTGAGAGAAATAAAATAATAAACCAAACACATATATGTATAGAAAAGATAGTGACAAAAAGGGTAAAGGAGAGAGAAGTACAGATACAATAAAAGAATGAACCTGCTGTATATTTTTACTGTGATAACACAAGCTAATACTAATATTATATTATATTATATTATATTATATTATATTATATTATATTATATAATATTATATTATATTATATTATATTAGGATAATACTTGAGATAAGAACAAATACACTTTTTAATTTGTCATGGCTCTTAACATACAAGGGTAAGACGGAATCGGGTCTATATTACAAGACCAAAAGAGCAGAACCGCGAACACTTAAAGAGCGAAAAAAACGGAACCTCGAAGTGCTGTTTGTCAGATCACGTTACAGTGAAGATTGGAATATTTGCCATTTCCTCACTGTAGTGTGATCTCAGTGTTGGAATATATATTTAGCGGGGGTGGGCACAGCCCCCCACAATAGCAAGTTCGAGGTTCCGTTTCTTTTGCTCTTTAGGCATTCGCTGTTTTATTTTTTCGGTCTTTTAATATAGACCCGAGGGAATCAAACCCACAGCCATCACCGCAAGCATTTGAAACAGGGAAAGTCTTAATATGTAAAGCTACTTGTACAACCTAACTGAAGTCTGTAGGACAAAACACAGAGTAAGGGGATGTCTGAGACAAATGTACATATGCAAAGAAAAAATGATGCTCATACATTCCTCACACAGTCATTATAATCAAAGAACTACAAAAACATTTCCCATATGGTGAGGGCAGGTGCACACCCAAGTATGGTGGTTGTGACACTTCATTACACATAGTTCACAGTATCACTATAAACAAATTATCTAATACTGAAGGTGCATCTCTATATTCAAATAGTGTAAGTAAACTATGGAATCACATCCCACCACTACTAAAATCCATTCATAAGACAAACACATTTAAAACAAAACTAAATCACTTAACAAATCAATGGATCTGCTCTTATACATCTCCATGATAAATCTCAGTGTTATCTTCAGCTTGCCATATCTTCAGACCATTTCTCTTTATTCGGAATCCTATGCTTCCACAAACAATCTTCACCAATACCAGAATTGTTTTACTTGCATTTCCCAGCCATATACATCATTTTGTGACACTGCTCACCTTGCTCACATCCCCAGCTCTTCACCTCTAATATAAGCTTTATGAAAGCTGTAAATATAATTCCATGAAGCTGCTTCATACCCTACTGCTTAACTATTATATTAAGATTTTCCTGGCCTATCTAGTTCCTCACATTACCTCCATTTCTTTTTATTTCTATGCACTGATCTCACGATCTACTATCTATCTGACTAACCCACTACTACGCCTCTATATGTTTAATGTTGAACGCCTACTAATGCATGAGTGTCTTTTATGCTGTAATAGTTGCCTTTATTTCATATGAATGTAACCTAATTAGCAACATAAATGTTACTGTATAGTACTGATTGTCTGTTTAAAAATATTTGCAATATTTTGCAGCTTTTCTCCCTGGGCCTTAGCTGAAATGGGTTTTTGATTAAACCTAGTTTGACAAATTTGGTAAACAAAAGTAAAATAAAATCAATTAAAATTAGATAAAATAAATTTTAGACACTATAATAAAACAGACACAAATGATATCATGATACACAGTGTGTGGAGATGGGGGGCAAACCCACAGGCATCATCATATTGTGAAAGGCATAATACCTCAAGCCACTGCTCTAACCACATGATGACAGCAGGCAGAGCAATAGTGATACAATCCACACCTTTTGAACTTTGGAAGTTAGTACAGAGCTGGCAGTAACATATAAAACCTAGACTGAATGAAACTCCATCTATACTACATGAATAAATTGTTAACATATTAACCTGTACAGCGTGAAGCAAGTACAGTTACCCCAGTGTTCCCTTAGGTACCCCATCCTCTTGTGGAACTGCCTGTCCTCTGCAACAGCTGCAGAGGGTCTGTGTAAGATCTGTGGATGAAAGGCAGTGGTAGGTTGTATATGTACTCAACACAAGCTGCACTTCCAGTGCATAGGTGGTGCTCACTGACCTCAACCTTCCTTTGGCCTAAGAGGTCGGGATGGTGGTGCTTTATATCACTTTAATGGTGATGGCACTGTTTTTCCCTGTATGGGATGCTAGTGGCACAAGTGACTGCCTGGAACAATTATTTTTCAGTCCTCCAGTCATATATTGGGGTCCTTTATAGCTCTCCTGCAAGAGCCTCTGGCTATAGTCTTTATGGAGGAATTGGAGAACGATTTTAGTCTCCTGTACCCTAATGCTCTAAAAGGGGCACAACCTTCTCCTTCTCTCTTGCCTAGAAGTCAGGGAAAATGGCAGCTACTTCATGTTCATACCTGTTATCATGTGTGTTATCTGTTGTGTAATAATGAAGGCACATCTGAGGGACTGATGGTGGGCCAGGTTAAAATTTGTACTGTATTATAATGGTTCGCAGAAACACTTTAAGGTGCGAAATATGGCAGTCTTGGACCCTTTACATGCTGTTACGAAAGCTGGCATTATAGTGACTCCGTTTCTATGAGATTACATATAGACTTGTAAATCTTCCTATAGAGGCATGGTGTGGACTGCTGATACACAAAAACCTAAGCATGTGAACAGCACTGAATAAAACTGAGCACAGTATTCAACAAGTTATCTTAACATTCCAATTCAATGTTTCAAAAACAGTAACGAATAATGAATTGAGCCTTAATTTGCATAATCACTGTAACCAGGCAGCAGAATTTGCATAATATAAGCATGAGTGAGAGCAATGAGCCCCATTGCGCTACAGAATCATTTATAAATGCAGCAACTTGGAAACTTGCAACAGGTGAATTTCAGACTAATTGTTAAGGCAAACTAAATCTCAGCTTGTACAAGGAATGTGCTACTTTATAAGTTCACTGCTGTTGTATTTAACTACATAATAGAATAGCTTTGCCAATACTTTTAAGAGTTATTGAAAGGTGTATTGGGAGTGTTACTGCAAGGCAAGAGCTGGGCAGAAGGATTGTTAAGCATAATAGGGAAACATACCTGTCAACTGTCCAGATTTTCACAGAATGTTCAGATGTTTGACTAATATTTTTGGTCTGCTTCTCAAAAAATTGTGGTTTTCTGAAAAATCAATGGCAAATCATTGAGAAATGAAATCAGAAAATAATGTCACACATTTGAATTTCAGACTTCATGTCCTTCAGAAAATTCATGCTAATGCAACACCTGTTATTTTATCAACTTTCTAAGTTTGTAAGAGCAATATTTAAAAAGTGTCCCTATTTTTGGGCCTTTGTCTCCACCATTATTTGTGGCTTTGTCCAGATTTCTTGCACTAAGAGGTTGAGAGGTATGTGGGGAAATATACCCATCAGCACATACTCTAAACACAATTCATCATTTTCTGATCAACCTTGCTCTATCACTTTCAGTAAAAGCATTTGCCTGTTGTATAGCTTACATGTATATCTATAGTGCAAAAATGTTTTTTTTACCTTGAGGGAAAACAGTAATGACATCTTATTGAGTTTTATGTTATAGGTGTTGTGATGTAGGAGACATGTGCTCAGTAAAGTTATGTGCCTGATGTTACCTAATCAGTGTGGATGGGGATATATGACTGTCAGACAGACAGACAGACAGACTGCATGTTATATAGGCAAGGGACACCGGGTATGTAAGGGATTATCAGGACCACTAACAGAAAAGATGTTAATACCAGTGTTTTTCCATGCCTATAGATTAATGTCTAAAAAGCAGACTAAACAGAAAAACACTGCAGACTCTGCTGGAAAGAGTGCATAGTAACCTAAGTTCGCAAAAGTGGAAAATGGGGCCCAACTCCAGGCCCTCCTTCAATATGGCTGATGGCCTTTGGGTTTGTATGCTGCCAAACAGGTATACTGAGAATGTGCATGGAAAGATCAGATGGTGGACATTAATATGGCTAGTACTTATGAAATGGTGTGCTGCAGGGCCTATGATATTAAACATGCTGCTGAACAAACAGCTGTCCCCCTGGCACTGGAAGTTAGATTGATGGACACTGGGATGCAAGTCAAGCTTTTATCAGAGGTAATGGCACCTCCATTTGGTCCCTTGATGCTGTGCTGGATATTGGGACACAGCTTGAACAACCAACAAGAGTATCTATGGGAGATGGCCCAGTTATGTAGTTTCTGTGTAAGAGTACTTGTAAGTTCCCTTGACATCACAGTCACTGTACAACTTATTAATACTGCCTGAGTTGTGGTGTAGAGAAACATCAGGGTTTCCCCCAGCATGTCTATCTGCATAATGTCTGCAATTTATTTATTTTCTTTTGTCGTTGTTGTTTTAAACAAGTACTATTCACATACCAGACTTTAATATATCATTCTGGTGCTGGGTCATACTTACACAAGATATACTTTCGTGTATTCACAGGTGATTGTTTATCTGTCATCAGCACTTTGGAACTGCCACTGCTTGATGTTGGAGATTTCTCAACATATGATGATGATGGTGGGGACAAGCTGGCACATTCAGAGAGAAGACTGTGTGTGTTTGTGTGTGTGTGTGTGTGTGTGTGTGTGTGTGTGTGTGTGTGTGTGTGTGTGTGTGTATGTGCATGTGTGTGTATCAGTGTGTGTTGGTCACAAGAAATTTGAGTATTGCATTCCCCACACAAACCATGAGCAGAGCTGCTGTTCCAGCAGACACCCTTGAAATCCAGATCACACAGGGGGCACAAGTTACTGAAGACACTAGCAATCAGGGAAGTATGGCACCCTCTAGTGGAGGTGTGTCAGGATTTGCTCCTATATAAGGGGGGATGGGTAGTGATTCTTGCTGTAGACATAGTCATCCCTCTCCCTTGGAGGCTTGCTGTATCAATAGCTGCAATCCAGGATATGCACAGGGCCATCATGGTGGCAAAGGCTAGTATCACCACAGTCATGGCAGAATTAGTAAGGTTGATGCAGGGTGTATGAAGTGACCTACAAGAGTACATGTGTCATATATGTGATTGTTTTGATATAGTCAGTCACACACTGGAATGTGCCATGTCCTCTCAACCTCAACTGCCGAGGGTGAAGTGCTGTCCATGAAACAGTTCCACCATTATCATCACAGATGGTGGCCACAGTAGGCATGAATAACCTAGATCAGTATGCATGTCACAGTACTAATGGTCCATGGCTACATCTGTTGTGAAGGTGTCTAAGCCCAGGAGGGGACATCCCCATTAGTCATGGCCTTCATGGAAGTGGCATGTCTCAGAGTAGATATCACTAAGAGCCATGCAACATGCCAAGATCTAGCTAGGGTCATGGTACAATCAGTGCAATTCCTGGAAGAGCCAGCTCTCAAGGGTGAATGCATGCACAGGATGCTCAACTAGTACCATGCATGCCCTGTACCTGTCCTCTATGTTGAGACACATTACTGTAACAACTACTGAGGATGTGACCCACCAGACACATACTCACATCACCACAATCCACAGTACAAAACACACACAAACACACACACACACATGTGCGCGCACACACACACACACACACACACACACACACACACACACACACACACACACACACACACACACACAGTTCCACTAACGCTTTCACAAAGCCTTTTATGTTACACCCCCCCACACTGAAAGCCCATAAACACAGCAGGACTTTTGTTTAATTGTCCTTAGTGCTCTCACATTACCCTGTGGAAGGCATCTCCACATGTGCTTCCTCCTCCACCTGTGCAAATGATGATAATTGTCTCCCGCTCTTTGTTCTTTGTTAATTGGATTGCTTATGTCTGGCTGAGGTCTGCTGCTTCTGCATGTGGCAACACTGATGTAGTTGCCTTCTAAGTATCATTCTGTGTAACACTGAACATACTGAAAATAGTTTTGCACATGTGCCAAGGTCGTACAGCAGGGACGACCAGATGAATCCAGATACCAAAAGCTTGCTTCAGCAATCCAAACACATGCTCAATAATTATATACACAACAACAATAACCAGCCTTAACCAGTACCCAAGACCACTAATTTCAATAAAACAGAAGATAACAAACAAACAAGTGGACCCAAAGAAAGCCGAATAATCCAGTACTATAAAATATATATAACGTTTATTCAAGGTAAATAGGCACTTTCACAGTTACACTGCCTCTTCAGATGTGATTCAACAAACAAGTAACACTGTTTCAATACTCTAACCTTCACAAAAGTAATTAGTCACATGATCATTTAAAAAAGCAGTCCTTAAACAGACACTCACACGAAAACATATGTGAAATTTTATATATAATATAGTTAAAACATTTAAAACATTTAAACAGCTACACTCCTGATTGCAAAACATTTTTGCAATATCTACCATATAAAAATGAGAATTAAGAAATGGAAAATATATATATATTTAATTATCTAATTCATGTTAAAACACTATATACTAATATATATATATATATATATATATATATATATATATATATATATATATATATATATATATATATATATATATATATATATATATATATATATATGTATATATACATATATATGTAAACATATTATTCACCTAAACAGGGGTCTAGCTTTTAGCATTGGTCTAATAGGTACTCTGTCATTTAAACCATGTCCATAATCACCCCTGAACCTGATAATCCATTTAGCTTCCAGTTGTTCTGTCAAGTTCCTTATATCTTTCTCTCTAATATTTTCATATATTCTACCTATACCATAAACGTGAAACTATGTGTACTATCAGTTTCCTGGATGTGTTTGGATAAAGCACTAGCACTACTCCATCTACTAATATGATAATTATTTTCCTTTAGTCTATTCTATAGTGCTCTGTCTTCTCCACATAAAGTGGGACAGCGTACAATAAGCTAAATAGACAATGTGAACAGATTCACTTCTGGCATATACACTAAATGTGTATGTTCTACCTTGGCCTGGATGTAAAAGAGTACCACTACTATGTACCTACATGCCACACATTGACCACATGGTACTGTGCCCTTGACACTGCTTGTATTAAACTTTTTCTTGGGATAACATAATTGCCTCTTTAATGACTTAATATTCTTATATAGGAACCCAGGTTTAGACTCTACTATACCCTTAATTTCCTCATCATCTGTCAAAATGTCCCAATGCTTTCTGATAACTTCCATATATGGTCTTATATCATTTGAATAAAACATGGGGATTTTTAACTTCCTTACCCTCTTGACCATATCATCCTTAACATTATTTGTGTATTTCTTTGAAAAATGCAGTCTAACTTTACTAGTCCTTAAGCTCCTAACTTCTTCAATGTTACTGGTGACCTCATTCTTAGCCTAACCTCTATCAGAAAACGTCCTTACTAAGTTTTCAGTTTGGCAAGAAAATATTGGTCATAGACATTTAACCTTGATGCTCAAAAGGCCTGACTTTTAACTACATTTTTAAAAACACATGGTGGGTGAATGCTGTCCCTAAATATTAAATTATTGCAGTGACAAGTTTTTCTCTATAACTGTGTAGACACAGTACCTGTGCTTTCAAGTATGATCTTAACATCTAAATAATTTATACTATCTGCTGAAACCGCTGAAGAAAAACTCAAAAATGCAGTGGTACCATTGATGTATTCCTCAAACTTGTGGAAGTGCTCAAACGATCCATTCCATAACAGGAATACATCATCCACAAATTTATGATAGAACACTATATGTTCACTAGATGGACCTTCTAATACATAACTTTGTTCCCATATAGACATAATGGCATTGGCATAGTTATTGGCACATGATGTGCCCATAGCTACACCAGTCTTCTGCCAATAAAAAGTCTCTTCAAGCAAAAACATTATTGTCTAAGGCACAACTCAATAATATACATAACAGCTCAATTTTTTCTTAGTAAAATCAGTATAAATTCCCAAGAACTGTTTAACACTAGTAATGCCAACATCATTGGGAATAACTGTAAAGAGTGAAACTACATCTAACGTTACCAATAACATATGCTCATCAACTGGAAACAACTTTGTATAAAAAAATAAATCATTAAAAATGCTGTGTGCCTTCCAAAATGTGTATAGATTGATTCAAAATATGTCTAAGGGCTTTTTCTATATATATGAACATGGGTTCAGTACACCAGTTCCGTTCTGCAACAATCAGACAGAAAGGAGGGTGGACAGTGTTCTTGTGCAGCTTCAGGAGGCCCTGTATAATAGGTGAAAAGGGATTAAGAACTATAAAATAATCAAATAAAGATTGTTCTATAATACCATGCTTCAAAAGATTCTTAAGTGTGTCAGTGACACTATTTATCATAGAATCAACATGTTTCTTATGTACCTTGACATAAAAATCACTGTCGGTCAACATCTTTGTCATTTCAGCATTATACCACTCACTATCAAATAAAACAGTGGACCTAATACAACAGATAAAAGTACCAAAATCAACACAGATGCAGGTAAAATACAAGTAAAAAAATTTAATATAAAAAATATAAAACAGAGTAAGCACTTTCACGATATGCTACCACCACTTCATCAGACTGATGGGGCTACCCTTGTCGGCAGGTCTTATAACAATACTTGTATTATTCTATAAAGCTTTTAAAGCTAAAAATTCTTCCTTATATTAAAATGTTTATTACACTTGTTTTTAGATGCATTTATCTTATTCCTCCTGGCTCCCAATTCTCTTGAAGTTACCACCTCTTCAATTTCATTGGTTGCCTGCAAATATGACCCATTGTTCACCCTCGTCATAATATTGGCCATCAGTGCTGGAGTTTGCACAATTACTGAAAACTGTTCATTAACGGCCAGTCTACTAAAATACAAATTAATTCTCAGCCAAGTGAAAACATTTGCTTCCTTAAAATCAGAGTGATCTCTGGTTAACTTTCTCAGCTTAATTTTAATCAGTTTCTTTTCATAGACTGCAACAGAGTCCATAACATCAGCAAGATATTTATCTACCAAATCTTCCTGGAACTGCTCCAACAATTCATTATATTGTTGTTTAATAATAGCTGAAAGAGAGTCAGCTTCTTGTTTAGAATATTTAACGAGGAGCTGCATATACTTCATGCTGCAGTCCAGATTTACTTTTTACCATTCCATTAACAGTCCAGGAGCATAATTGCCTTGTGATCACCACATTGCCACTATGGTCAGAAAGTCCTTCTATGTGGCACATCTCATTACTAAGGGTTTTGCATCCAGGAAGAAAGAGGTCATTATCTCTCTCTACTTTTCCCTCATTAGGCCAATCATTGAGTACAATGCCCCATTTGGCATGTACCTCACTAAACACCTGCAACAACTGGAGAGGCCGCAAAAATACCTCACAAAGAGGATCCTAGGCCTTAAACACTTGTCCTGTATGGACAGACTAAAAAAACTCCAACTATTCTCTGTCTCATATCGCCTATTTAGAGGCGATCTCTGCTTGACTTACAAAGCCATGTCTGACCCAGCTCTGTTAGAAATTCTACATCTAAATAAATCCCAATCCCTCAACACCACATGCTCCACAGACCTCAACCTCATTACCACAATTAACAGAACATGCTGGAGGGACAGGTTCATAACCCAGAAACTGCCCATGCTATGGAACAGACTTCCCATACATGTCAAGCAGAGCACTCGCTGACCCTCTTCAAAAGAAAGCTTGATGAGTGGATGAGTAACAGAAAATTCACCCCGAGGATAACTCCGGTGGCTCTACTCAACAGAGGCACTGGGAACTAAGGTCAGGTGGCACTATGCCAGGGTAATCCTATGGCTAGGCTTGTAAAGGCCCCAGGACCATTAGGTTAGTACACACACCTATGAACCTATGAACCTATGTAGACATTTTTAATATTCATAGTCCTCTAGGGACAATTCCTTCATTAACACATACTTCTAAATGGAAGCTTTGGTATTGTTGTGTTTTTAACTTGTATAAATAGTTTTTTGTATCACATGCATCTTTGTTTTTAGCAAAACAATATCTATAGTTGTATTACCAGAATCATTGTTAAGTTCAAAAAAGTCCAATAAAGGGTTTGCTAAACCATTATGGGCAGATAAAAACTTCCCAGAACATTTCTTACTGTCCAACTGTGCAGTCTTGGGAATATAATCCAGTTCTACGATACTATCAAATCCTTCGGCCATGTCACTGGTTAGGTTAGTGGAAAATGATACTGTAATGACAATTATAGAAACAACGACAACCACCAACCTTAACCCATACCCAAGTCCACAAATTTCAATCAAACAGAAGATTCTAAACAAACAAGTGGACCCAAAGAAAGCTGGATAATCCAGTACTATAAAATATGTATAATGTTTATTCAAGGTACATAGGCACTTTTTCAGTTACACTGCTTCTTCAGATGTGATTCAACAAACAAGTAACACTCTTTAAATACTCTAACCTTCACAAAAGTAAAAATGTCTTGCAATCATGAGTGTAAATGTTTAAATGTTGTAAATGTTTTAACTATATTATATACAGACTTTCGCATATATTTTCGTGTGAGTGTCTGTTTAAGGACTGCTTTTTTAGTTGATCATGTGACTACTTTTGGTACGTTTGAGTATTTAAAAAGTGTTATTTGTTTGTTGAATCACATCTGAAGAAGCAGTGTAACTGCAAAAGCACTTATATACCTTGAATAAACATTATATATATAGTTTATAGTACTGGATTATTCGGCTTTCTTTGGGTCCACTTATGTGTTTGGAACATGCTCAGTAATGTTGCTTGTTTGTAATTGCATATGGTTGTACCCCAGGCCTATTTAATTTGGTGTATTTTTAAATTGGTGTCATTAGTTGGGGTTCAAGGTCATATCCAACATTGCCAGCAAAGTGCCCCCTGTTGGGCATCGCCCCTCACAAAATGTTGGTACAGATCACAGTTGTGCCATATGTGGGAGGTGTGATATCTGCCTGGGGAGCATGCAGACAGATTGTAGACAATATCATGTGTGTTTTAGACCACCTTTCAGTTGATGGCGTGATACACTTTGCAGGTTATGTACTTCTTCACAGTTCACCAGGCGGGACCTTAATTTTAATATGAGTGCAGTCAATAGCCACAAGTATTTCAGAAAAATGGGCTATGTCATAGAAGTCCCACATTGTGTTTTCTGTCTACCCTCTGTGATTTGTGGAAACCACATATGCTCCTCTATGGGTCTATATTACATAATCACAAACTCTACATCGAAAGTGCAGTTCATCAAATTCTACCCCACACCCCTGCTAATTGTATATACCAACTCCAAGATCACATTACAGTGATAAAAGGGAACATTATCTGATCTTCTCTATACTGTGATCAAACTATGAACAGTTCAATGTAAGTGCACTGAAAATGCAGTGCAATGAACTGGATGTTCGATGATCTAATGGGGACTCCTCCTCTACATGCTGCAGCATGGCATCAAAAAACAGATGGAATATTCTCAAGGGAGATGCCAGAGATATCCCCACTATGTCTCCATTAGGTCATTGAAAGGTCCCTGTAGCTAATATACATAAAGCCACACACACCTTGTCATGCACTAGCATAGGCACACTACAACTCCCAAGGGGATGCAGGCAAGGTTTACATGTCCACAGTGTATTGCATGCTCTCTGACTCCACACAGTTTCAGTCCACAATGTGTGTGTCATGAAATATTAAGCAAGGTCAGATGACACAGTACCCCAGGGATGACAATGGACACTGTTGTAGATCATAGTGGCAATGAGAGGTTCTTGCAGATCCATATTTATTAATAGAACAGCAACCCATAACATTATTTAGCAATTCCCTTGATGTGAATGCAAACATCCATTTGAGTTCATGTTCAAAGTGTGTGCAGCTCTGAAGCATGGTTTTATACATCTATCAATAATTTCACAATATGACCCATTTACATACCATGAGATGCTCAATTTAATAATGAAGCACATTACCATATCATTATATATCCTTCAGAATACAGAAGGCCTGACCTTGCTGCTTTGCATTCTCCACTAGTTGTATGTGTGTCTTTGAGTTACACACACCCTGTACATGACCACTCATTTTGCAAATTCATTCTCTGCAATGTAGCAAATCTTCTGAATCCAGACCTCTATTCATTTAAAAAAATTAAAAAGCATAGAAATGCAATGTTAATAAACACTTAAAAACATATATAATTGAATGTAAACCAACTAAAATAAAGAATCCACCATATATTCTTTGATCTTACTGATGACTTTAGTGCAACAATAAAAAAGCATCATATATTACATTATGTAGAAAGCAATATTAAGTTCCATTTTATCAGGGATTAGTTTGCTCTCCCTTTCTAGGAAAGCACATTCTAGGATATTATAAAGAATATTTTATTTCATTCAAGCCTATAGCATTTGTTTTTATAATTGCAGTTCACATCCATAGCTCGTTATGGTGAACAGAGTTTTTTGGGTCTGACTTCATTAACTAAAGGGACTTGCAAGCTAATAATGGTTCAGGAAGTAATTAACAAAATGACATGAAGATTGTTAATCTAAGATATCCTGCAATAGATAAATTAATCACTGTTTGTCACTTATTGTTCATATTTTCATATTTATGTTCATATTTTTATAACTGAGAAGCCTAAATGTTATTCAAGGATATGGTATGATATGCCATGGTGTGAGACAGGAAAAGTCATTGTCCATGTCCATTTATATCAGACTATACATGAGATAGTGCTAGCTGATTTCTCATAATTATGAAAATAAACAATATTTCTATATGCATTTAATACTTTAAAAACCAAGGGACATACAAACTGTTGCATGACATCAGGTGAAACTTTAAATGTTGCTGAAGAAAACTATCCTTGACATCTGTGCTACAAATTATCTTTAGAGATATTCAATTTTATTTATACTGCTAATTATGCAATTAAGCATGTTTTCATATTTCAGTAAATATCTTAATAAATGGACAGTCAAAGAGGAATTTCTTGTTGTCATGTGAAAGTTTATGTCTAACAAAAGATATCCTAAATATATATGTCTAGGTTGTACAGCTTCTAAGATATGATAATTTATTTGTTAAAGCTTAGCAAATAATAGTAATAATAACAACAATAATAATAATCGAGTTTGTGTGAGTATAGTATATTATAGTAATTATGAAAAGACTATGAATGCACTATTGTCACTGTGAAGAATACTTACTGAAAATATTACTATTTGCACAGATTTTATAGCTGTTTATGTTCAAAAAATATTTACATTTCTTTATCTTTTGCTTTTAAGATTATTTTTCAGAAATTGCTCAGGAATGCAAGATGTGTATAAACTGCTTGATGTGTGACATTCCACACAGATGTTAATGAGTTATTCAATAGTCAAGTCTCTGACTTAGAAAGAGCAATATGGATTTCATTATGGCTGTGGAATGGTTGACTATTTGTCTTTGTACTGATATTGAGGGGGATTTTGTGAGTTTCTTAATACTGTCTGCATGTTTTATGAACATGGCAGAGGTATATGATGGAGTACCTTAGACTGTCTCATGGGAAGAGTTAGAACAGTATGGGTTTGAAAACATCTTCTACATTTTGAATATATAAGATCAGAAGCCAATGTAGCTTCAAGATTATGGTGGTTTGAGTACATGTGCAGAAGGTAGAATAGTGGCACTGAATAAAGAGAGACCACAACAGTTGATATAGCACCATGACCCCATGTACAAAATGGGAAAAAGGGAGTTGTTGATGATGATGATGATGATTATATTTGATCCCTGTATTTTAAAAGTTACTTGTGTCCACACTCTTTGCATTAAGTCAATATTTAAGGTGGGTATAGGACTCTGCCAAGGGTGTGCCTTGTCTCCTCTCCTTTTTGTGATTTTCAAAGACAACATTATCTAGGCAAAGACAGGGTTTGGTGAAAATCCAGCCTGTGGATATGACGGCTTTGTCTTTATTGTTTGCCGGTGATACTGCCCTTCTAGCCTCAAGTAAACATGATCTTTTAGATTGCACTGGAGGAATTCACTGCCATACGTGAAGTGGTTCAGATGAAAAATCAGCACCTCCTAATCAGATATCATGGTTCTCCCAGGAAAAGAGTGCATTGCTCTAGTCAGATGATGGAAGCTCAGTATGTTCTTCACAAGTGAAAGCAGATGTAACGAGAAGCATTACTAGACTAGTAACTAGTTGTAGCAGAAGCTGTACAGCAGATAATGTCATAGATTGTTGTGGGGAAGTGAGACCTGGATCACAGGACAGAGCTCTCACTTCACTGCTCTGCATGTTTCAGTCTTTACCTATAGCCTGAGCTTTGGATAATGAAATTAGGCAAACAAGCAGCAGAAAAGAGATTTCTTTGAAGGATGACTGGAATCTTTTTCCAAGACAGACTGAGGAGTTCAAAAATCCATAGTCACAAAGTATGATCACATCTCCTAGCCATGCAGAGGAATCATTTGAGCTGATCTGAGTAACCCTTGATGATTTCTTCTGCAATCCACATATAGGAAGCATACCAGTTTGGCCCACAAGAAAGAGACCTCAAGGCATATCCAGGGTACTTTAGAAGTATTACATATTATCTGTTCGCCTTTGAATGCCTGGATATTTCACAGGAATAGTTGTATGCTGGGAACAGGTATGTCTGGTCTAACCTCCTGAGTTTGCTGTCACTTAGCTTATCTGAAAAATTCTGTGTTGATTTGTGATTGACTGTGCAGTTACCTGAATTCTTTATTCATTTCCAGCTGAGTATGGATTCCTTAAATGAGTATGCCATTAATGATTTGCTAAAGCACAAGTGTCCTGTACAGTGGATTAAATGCTATGAATATTTAAAGGTAATACCTGATATTACTTGTGATCTGTATTTCTCTTGTCAAAGACTGGATAATTTGCTTACCATTATTAGTAGTAAATCTAGACTTACTGATGACAATTGTGCTTGTAAAATTGGTACAGCTTGGAGAAGTGTCGTTACATATATTAATGACTGTAGCAATGAGTTAACTAATGTTAGACAAAGAGCAAAGAATGGGGGTTCTGATAAGTACATGCAAATAATGTCACATTTAGGAAATTAAGTGTATATTTTCAGTAAAGATTACTCAACCCCTATTAAACAAGGTAATACACTGACAACTTTGGAATTCTGGATACAAGTATTCAGCAATCTGAGGATTCAGATCATATAGATGAAAACAAAAACAAAGAAAGAAAGGAAGGACAACACATACTAATGAAGAAAAGGAAAATGAATAATGTTGATAAAGCAAGGTTCACAACAAATCTGCTAGACCACTGAGTTCCTCTGTACAAAAAGATTTTATTCAGATAAAACGATTGTTTAAAAACGCTTTTCATCCAAAAGAATCGTTTGGACTTCTTCAGACAAAAGAAAAATGTTTGATACCATTCAAATCACGTTTAAATAACCTCCGTCATGTCACCTGATTAACAAATGAAACATTTTAAAGTTACAAATACTTAAAATTATTTAAACTGTTAATATAAAACTTAATGTTTTAAAACCAGACATATTGTATTAACAGCAACAAGTTAAATTCAAATCATGCAAGCATAATAATTAGTTCTGATAAAAATGAATATAATGATAATAAATAAAATATACAAATTAATCGTGAATGATAAACCAGAAAAACAATATAAAAACAATAAAAAGATTATTATTAATAATAATGAAAAAAATCACCCATTCCTCCATTTCTAAAACTAGTACTAGGCTAAATTCTCATATTTACATGATAATTTTAAATTTAAAAATATATATATATATATATATATATATATATATATATATATATATATAGTTAGTCTATGTACTTCATCTTTCCAAACTTTTTAATTTCAATAAGCACATTATTGAACACTTTTCGTAGGCATTTTGTCTAATTTGCCACATTAATTCTATTTTTTCCAATATTAAATTAGATGGACCACCTCTGGTATCTTGATAAACCTGATCTATCACTTTAAATTTGAATCTGTGATCAGGATATATTAAAACATGCCTTGCTAAAACATTTTCTTCCTTGTGTTGGGTTATGCTTCTAAGATGCTCATAAACCCTGTCCCTCAGCCTACGGTCCATCTTACCTATATAAAAAGAGGGGCAGACTTGGCATTTTGCCACATACACCACCCCTTTAGAGTTATAGTTGAATCTATTTTTTACAATTTAATCTGAAACCATTTATATCTGTTGTGATTCCCACTTCCATTGCAAAACAGTATGGACAATTCCCACACTGCATCATGCCCAAATTCCTCATCTTTGGATTAATTTGTTTCTGCAATAAATTCCTAAAACTTAATCCTTTTTCTCCATACTATTTTGGGCACCATTCCCACTTTTGAGATTAACATATTGTCATCTTTCAATAGAACCCAAGTTTTTTATTAGTATTTCTCTGATCTTCTTGTAATCTAAAGAAAAGGTAAAAATACATGCCAAACTGAATACTGGTGGCTCGCATTGCTGTATAGGTTCCATATGACTGATAATAGTTTCTTGTTCCTCGAGATTAATAGTCCTATTTGTATAGTTCTTTAGTAATGGTTCATATAAACCATTAGTCCTTTTGTATGAAACTTCATGAATTAATTCTTCGATCAATTCTAAAGGATATTCCCTACTTAAGAACATATGTTTTAAATTTAAATATTCCTCTATAAACTATCTTCTGTAGTGTTCATCCATGCTGCTCGGACTAACTGGCCCTTCACTACAGAGTGTTTCTGATGGAATGGGTGTGCACTAGTGTAATGTAAGAATTTATTAGAGTAAGTAGGCTTTCTATATATTCTAGCTTCATATGTTTTTTGATGTTCATTTTTAATAAGTTCCACATCTAGGTAAGATACAGATTTAGTGTGAAAAAGGTGTGTCAGTTGTAAAAATTTAGATGTATTATTTAATGCTTTTACCAAATTTGAAGCAATTATTTCATCACCTTGAATCACCATAAAAATATCATCTAAAAACCTTGTGTAGAACTTGATTATTTTTTTGAACTGTTCATTATTTAATACATAAGTGTGTTCCCAAAAGGCCATTACTAAATTAGCGTAACTAGAACCGTATGGAGAGCGCATCGCTACGCCTTTCTTTTGAATATAATATTGGTTATTTGACAAGATATAATTATATGATAGAATTATGTGTAACAGCTCCTGTACTAAAGAAATCTCTTCTTCTGGCGCACCCTTTTGCCTCATTCTTAAAGTTGCTCATTCTATACCTTGTTGGTGAGGTATACTAGTATACAATTCCTTCACATCCACTCTAAGGAAGTTATACTCTTGTTTATACTCTAAACCATTCACTTTTTCTAAGAATGCCCAAGAGTCCTTGGAAATCTTTTCTTCTCTTGACATATTTTTTCATAATGGAATCGACATATTTTGCACAAGCATAAGTAGATGAACTTCTCCCATCTACTATTGCCTTAACGGGGGGGGGGTCACTCAAGCTTTTATGAATTTTAGGTACCCCAAACATACAGGGTACCCTTGGTGATAAAATCTGCAAATAGTTATAGGTATGCAAGTCAATTCTTGCTTCTATAAATAGATCATTTAATATACTCCTAATTAACTGATTTGACCTGTTATACTCATTTAGGGACACTAATTCGTATGTATCAGTACTCAATATATCTTTTATTTTATTTTACTTTCATAATCCTCTATGTCCATAAATACAAGGCCACCTCCCTTATCTGGGTTCATCACCCGTACTTTAGCAGCCAAAAGAAGTTCAAGAATTTCCTTTTCACCCCTATTGATATTATATGTATATTCAGGTTTCATTTCATTTAATTTCCTCAAATCTAATTCACAAACTTTTATGAAAACATATAGCAAATTGTGCAATGGTGGGTTAAAAGAACTCGAGACTCTAAGTTGATTACTCATGACATTTTGACATCCTAGAAGTTGTTTTAAATTCAATTTTCTCACAAACAATTTAAGATCACATATAGTTTGTGCTAAATCCATTTTACATATAGGGACAAATGTCAGGCCTTTGTCTTAATCTGAAAGTAAAATAAAAGATATAGTGAGTACTTATACATACAAATTAGCGTCCCTAAATGAGTATAACAGGTCAAATCAGTTAATTAGGACTATATTAAATGACCTATTTATAGAAGCAAGAATTGGCTTGCATACCTATAACTATTTGCAGATTTTATCATCAAAGGTACCCTGTATGTTTGGGGTACCTAAAATTCATAAAAGCTTGAGTGACCCCCCCGTTAAGGCAATAGTAGATGGGAGAAGTTCATCTACTTATGCTTGTGCAAAATATGTCGATTCCATTATGAAAAAATTTGTGTCAAGAGAAGAAAAGATTTCCAAGGACTCTTGGGCATTCTTAGAAAAAGTGAATGGTTTAGAGTATAAACAAGAGTATAACTTCCTTAGAGTGGATGTGAAGGAATTGTATAATAGTATACCTCAGCAACAAGGTATAGAATGGGCAACTTTAAGAATGAGGCAAAAGGTTGAGCCGGAAGAAGAGATTTCTTTAGTACAGGAGCTGTTGGACATAATTCTATCATATAATTATATCTTGTCAAATAACCAATATTATGTTCAAAAGAAAGGCGTAGCGATGGGCTCTCTCTGTGGCTGTAGTTATGCTAATTTAGTAATGGCCTTTTGGGAACACACTTATGTATTAAATGATGATCAATTCAAAAAATAATCAAGTTCTACACAAGGTTTTTAGATGATATTTTTATGGTGATTCAAGGTGATGAAATAATTGCTTCGAATTTGGTAAAAGCATTAAATAATACATCTGAATTTTTACAACTAACACACCATTTTCACACTAAATATATATCTTACCTAGATGTGGAACTTATTAAAAATGAACATCCAAAAACGTATGAAGCTAGAATATATAGACAGCCTACTTTAATAAATTCTTACATTACACTAGTGCACACCCATTCCATCAGAAATGCTCTGTAGTGAAGGGCCAGTTAGTTCGAGCAGTATGGATGAACTCTACAGAAGAAAGTTTCATAGAGGAATGTTTAAATTTAAAAAAATATGTTCTTAAGTAGGGAATATCCTTTAGAATTGATCGAAGAATTAATTCATGAAGTTTCATTCAAAAGGACTTATGGTTTATATGAACCATTACTAAATAACTATACAGATAGGGCTATTAATCTCGAGGAACAAGAAACTAATATCAATCATATGGAACCTACACAGCAATGCGAGCCACCAGTATTCAGTTTGGCATGTATTCTTACCTTTTCTTTAGATTACAAGAAGATCAGAGAAATACTAATAAAAATCTGGGTTCTATTGCAAGATGACAATATGTTAATCTCAAAAGTGGGAATGTTGCCAAAATAGTATGGAGAAAAGGATTACGTTTTAGGAATTTATTGCAGAAACAAATTAATCCAAAGATGAGGAATTTGGGCATGATGCAGTGTGGGAATTGTCCATACTGTTTTGCAATGGAAGTGGGAATCACGACAGATATAAATGGTTTCAGATTAAATTGTAAAAATAGATTCAACAGTAACTCAAAAGGGGTGGTGTATGTGGCAAAATGCCAAGTCTGTCCCTCTTTTTATATAGGTAAGACGGGCAGTAGGCTGAGGGACAGGGTTTATGAGTATCTTAGAAGCATAACCCAAAACAAGGAAGAAAATGCTTTAGCAAGGCAAGTTTTAATATGGCCTGATCACGGATTCAAATTTAAAGTGATAGATCAGGTTTATCAAGATACCAGAGGTGGTCCATCAAATTTAATATTGGAAAAAATAGAATTAATGTGGCAAATTAGACTAAATGCCTATCTGGACCAGGATTAAAGGAAAAGTGTTCAATAATGTGCTTATTGAAATTAAAAAGTTTGGAAAGATGAACTAACAATATATATATATATATATATATATATATATATATATATATATATATATATGTATTTTTTTTAATTTAAAATTATCATGTAAATATGAGAATTTAGCCTATTACTAGTTTTAGAAATGGAGGAATGGGTGATTTTTCATTATTATTAATAATAATCTTTTTATTGTTTTTATATTGTTTTTCTGGTTTATCATTCACGATTAATTTGTATATGTTATTTATTATCATTATATTCATTTTTATCAGAACTAATTATTATGCTTGCATGATTTGAATTTAACTGGTTGCTGCTAATACAATATGTCTGGTTTTAAAACATTAAGTTTTATATTAACAGTTTAAATAATTTTAAGTATTTGTAACTTTAAAATGTTTCATTTGTTAATCAGGTGACATGACGGAGGTTATTTAAACGTGATTTGTATGGTATCAAATGTTTTTCTTTTGTCTGAAGAAGTCCAACAATTCTGTCAGACGAAAAGTGTTTTTAAACAAGCGTTTTATCTGAATAAAATCTTTTTGTTCAGAGGAACTCAGTGGTCTAGTGGATTTCTTGTGGATTAGTTGGTGTCCGAGTATCGTGTTTTGATAAAGCAAAGTTAATCGATACCAACAAAGACACTACTTTCTTATGTAACACACAGATTACAGGGGATAACATTTTGTCTTCCAGAAAACTTTCGGTCTACAGACAAAAGTATAATTTTTCCAAACAAGAATGTTAAAAACGAGACAAGAGGCAGGTGAAAATGAAGAAATCAAACTTGAACACAGAAGGATTGAAGAGCGTTACTGTAAGAAAAAGAGGAAAAGACAAGTTGGCAGCATAGCTCAACCTGTGGATGAAGCCAGCTGGATGAGAACTGTACGCTTGCAAATGTAATAAGCAACGAAACCAGTGGGATTAATAAGACTAATGGTGATGAAGATCATTCCTTTTTAACAATTGATAAGACAGACATTATTGAATTAGAAGTTGAAGATTCTTCAGATCTAGTCAGAAAAAAATATTCTTGAAACTGGAGATTTAAGTATTAGAGGAACTGATTCTTACATTTGCATATAAAATAATGCACATCAAATAGTGTTATGCTTGCCAGGAAGAAAATAAATGATGTGGGACAGGAGTTAGAGTGCCTTAATGTCAGGAAGTGTGGATCTGTTTTTATTCATGTTGATAGAAAGGATCTCATCTACAATGATTCTCTGACTGTTATTAGAGAACTTGCAGCACTCTTAGCATAGCTTGTACAGGTGTAAGGACATATTTTTTCTAAATCACATGTAGAAAGGAGAGTCAGGTCATTGTGAATGAAAATAATTTTTGGGTAAATACCTAGATGAAAAATGTCATGTTTTAAAAAATGGAAATGTGTAGAGCATCCAGTCCTAATTTTGGGCACATGTGTTTAAACAGGATGGCATGATCTTGTCAAGATCAGGGAGGATCATTTTTACAGCATGTGTTTTGCAATATTTGGCAGGATTTTAGCCAGGTCAAAAACATAACAGTTCACAGATAACAACACCTGATGCATCTGTGATGGTTGTTAATGCTAGGAGCATTAATAATAAAGTTTTTTTTCCACTGGAAAATGTGCTACATTGCCACAAGACTGATGTTGTTACTGTTTGTGAAACATAGTTTAAGAACAATGACTGGAAACCAGTTCTGTCAGAGTATAAATGCATTACTGTAACAGACATTCTAACAAAGAAATCAGGTGGAGGTGTTTTGATAAGGATTAAAGATTGCAGTCAGACCTGTGATTATGACATATTCAGTGAAAACACCAATACTGTAGATTGCATAACTGTAACAATAAAAACAACCCTGAAACATAAAACAACTGCTGGAGTATATAGACCACCAAAGTCAAGTGCAGATGACCTAGAGGAATTCATACATTTCTTGCATGAAACACAGGATGGAAGAATAGTAGTGACTGGAGATCTAAATTTACCAGAAACAAACTAGAAAAATATTGATTCAGCAACATTTCTAAGGACATTATTTACAATTTATGTTCAGGAACAACAACTGCTTCAGGTTGTAAAAAAGCCTACAAGGAAGCAGAACACACTAGACATTGTCTGTGTTCCTAAATGAATTACTGTTACTTCATGTCAAGTTTTACCACCATTGATGTGCAGTTATCATGGGATTATAAAAGTTAATGTACTGCTAGATAATTCTTTCAAACTGAAATCTAAACCAATGCAAATAAAATTAGTAACAGATTATATGAAAGCAAAACAATCACTATGTAAAACTAATTGGAATGATGTGTTCAGTGGAAAAGCTGCAGGAGGAATGTGGAAAGTTTTGAACGAGAAATTGTTTGAATGCAAAAAATAAAAAAAAATGTTTAATGTCAGGATCTAGGCATACAACTTCAAGAGGCTATATTTCCATATGAATAAGATACATTATTAAAGATGAGAGACAAAAATAGAAGATTTGGAAAAGATCTAACAATTACTTTGAAAACTAAAATAAACAAGCTGATTGGACAAATTAAACATAGAGTGAGACAAGATCAAGAAAAAATTGAAGAAAATGTATGTAAAGATATTGAGAAGAAGAAAGACATATAATGATAAACTTTGTGTAGTTTCTAAAATTTATTCTCAGACAGAAAAGATTATAGATACATTAAAGATACATTTACAAAATCTTACACAAAGCAGTTTGGCTCCATAAAGGGAGTAATAAACTATCCTAGTGGCATATAGATAACTTCAGATACTGAAATCAAATTAGATTATATTGAAAAAAGAAATAAGCAAATTAGATCTAAAAAAAGCATTGAGAGGAGACAGAATTAGTAATAATGACATGAGAACACTTCTAAATGAACTTACAGTACCATTATATCTGTTATTTACTAGGTCATACAAATATGGGGAGATTCCTCAAGACTGGATACATGTACTTGTTAAACCTGTCTTTAAGAGAAAGGGGAATAGGACACATCCAGAGTCATACAGATCCACAAGTTTACTTTCATGTTGTAGGAAAATAATGGAGAAGGTTATGTTGGCTAAATCATTGTCAGAATTGGCAAGGCTGAGACTTGAAACCATATATCAGCACACACATGTTGTATCATGACGTTTAGTGGCAATATAATAACAGCTATGAATGAAAAATTGTGCTGCAATGTAATATAGCCATAGATTTAACTTCAGCATTTGATAAGGTGATACACAAAACACTGATCAATAAATTACAGCAACTGGGTATTGATATACTCTTGTTAAGATAGATAGTGGCATGGCTAACAAATAGGTCAAGGTAACTATCACGCAGCAACTGGACAGGTCAAATTCGAGGTTACAGTCAGGTTGTTTCCCAAGGCTCTGTCCTAGGTCTATACTTGTTTAGATTGCATCATTCAGAGCTATCTTTTTCATCTAGGGTTTTCTACAGTCTGTATGCAGATGACTCAAAAATGGGTAAACTGTTACAGACAGAGCATGCCTACAAAAGAACTTGACTAATTTGACCATTTGGGCATAGGAGAAGAATATGCTGATAAATACATAAAAAAACTAAGCATGTGAGATTTGGGAGACAAATTGAAAGGTGAATATTAAGTACAGCACATAATGATTGAAACTGTAGGTTCATTTAAAGACATTGGTATATGGATAGATCCAGCTTTAAGTTTTTCTGATCATATCAATCAATTGGTTAATGATAGTTTTCAAAATATAGGTTGTATATAAAGATTTATGAGGTCTAGGAAATCAGAAATGATGACGTCATTGTTTATTAGTTATATTACATCCAAACCTGAGTATGGAATAATAATATGGAAACCTTATAAAAAACAAGGTACTGCTGCTTAATGATAGGGCACTAAACAATAAACTGCACTCTTTGGAAGCACTCTTCACTTTGGAAGATGCTAATGTCTTTGCAGTCACAGAGACATAGTTAAAGGTGCAGAAAGCACCCCAGCTATGCAGGGTTACAATGCCTTCCATACCTTCAGAACACAAACAGAGTTTGAAAGAACCAAAGGAGGAGGTGTGTCCATGTTCATTAAGGATAAGTGCACCTCAAGACTGGTCAAACAGTATAATTTTTTTGAGCTGCTCAATATCCAATTAACTATAGGCAAAACCTCCTACCACATCATAGCTAGCTATAGGTCCCCCACCATGAAACCGGAAAAGCACACCTCATACCTGGACTTACAGGAGTCACTTGCCATACAGCTCAACACCGTACTCACGGGTGATTTTCATTATTTTACCATCGGCTGGGAAACAAACATGACCACAAACATGCTGGCTCAGAGGCTGTTGGACTTTGTCAGTACAAATGCTCTGGAACAGCTAGTCAGCACTCCCACAAGGGGCTCAAATTTCAATGGACATATTACTCACTAACATGGGGGCAGCATTGCACCCCCCCCATGTGATGTCCTCCCTGGTAAGATCAGACCATAAATCAGTCGCATTCCATATAATTATAAGAACAGATACCCCATCGAGTTCAAAAATGCTTAAGAATTTTTTTAAGACAAAAGTTTAAAACTCCCTCAAATGCAGATAACATGGACTCCTATGCAGAGGTGTACACCAATGCCTTGTATAACCTGTAAGCAGTTGTATAGAATCAGCTGTACCTGACCACATTAAAACCAGATTTAGCCAAAAACACAAGCCATGCTGGGGACCCCTAGTATAAATAGGCTATACAATAAGAGAAATAGACTAATATCCAGGAACAAGAGGGAATAGGCTCAGCAGAGGAAGAAATCACTATCTAGCTTAAAAAAAACAAATTAGAGATCTTGTCAAGTCCTCCAAAGCTAATTGCAAAGCAAAAATAGCCTCCTTAGCTAAGAATAATCACAAGGCATTCTTTAACTTTGTCTGAAATCTAAAAGAGTATACTTAGCTATGCGCTGAACTGGTTGTGGATGGCACCACCCATACTCAACCAGAGATAATAGCCAACCATCTGGCTGACAGATTTGGAGAAAACTTCATTCCCCTTTCCTCTCCAGTCAACCCCCAAAATATACCTGCCACCATTCCTCAGCCTATTATCATAAGACAGCAGGTCATCTAGGTGCTCTCCAAGGCCAGAAACATGGCATCAATGGGACCAGAAAACATTCCATGTTGCCTTTTAAACAACATAAAACATGACCTAGCAAACCTACTTGAATCCCTGTTTAATCACAGCCTAAGAACTAGCTATGTTCTATCAGAATGGAGGACAGCAAAAGCAATCCCTCTACACAAAGTGGAACCATCAACTGACCCTGGGAATTATAGGTCCATAAGCTTGACTAGCCTCATCTGCAAGGGGTTGGAAAGAATCATTATGGACCTTATTAACAAAGACATAGGTAATCTCCAAACTCTGAACCCAACCCAGTTCGGATTTGTTAAAATAGATCATGCCTGTTAAACATGGTTGACTTTTTCACCAAGACCCTGGATGAGAGAAAGACAGTGCAAACCACCTATCTTCACCTGGCCAAGGCATTTGATATAATCCCCCACTCAGATATCATAGAGAAACTCTCCTAATTCGGAATGAACCCCTAAATTACCATATGGGTAGCCAACTGGTTCAAGGACAGGACACATACTGTCAAAGTGGATAACTTCAACTCTAACAAAAGACCAGTCTCCAGTGGCATACCACAGAGTTTTGTGTTGGGCCCCTTACTATTTGGAAAGTATTTCTCAGAAGTCCAGGCAAACTTGGATGGCCTGTGGCTGACCAAGTTCAATGACGATTGTGAACTGGGAGCAATCACTGAGTCCCCCAGTGATGTTAATATACTGCAGAATTGGTTTATGCAGACAAATTAACGGTGCCAAAGCCACAGATTAAAGCTTAATGCAAAAAATGCATTATTATTCCCCTTGGGAAAGCTAACATCCCTGGTAATTGCATTATAGATAGCACCATCCTAAGTGTAGACCCAGTGGTACATGATCTAGGTACTCAAGTTGATAACAATCTGAACTTTGTCCACCACATATATACAGTAGTAAGGAAATTTTTCTATGTGGCACATTTTACTAGTAAAGGCATTGCATCTAGATCTAAGGATATTATAATTCCATTATACTCGGTCCTCATCAGACCAATAACTGAGTACAGCGCTCCCTTTTGCATATACCTCATTAGACACCTGCAACAATTGGCGAGACCACAGAGGTTTCTTTCCAAGAAATGACAGAGTACACAAAACAAGTCTTATGTAGAAAGACTGAAGGGCTTGTCACTGTATTCTGTCTCTTGCAGGTTGTTAAGGGCTGACCTGTGTCTGGCTTACAGGGCAGTCTTAGACCCGACCCTGATAGAAATGCTGCACATTCGTAAATCAGTCTGCTGGAGGGTCACTCACTCCAGGGATCTTAACATAGCCTGACATGAACAGGCCATGTCTGAGAGATAGATACTTCTCCCAGAGATTGACACTTCCCTGAAACAAGCTTCCAATTCATGTGAAATAGAGCCCTTCCCTGACCATCTTCAAACACAACTTAAATCAATCCATGGGTGACTGCAAATTCACTCCTGGGGTGGTGCCTATGTCCCTCCAGGGCAGAATAAGTCAGTATTAACTACCATAGACCTTTACCTCTGCAAACCTCACTCATCTAACTGCCAACAATTGGGGCAATTCAGGATGAAAATGGCTAGGCTTGTAGGGGATCTAGGGCCATTAGCCTAATAAGCTCCTATTAACCTATGAACCTATGAACAAGCATGAGTAAATTGTAAAAATGTACAGCAGAAATATACCAAGGGCGTCCATTGATGAGAACATTTATTTTAGTATGAAAGGCTAAAATATCTGAACTTGTACAATGCCCCATTTAGATATTTAAGAGGAGACCTTATTCAGGTATATAGGGCATTTAGAGACAACTTCCTCTGGGAATGCGTGAGGTTATCAAAAAGTAGCAGAGAATCATCAGACAACCTATATATAAGATTCTGTAGGAATGAGAAGTGTACTAACTGGTTCTCTGAGAGAGCAGCTGATGGATGGAATAGACTACCAAGTTACATTAAAGGAAACAGTAGTTTAGATATTTTTAAGAACAGCCTGGACACTTATGGGAACAGCTGTTTTGGTATAGTAGCAGGCAAGAAGGGCATTATTTCCCATGCTTGAAATATGTGCATGTATCTATGTATATATCACTTGACCTTCATATGGACAGATTGATGATTTAGAAGTGGATGGATAAATTGATCTATTGATCTTTATTTTATATTTATTTACTAGTAAGCTCCATTTCATATAATAGTCTAATTTTCTAGTAGTAACCTAGATAAAAAAGAAACAGTCTTAAAACTTTACTTACACAATTTCTAATGCTAATATTTATCCTTTGTGAAGATGCCATTAAATTTATGGCAAAAAATAAAATGCTTGAACAAGTATACATCTGTCTTTTTATATAGCAAGATGCCAAGACAACACAGTAGCAGTGTTAATAGCAGCCTCACCTCACACATAGAGTTTATTTACTTCAGTTCCTGGCTGTGGCAGCTTCTGTACAGAGTCTGAATGTCCTCCCAAATTCATACTTCTCAACTGTACAGATTTTTGCAGAATATCCAGATTTTTGCCTCAGATTTTTGGTCCTTTTTTATAAAGTTGTGGTTTTCTGGCAAATTAGTAGCAAATCATTAAAGACTGAAGTTAGAAAATAATAACAGACATTTCAGTTTCAGACTTCATACCCTTCAGAAAATGCATGCTAATGCAAACCTGTTATTCTACCAACTTTCTAAGTTTGTAAGAGCACTATTTAAAAATTGTCCCTATGTTTGGGCCTTTGCCCCACTTTTATTTATGGATTTGCCCAGATTTCTTGCTCTGAGAGGTTGAGAAGTATGCTTCCAATGTCCATGTGATTCAGTTTCCTCATCTCCTAAAAACATCTGGCTGTTAAGTGTCCATACTCACCAAGGATAATCACACCACCAGGCTAGTTGCCCAACCCAATGCGTCTGAAATTCTCCAGGTGCAACTAACGCTAAGTAAGACTGCAACCCAAATTGTAGCTTGTTACAGATCCCCCACCATGCCCCAAGATTCTCACTACACCTTTTTAAACATATTGGAAAATATTAAGATACAAGCAAATACCCTAATATTGGGTGATTTCAACTACCCTGACATTAACTGGGAAAACTACTCATGTGCCAACACCTATGCTCAATGGTTCTTGGAATTCATAAATTCCAATGCCCTGGATCAACTAATCCATAGTCCAACCCGAGGTTCCAATATCCTAGACCTGGTCATTACCAACATGGGAAATCAATGCTCCACACCTATGGCCACCCCCTCATTGGTCAGGTCTGACCATAAGCTAATCACCCTTGACATCCACATTCCTCCCCCACCCCCCAGTAAGGACACCTCCATAAAAAACTTCTCCAAAGCCAACTTCATGCTACTTAAGTCAGAAGTGACAAACTTCATGACACCCATGCAGACAGGAACTGAAAGTTTGATTGCTGAATCCAACACTAAGGCACTGTACGAGCACATCCACTCATGGATGAATCATGCCATCCCAAATAGAACCAATATGCTCTCTTCCAAAAAAAGGAAGCCAATCTAGTGGCCCTCTGCCATAAACAAACATTACAACAAAAGGAAGAAACAGTTGCAGAAAAGAGAAAAATCCCAGGATGCAAAAAACTCCTTTACTAGCCTCAGTAAGAAGCTGAGATCCCTCATAAAATCCTCCAAAGCTAGTTACGAAAATAAAATTGCCAAAAATTCCAAAGACAACCACAAAGCATTCTGTAGCTATGTCAAGAATCTAAATGGCAATGTTGAGATCTGCTCTGAGCTACAATAGAATGGCATTAAATATACTGATCCCAAGGATATTGCCAATATCCCGGCAGATCGATTCAGTGCCAACTTCACCCCCCTCTCACCCCCTAAAAGGCCCATCTCAATACTGAAAGATTGCCAAATTCCAGTAATAATGGCCACACCTGTAAAAAACGCTGTCTCCAAAGCTAAGAATACAGCATCCATTGGACCAGACGACATCCCAGGTTGTGTACTACATGAACAAAAAAATGAACTGGCACTTCATTTAAGTGTCATGTTTAATCATAGCCTCACCTCAGGCTTCGTGCCCACTGAGTGGTGCACAACTACAGTTATCCCACTCAACAAGGGGGATCCACCTTGGATCCTGGGAACTACCACTCCATCAGTCTGATGAGCCTGATCTGCAAAGCCATGGAACATATTATCATGGAACTTATAAACAAAGACATAGGCAACCTTCAAACATTGGACCCCACCCAGTTTGGGTTCATGAAGGGCCATTCTTGTCTCCTGAACCTGAATGAATTCTTCAAATCAGTCTCCAGAGCTGTGGACGAGGGTAAGGCAGACCACACAGCCTATCTGGACCTCACCAAGGCCGTCAACACCATCCCCCACTCTGGAATCATAGATAAACTTACTAAGCTGGGCATTAATCCCTACGTCACTCGATGGGTTGCCAACTAATTTACTGACAGAACACACACTGTAAAAGTAGCCAACTCCAAATCCAGCTCCAGACAAGTGACAAGTGACAAGTGGAGTACCCAGGGTTCAATCCTGGGACTGCTCTTGTTTGTCATCTACTTCTCTGAAGTATAGGCCAACACTAAGGGACTCTGGCTAACAAAGTTCGCAGATGACTGCAAACTGGGAGCCATTAATGAATCCCCAAATTATGTGGATATTCTACAAAAGGGCCTGGTGCCAGAGCCATGGGTTCAAGCTCAATGCCAAGAAATGTATTGTTATCCCCTTTGGGAAAAAACATGCACCCATGAATTACCACATAGGTGGTAGTACACTAAACACAGAAAGTGTGATAAGAGACTTAGGGACACAGGTGGACAGTGGTCTCACCTTCGATAACTACATCGCTACCACAGTCAGGAAATGCTTCTATGTAGCACACCTTATCACTAAGGGCTATTCATCCAGAAAAAAGGAAGTCATTGTCCCACTGTACTCATCCCTCATTAGACCCATTATAGAATACAATGCCCCATTTGGTATGTACCTCTCAAGACATCTGCAACAACTGGAAAGGCCAGAGAAATGCTTCACTAAAAGAATCACAGGCCTAAAGTAGATCCCCATATGCTGACCATCTAAAAAACTCCAGCTATACTCTGTCACATACCGTCTACTCAGAAGCGATCTTTGCTTAACATACAAGGCCATGTCAAAGCCAGAGCTGTTGGACATGCTACACTTAAAGAAATCCCAATCCCTCAGAGCCACATGCTCCAGGGATATAAACTTTGTCATCACAATGAAAAACATATGCTGGAGGGATAGGTTCCTGACCCAGAGACTCCCCAGACTCTGGAATAGACTGCCCATACATGTCAAGCAGAGTGCCTCTTTGGTCCTCTTCAAAAGGAACTTTGGCAATTGGATGGGAGATAGGAAATTCACCCTGGGGATCATGTCAGTCACCCTGGTAGACAGGGGTCCAGGGAAGTAAATATTGTGGGAAGAAATAGACAGGGAATTGTTATGGCTAGGCTTGTATAGGCCCTAGGGCCAATGGCCTAGTACCAACCTATAAACCTATGAACCTATGTTCTGTTGATTGTGGTAATGAGGATGAGGGCTCTGGAGCATGTGGTGTGGAAGGATTGGGATTTCTTTAGATGTAGCATTTCTAACAGAGCTGGGTCAGACATGGCTTTGTAAGTCAAGCAGAGATCACCTCTAAGTAAGCGATATGAGACAGAGAATAGTTGGAGTTTTTTTAGTCTGTCCATACAGGACAAATGTTTAAGTACTAGGATTCTCTTTGTGAGGTACTTTTGCGGCCTCTCCAGTTGTCGCAGGTATTTAGTGAGGTACATGCCAAATGGGGCATTGTACTCAATGACTGGCCTAATGAGGGAAGAGCAGAGGGAGATAATAACCTCTTTCTTCCTGGATGTAAAACCCTTAGTAATGAGATGTGACACATAGAAGGACTTTCTGACCACAGTGGCAATGTGGTGGTCAAAAGAGAAGTTGCTGTCAACCTGTGTTCCCAGATCCCTTATAACACCTTCTGTGTTCAGTGGACTACCATCAATGTGGTAATTCATGGGAAACATTTTTTTTCCCAAAGGGGATGATGACACCTTTTTTGGCATTGAGCTTAAGGCCATGGTTCTGACACCAGTCATTGGTCTCAGTGAGGCCTTTCTGTAGGATGTTAACATCACTCGGGGAGTTAATAATAGCTCCCAAGTTGCAATCATCTACGAACTTTGTCAGCCAGAGTCCCTTCGTGTTGGCCTGGTCTTCAGAGATGTACATACCAAACAGGAGAGGACCCAGGACCGAACCCTGTGGGACTCCACTCATGACTGGTCGGCAGTCTGACTTGGAATCAGCTACTATCACACTGTGGGTTCTACCTGTGAGCTAGTTTGCAACCCACATAGTGATATAGGGGTTGAAGCCTAGCTTAGTGAGTTTGTTTATGATTCCTGAGTGGGGATGGTATCAGAGGCCTTGGCCAGATCAAGGTAAGCTGTATGAACCACCTTGCCTTCATCCACAGCTCTGGTGACTGACTCAAAGAAGTTGACCAAGTCGAGCAGGCATGATCTACCCTTCACAAAACCAAACTGTGTGGGATACAGAGTTTGGAGATTCCCTATATCCTTGTTTATTAAATCCATAATGATGCGTTCCATAGATTTGCATATCAGACTCATCAGGTTAATGGGATGATAGTTCCCATGGTCTGTAGTCTCTCCACCTTTCTGGAGAGGGATGATTGTAGCAGTGTGCCATTCAGTAAGGACTAAGCATGAGGTGAGGCTGTGACTGAACAGGGCACACAGGTGAGGTGCTAGTTCATGTAGAACACAGCCAGGGATATTGTCAGGTCCCAGATAACCTGAATTCTTGGCCTTGGCTAGTGCTGTTTTAACCTGTGCAGCAGGTGTACTGGGTGCCTGGAAATCTACTGGTATTATGGTTGGTCCTTTGGGGGGGAAAGAGGGGTAACGTTGGCACTGAATCTGTCGGCCATTATATTGACAATCTGTTGGCGTGGTATAAGAGGTACCATTGTGCAGTAACTCAGAGCAAATCTGGGTATTGCCATGGAGATTCTTCATATAACTATAGAAGGCCTTGTGGTTGTCTTTACTATCTGCTGCAATTCTGTTTTCATAGCTAGCTTTAGAGGATTTGATGAGCGATCTCAACTTTTTGATGAGGCTGATAAGGAGTTTTTCCAGTCTTGGGACTTCACCTTATTCCACATTAGTTTCCTCCTTCTGTTGTAGAGTTTGTTTATGGTAGGGGACTACCAGATTGGCTTCCTTTTTTGGAGGAGAGAATCCTGGTTCTGTTGGGTATGGCAAGATCCATGCATTTGTGTATGTGTTCGTATAGTGTATTGGTGTAAGACTCGGCAGTCATGCAACTGATCTCCATTTGCATGGGTGCCGTGAAGTTAGCTATTTCTGTTTTAGGAGCCCAAAGCTAGCTTTGGAGAAGTTTTTCATGGTGGTTACCTTTGCTGGGTGGCAGGGTGGATGGGATGTAAATTTGCAAGGTGATTAGTTTGTTGTCAGATCTAACCAGGGAGGAGTGGACTATTGGTGTAGAGCAACAGTCACCCATGTTAGTAATGACCAGGTCAAGGATTTTGCTACCTCTAGTGGGGGGTAAGAATGAGCTGGTCCAGGGCATTGGAATTAATGAATTCCAGGAAACGTTGGGCAAGTGTGTTGGTACATGAGCAGCTTTCCCAGTTAATGGAGGGGTATTTGAAGTAATCCAGTATGAGAGTATTAGGTTGGACCCTAATATTCTCCAGGGTGCTTAGGAACATGGAGCGTGAGTCTTGGGACATGGTTGGGGACCTGTAGCAGGCTATGGCCTGAATCCCTGTCTTACTCAATGTTAGCTGCACCTGAAGTATCTCAGATGTCTTATGTTGGGCTACTAGTCTGGGGGTGTAAGCATTCTTTATGAATATGGAAACACCACTGCCTTTGAAGCTTTGGTCCAAGTTCTGGGGCCGAAAGGTGAGGAATGAGTTATAGCCTGGTAGGGCAGAGGTGCTTTCTGCTGCCATGAACCAGGTCTCTGTTACGGCACAAATGTCGATGTTCTTCATTTTAAGGATTGTTTCGAGTGAGTGCATTTTGAGATTTAGACTTCTAGCATTGAGCAGCATAACCCTCAGATTGCATTTGTTCGTAGCTGTTACAATGGTAATTTAGTCTTTGGAATACACCTAAAAAGGGCACTATAGGGTGGCAAGAGCCTTGGCCAATATCCGGAAGTCCAGGGGTGACAGATGCAGGCCATCTTTGGCAAAGCATTGAGGTCTGTCAATCATGTCATCCCAGGCAGACAGATACTGGATCCCCTTAGAATGACACCAGAAACTTAGCCAATTGTTGAAATCAATAATTTTCTGCTTGTACTGTGGTATCATTCTGGGTGATGGTAGGATGTTGCTCAGGGCTACTTGTTTGAGCTACATAATTTGAGAGCTCCTCCATGTTTCTTTTCATGTAGTCCAGGGTGGTTTGTCTCAGGTCATTCACAACCACATGTACAATGAGAGAGTCATATTTGTACTTGTTGTTGAGGGACCTGACTGCTTGTGTTATGTGGTGGATCCTGGCGCCTGACAGGCAGCTGACTGCTACTTTCTCCTTATTCAACCTAGTGAGTGGGACATCAGTGTGCCTCACTATCGAGTCCCCTATGACTAGTGTATTGGGCATGTTGTTTTGCCTTAGGGGTTTTGGTTGAGTGGCACGCTGTTTAGCAGAGTTATGTGTCTCATGATTAGTGTTGTGTTGTGGTGGTTGAGTGCATTTCTGCCTTGGAGATCTCTGCTGTTTGGGTAGATTTTTATTGAGAGCTTCCACAAAGGTGGGTGTGCGGTTTGTGTTTTTATGTGAAGGCAGTGCTGGTGTGTGTTCTGGAGGGCTATGTGTTCCATGTGGTATGGTTCAAATGTTGACCTTCACCTCTTGACCAGCTATTCCAGTCTTGGCTAGAGAGTGTGTTGCTTCCAGTTTGGATATATAAGTGCATATCTTATAGTTCTGAGTGTTGGGAAGTAAGAAGAGAGGGTTGTCAGTGTACATGAGGCAGTTGCTACATTGGCTCAGGATGCCCAAGTTCACCAGGTTAATACGAGAATGTACAGAGACCTGACCTTTAGACATGCCTGGAGGGGTGAGCATTAATGATGAGTACTGGAGATGTTTCCTTGTAGAACATTTAGTGCTGGTAGCACTTTTGTGTGCTACAATAATTGTTGCAAGAAGTCTTGTAAAGTGCTAGACTAATAAGCTAATAAGAGTGCAGGAGAGGAGAGAACTAGTAGATCTAAGGGAAAAATTGAGGAGCAGACTTTGACACTGCTCAGTAGCTTACAAACAGTCCTGGATACAGCAAATCTGTATCTGCCCTAGACTACTTACAGGAAAGGTGGGAAACAAGTGCAAATGTGGGCTTTTAAACCAGAAAGCTGAAAGAGATGGAAAAACTGCTCAAACGGCCAATAAGCTACAATTTCTGGGTCAGAAACCACCCCTCTTGTGGTAGATAGGCTATCTAGTGCTTACCACTCCCACTGATAAGCTAGAAGGTGTGACTTTTATGCATGTCCATGCTACTTCCCTCCAACACAGAAAGGCTTGTTTTCTCAGCAGCTTACATACAGTCCTGCATACAGCAAATCTGTATCTGGACTAGACTAGTTACAGGAAAGGTGGGAAAAGTGCAAATGCGGGCTTTTAAACTAGAAAGTTGAGAGAGATGGAAAAACTGCCCAAACAGCTAATATACTACAATTTCTGGGTGAGAAACCACTCCTCTTCTGGTAGATAGGCTACCAAGTGCTTACCACTCCCACTGATAAGCTAGAAGGCTTCCCTTCAACACAGAAAGGCTTGGTGGGCTCGGAAGCTTACATATAGTCCTGGATACAGCAAACGCGGGCGTTTAAACCAAGAAAGTTGAAAGAGATGGAAAAACTGCCCAAACGGCAGTATACTACATTTTCTGGGCCAGAAACAGCTCCTCTTGTGGTAGATAGGCTACCTAGAGCTTACCACCCCAGAACAGAGGCATATAAATGCACGATGTCAACATCCTGCACACATATACCTGGCATTTTCTGGATGCCCATGGGCAAAATGGGATGCTAATTATTTTACTGCAAAATAATAATTTTGTAAATTTATGAATGGCAGGTATAATAATTCAAAGAATGGGTTGTAGTTATAAGATTAATCATTTACTTTTTTAATGCTTTTCAAAGTATATTGAATCTCAATAGTTATGCCAGGTTTGGGAGTATATTAAACTATTATCAAATTTACAGAAAAAATAAATCTGATTAATCCTAGAAACTGGGTATCATTTAATAAGACTGCACAATAAATATACATATTAGTTTAAGATGCAAAAAGTTGAATGAAATTCAACATTCAAAGGTAATTCCAGGGATCTTTTCAGATACCTGCTAGGATTATGCTCCATATCCTTACATTCTTCCTCTGTTTTTATTGGCACATCTCACAACCTATCACTATGAATACCATCACTGTGAACTACTCTGCTCTACCTCAGGCAGGCCTCAAAATAAAACAACATTCTCCAAATTGCCCATGTCCATATCTCTACAGATCATCCCTCATAGACTGTATGGCTGAACCCCTATTTTTTCAAACTTTAAAATAATAAATAGATAGATATAAATGGCTATACTCTTCTCAGTAACTGTCTGTCTTAGGGCTTTCCCCAGTTAGGGGTTGCCACAGCAGAATTCTGGTCTGTTAATGAATGGCAGTGAATTTTTACAGTGTTGAGTTGCCAGCCCAACACCCAACCTTCAGTCATGGCACACCCACATACACATGCACCTACCTGCATGTCTTTGAATTCACTCAACCGTGGGGAGGACATGTGGACTCTACACAGAAGGCACTCCAGCTGAGAATTGAGCCAGAGTACCTCTTGCTGTGAGGTGACAGCTCTAACTGCTGCACTACCGTGGTATACTTTTCTCAGTATATTTCAATATTAAAACTTGGAGATGACATCCACCCCAATCCTGAACCTATTCAAGTCATTATACCCAAGCGCTCTAGTACTTCGCCTCCAAATTATATCCACACAACCACAAAAGACTAAGAATATTTCATACTAATATAAGAAGTATCTGTAACAAACTCCCACGGGTGCAAGCCTGGATAATCCACTTCTCTCCAGATATCCTAGTTGTAACTGAAACCTGCTTGGAACAAGAAATTAAAAAAATGAAGAAATCCTACCACCAGGTTCATTATTCTCAGGCTAGTCAGAAAAGCAAAAATGCAAGAGGGGCAACCATAGTTTACAAAAAACACACTCGAATTAGCCCCTCCCAATATACTATCATACCCCAATTTGATAATGCTGAATTACTAATAATGTCCCTCAAGCTGAACTACCACAAAAAATAGTCATAGCAGGTTTGTATATTTCTTCAGGAAATAATATGTCTGCTCTAGAGGATATCCTGTACTCGATCTTCACCAACATAGTTTCATAGGAGGTTACTAGACTAGCATCCTTAGAACCTTTATAAGCCTAGCCATGTTAATCTCAGGTTGCCCCAATTGTCCTTTGTTAGGTGGATGTATTTTACAAATCAGCACTGACTACCTGTATCCATGAGGGACGTGGGTGCCACCCCCAAAGTGAATTCGCAGTCACCCATCCATTTGTCCAGGTTGCAACTGAATAGCATCATTGAGGAGCTCTGCTTCACGTGAATTGGAAGTTTATTACAGAGCAGCAGCAATCTCTAGGAGACATACCTGTTTCTCTAGCATATTCTGTCAGTGTCACTGCCAAGGTTCAGATCCCTAGAGTGAGTGCCTTTAGTGCCATTTGATTGTGAATGTGCAACATTTCCATCAGGTCAGGGTCAGAGACTGCCCTGTAGGCCAGGCACAAGTTTCATCACAGTAGCCTATATGATACAGACTACAGTCACAGGGCTTTCAGTCTATCCACTTAGGTCATGGTTTGGAGCCCCTGTATCTTCTTAGTGAGAAACCTCTGTGGTCTCTCCAGTTGCTGCAGGTGTTCTGATTAGATACATGCAGAAGGGAGCATTGTACTCTTTTAATGGTCTGATTAGTGTCAAGTAAAGTGGGTTTATAACATCTTTAGACCTGGATGTGATGCCTTTACTTATGAGATGTTCAATATAAAAGGCTTTCCTTACCACCATAGAAACCTGGTGGGCAAAGTTCAGATTACTGACAACCTGTGTTCCTGGATCTTACACCACTGGATTTGAACTTAGTATGGTGCTGTCAATATTTTAATTAGTGGGGAATTCCACTTTGCCAAATGGGATAATAGTGCACTTTTTTGCATTTAGTTTTAGACCGTGACTTTGGCACCAGCCATTGATTTGTGCTAGCCCCTACTGTGATATGTTAACATCACTGGGGGACTCAATTATTTTGCCTTTTATACTCATCAGTGAACTTAGTAAGCCAAAGGCCATCTACTTTAGCCTGAACATCCAATAAATAGATTCCAAGTAGTAAAGAACCCAGTACAGATCCTTGTGGTATTCCACTGGTGATGGGTCTACTGCTAGAGGTGCTGTCACCAACTTTGTCAGTGTGTGTTCTGTTGGTGACCCATTTAGCTACCCATTTAGTGATGTAAGGTTTAACACCAAGCTGGGAGAGTTTTTCAATGATACCTGAGTTGGGGATTCTGTCAAAGGCTTTGGCTAGGTCCAGATAGTTGTCATACACTGTCTTACCTTCATCCAGGGCTTTGGTGACTTTCTCAAAGAAGTCTACCAGGTTCAATAAGCATGATCTACCCTTAACAAAGACAAACTGGGTTGGGTCTACAGTTTCCATGGCCTTGCAGATGAGGTTGGTTAGACTTATGGGTCTATAGTTCTCAGGGTGGGTTGATAATCCCCCTTTATGCAAGGGGATTACTGTTGCTGTTCTCCATTCAGCTGGTAAAAAGCCAGTTCTCAGGCTATGGTTAAAGAGAATGGCAAGTGGGTCAGCTATGTCTTCTTTTAGATTGTTTAGTTAGCAACCTGGGATTTTATCTAGTCCCACTGAGTCTATGTCTTGGCCTTAGAGAGTGCAGATATGACTTAATCTCTAGAGATTCTAGGTAGAAAAGTGGTGTCAGGTATGGTTTGGAGTATGGCTGGCAGGGATAGGGGGTGAAGTCTGCACCAAATCTGTCAGCTAGCAGGTTGGCAATTTCGTCCAGTATAGTGTGAATGGTACCATCTACTAACAATTCGGCACATAGCTGGATACTCCTTTTTAGATTTCTGACATAGTTCATAGGTTCATAGGTTCATAGGTAGGTACTAGGCTATTGGCCCTAGGGCCTATATAAGCCTAGCCAAATGGTACCCTGGCTTTTGCCACCCAAGAATATTATTTTCCTGTGCCCCTGTCAAGCAGAGCCACAGAAGTGATCCCCGGGGTGAATTTCCTATCTCCCATCCAATCATCAAGATTTTTCTTGAAGAGTGCTAATGAAGAGCTTTGTTTGATATAGATAAGTATTTTATTACAGAGTATGGAAAGTCTCTGGGACATGAATCTATCCCTCCAGCATGTTCTGTTTATTGTGGTGGCAAGGTTTAGGTCCCTAGAGCAATTAGCTTGTAGGGATTGGGATTTCTTTACGTGGAGCATGTCCAACAGCTCTGGGTTTGACATAGCTTTGCATGTTAGGCAGAGATCGCCTCTGAGTAGGCGATATGCGACAGAGTAAAGCTGGAGTTTTTTGAGACGGTTTGCGTAGGGCATCTGTTTGAGGCCAGTAATCCTCTTTGTGAGTTATTTCTGTGGCCTTGCCAGTTGTTGTAGATGTCTTGTGAGGTACATACCAAAAGGGGCATTGTACTCTATAATGGGTCTAATGAGTGATGAGTAGAGGGGAGCAATGACCTCTTTTTTCCTGGATGAGAAACCTTTTGTGATGTGGTGTGCCATGTAAGATTTCCTGACTGCTGTGGCGATGTGATTATCAAAGGAGAGACTAATGTCCACCTGTGTCCCAAGGTCACTTATCACACTTTTGATGTTAAGTAGACTACCACCTATGTGGTAGTTCATGGCTACAGATTTTTTACCAAAGGGGATGACAATGCACTTTTTGGCATTTAGCTTGAGGCCATGGCTTTGACACCAGGCATCTGTCTCAATGAGGCTCTTTTGGAGGATGTCCACATCATTAGGAGTTTTGATTATGGCTCCTAGTTTGCAGTCATCTGCGAACTTTGTTAGCCAAAGACCTTTTGTGTTAGCCTGTTCTTCAGAGAAGTAGATACCAAACAGGAGAGGACCTAGGACTGAACCCTGTGGTAATCCACTTGTACTGTTAAAGAATGCCTTAGGACTGTTCTTGGCTACTGATGATATTTTAGCTTCATAATTAGCTTTAGAGGACTTTACAAGACTTCTGATTTGCTTGTTTAATCTGTGGTGGGAATTCTTCCTGTGTAGAGGCAGTTGCCTCTTGTTCTTGGACATCAGTTTCTTCCTTTTGTTATACAGTCTGTTTATACTAGATGTCCACCAAGGTGGCTTGACTTTTATGGGAGGGCCTGGTTTTAATCCAGTCAAGTACAGCTGAGCCTATACAGTTGCTAAGATGATTATATAGGGTATTTGTGCACATCTCTGCATAGGAGTTATTGCCTGTGATTGCAGGGGTTTTAAAATTTCTTATGCCATTACTTAGTAGGCTGTAGTTTGCTTTGGAGAAGTTTTTTAGTTTTTTGCTCCTTTGGGGTTATAGGTTCAATAGTTACTTTGACTGAGACTGATTTATGGTCTGACCATACCAGGGAGGGCATCACACAGGGGGTAGTGTAATGACCACCCATGTTGGTGAGTACTATGTCAAGGACATTAGAGCCCCTTGTGGGGTGCAGACTATCTATTCCAGAACACTTGCACTGACAAAGTCCAGGATCCTCTGGGTGAGCATGTTTGAGTTTGTGTATTTTACCCAGTCAATGGAGGGATAACTGAAATTGAAGTTGCCGGACTGTATGGCGAGTGACTCCAGTAAGTCCAGGTAGGTATTGTGTTTTTCTTGGCTAATGAAGGGGAGCCTATAGCTAGCAATGATGCGGTACAGTGTTTTTCCTATAGTTAATTGGGCATGGAGTAGTTTGAGAGAGTCATACTGTTCGACCAGTCTCAAAGTGCACTTGGCTTTAATGAAGATGGATACACTCCCATCTTTGGTTCTTTCACACTCACTCTGATGTATGAATGTGTGGAACACATTGTAGCCTTGCACAGCTGGGATACTCTCTGCAGCCTTGAACCATATTTCAGTAATTGCACAGACATCAGCATCTTCCAAGGTGAGGACTGCTTCCACAAAGTGCAGTTTTATGTTTAGCCTCCTTGCATTAAGTAGCAGAACCTTGAGTTTGTCTCGAGTGGATTTTGCTTTGTAGGAAATGTTGTTTTGACATTGCCTAAAAAGGCACTGTGGGAGAGGCAAGCATCTTAGCCAGTATTCAAAAGCCTAAGGAAGGCGGATGCAGACCACCTCTGGCAAAGCAGCATGGCCTGTTGACCATGTCTTCCCAGGCTGACAAATACTGGATCCCCCTGGAGTGACACCAGAAGCTATGCCAATTGTTGAAGTGAATCATTTTTTTGTTTTTATTGTGGCATCATCTTGGGTGAAGGTAGAATGTTGCTTAGGGCTAGGGTCATACCTGCCTTGGACACATAATCTGAGAGTTCAGTCAAGTCTCTCTTCATATAGTCCAGAGGGGTACATCTCAAGTCATTCACCCTAAGATGGACTGTGACAGAGTCATGACGGTACGTGTTGTTGAGTAACCTGAGTGTATGGGTGATCTGATGATTCCTGGCACCCAATAGGCAGCAGACTGTGACCTTCTCCATGTCCAGCCTGGTGAGGGGAACATCTGTGTGTCTCACTATGGAGTCACCTATGACCAAGACATTAGTTTTTGAGGTGTTTTGCTTTGTGGCCTTATTTGGTGAGGCACTGGTATGTGTGCTGTTATGTGCAGTGGTTTCTATACATGTTGAGGTTTGTGCAGATAATTTGCACTTGAGAGGTCTCTGATATTTAGGTAGGCTTCTTGTGAGTACCTCCATGTATGTTGTGTCCTGAACTTGTGTGAGAGGTGAAGTGCATGCGCTAACAACCTGTTTAATGTCTTGTTTTTTGTTACATGAGAGGATTGCTTCCACATTGATAGTGTAATTACATCTCACATATGGTACTTGTTTTTTCAGGACTAAGTGATTGTCAGCATACATGAGGCAATTACTACATTGCCTCAGGATGCCCCAATTCAATCAGGATGACCAGAGAAATGGTGGGAAAGTGACCATCCATATTGACAGGTTTATACCATAGTACTGTTGGGGAGTGAGTAAGTTAGATCAGTTTAAGATGTAGGAATAGCAGAGGTGCTTATTCTGTTAACAGTTTAGGGTGAACAGCTGTGGTGATGCTGTTCAGTGTGCAACTGAGTTGCTGCAGAGCAACAGGGGACATGGAAGGGTTCTACTGACAGAAGTCTAAGGAAAATTTAAGTTTCAAGGAATTTGCATCTATACAGGGCATGCAAACCCTAGTTGTGTGATGTGCAGCTACCTGCAAATGCTAGGCTTAACTACAAGTGAAATTCAACAGTTTAAAGACAAACTACCAATAGGAAAACACCCACCTGACCCTTTCTTCAGCAATCCCCAACTCAGATGGAACCTAAGCTACACAGTTCTGCCACAAGGGCACAGGGAAGCCCTCTTAATCTAAGATGGCTGATTTAGATCACAGTGATACTGAACAGCCAAGATTCAGCAAGTCTGACTCTAGCTTATGCTATATAATGCAGCAGTACAGAATATCAAAGTGCAGAAAAAATGCAGACACAATCAGGAAACTACAATCATAGGTAATGTTAGGATTGTGGGAGTGGACTCCCACTATTGGGGGTGGAGGTGGGAGGTGTAGCCCAACTACCCAATTAATACTTTAATTAGGTGTGGTTATTATCTCAAATGAAAGTAACATTTTGCAATCATTTTGGATCAGATTTTTTTTTTTTTGTTTTTTTTTTTTTTTAAACAAAGTTTATTGTTTTTAACATACAAGAGAAATATCATAACAATTTTATACAAGTAATTAAAATAGATATGATTATAACATTCAACAAAATAACCAAAGTATTTACAAAGACATCCACTACAATCAGATCAATTAATTAAACTAAAATACCATGCTATTGAAGTTAAGATTTTTTTAACAAGTTTTGTAAATTATCCCATACAATATAATAAGATGTTTTTCTAGTAGTTCTTGATTTTATTGTCATCAATTCCATATGGCACACTATAGTCATAACATTTTTAAATTCATTGAACGAAGGAGGTGTATCTGAAATCCAATTTCTGGTTATTATTTTTCTTGCCACTGCTAGAATAGGCCATAACAAGGGAAGCTTAACCTTTTTAACACTTTGAGGTACAGGTGTGTTGAATAATATAAGAGATTTAGAAATAATGAAATTATCTGTAAAAAGAGCCTGCAAAAATTCATTAACTGACTTCCAATATTCTTTCAATTTTATACAGTCATAAAACATATGAGCCCAGTCAGCATTAATTTCTACATTACATCTTTTACATAGATTATCTTTATTATTTATTTTATTCATCATCAAAGGTGTATAAAAGGATCTATGTAAAAATTTCCATGTAAAAAGTCTCCAGACAATGGAAGACGTAGTTTTATAGGCAGATTCCAATATATATTGTTTATCTTGTTGATTTGGTGGGTCACCATTAATGGAAGTGAAATAATTCCAGTAGGTATCTACACTGTAAAATGTTTCTTGTCTGATAATTTTATGTATGTATGAAAGCTTACCTTTATCAGAAACTTTATGTTGTAAATTTAATATCAAGTAATCAATCAGTGTTGGGATAGATTCTTTAACTGTTATAGACATTAGATCAATTTTATCAATGAGATGTTGTCTAAAGGTGTGAACTTCTAACCAACAAGTTTCTCTTAGATCAAATTCTTGTTTTAAGAAATCTAGATTTTTAACTTTCTTATCAGATAGCAACTGATACCAGTACTTTAGATCATTATCTGTAGCTAAATGAGTTCCTTCAGAAGTGGATGACAAAAGCATACCTCATGTATACATTATAGGGAATATAATAAAATTCCATTCCTTATATTTAGGATGCATGAATATAAAATTACGATAACTAATAATAATGTTTAATGGGTAACTAACTATATATTTAGGTGTAATAGGTGAAGTACAAAATTCTTTTAGTAACCATAGCATGGAGTTATTTACAATCATATTTTTATGTGTTAAGGAGATTTTCATGAAGTGAATACTAATTAGCTCCCAGTAATCTTTCCATTTTGCAACATATGACTGATCTATTAACAAAGTAATAACTTTTACTATAGAAGAGATAGTATATAAGTTAAAGTCTGGAAAGAAATACCCCTTGAGACCAGCTATTAGTATGTTTCTTTAATGCAATCCTAGGTCTATTAGGTGCCCATAGGAAATGTAACATTAGTGCAATTAACCTTTTGATAATTATTTTTGTAGGTGGGAGTATTATTGATTGTATTAAGTATAATATCTTGGGGAATATTATCATTTTAATAATTGTAAGTCTCTCTTCCATAGTAAAAACATATTATTCCAGGTATTGAAAAGATTTTGTATATTAAGAAGACAGGTATTATAATTATTATGTATAATAGATTTAATATCTTTAGTTAATATTATACCTAGATAAGTTACCTGACCTGAATTGGGTACATATTTAGTAAAATCACTAATGAGAAATTTTTTCGTGTATATATAGGTAGTATTTTAGTTTTTTCTTCATTGAATATTAAACCAGAAATACTTTTAAAATTCATCATTTTATCAAATAGAGACTGCATAGAAGAATTAGATCCTGCTGATGTAATTAGAACATCATCTGCAAAGAGTTGAATTTTAGATGTTGTATTTTCATCTATTTCAAATCCCTCTATATCAGTACTATTTCTGATCAGATTAGCCCAAGGCTCCATTATTAAAGTGAATAATAGTGGAGAGAGTGGACACCCTTGTTTTGTACCTTTAAAAATGGGTATTTTTGTGAGACATATGTTCCTATCTTAATATAAGCCAATGCTCCTTTATATAGATGCTCAATTAGATTTGCAAATGCATCTGAGAAGTTTGTGCACTTCAGTAAGGTAAACAAGTAGTCCCAACTTACTGAATCAAATGCTGAACTTATATCAAGACTAATAAGTGTTAAATCTTTCTTTCCTATTTGCAAAATCAATTAATGTTAGAGTTCTCCTTATATTATCAAAAGTATTTCTATTTACAATGAAGCCTGTCTGATCTATATCTATAATGCCAGGGATGATTGTCTTCAATCTATCAGCAAAAATACTCATAAACATTTTATAATCAACATTAAGTAATGAAATGGGTCGATATGAAGTGCATCTAGTTGGGTCTTTATTAGGTTTTAAAATTGGCGAAATAAATGTGTATTGCCAAGATGGGGGGGTTATTAGCTCATTTTGGGCCAAAATAAAAACCTTATGTATTAATGAGTATGTACTTTTAGAAAGAATTTTATATATCTCTGGTATAATACCATCATTACCTGGTGCTTTGTTTGATTTAAGCTTGTTTATTTGTGTAACAACCTCTGAAAATGAAATACTTTTATCCAATAGTTTAATCTGTTGTTTATTAAGTTTTTTATTCATGTTTGTAGTTATAAATTCCTTTATTTTATCTTTAGGTTCCATGTTAATGTTATTATGATTAATTTTGTGAAAGTGATTTCTAAATTCATCTAGTATTTCTGGTAGACTAGAAACATTCTTCTTTTTCCTTAGAGAGAAAATTTCTTTGATATGGTTTTGCTTATTCAACCTTTTTGTTTTGTTTTTAAGTCTATGTAAGTATTTGGGGCTTATTGAGTAAGACAAAAACTTGTATTTAAAGTTATTTTAACTTTATGAGTTAAAATTTCTTTGTATTTCTCATTTAGTTTGTTTATTTCTTCAATGACTTTCTTATCCATATTTTCTTTATTATTATGTTTATAAGAGTCTAATTTACTTTGAATATCTAACAATTCCTTATCCCAAGATTTCCTTTTATTATTATACCATTTGATACTTTGTCCATATAGGTATGATTTTAAAGCATCCCGAACATAAACAATGGAGACTTCAGGAGTATTATTTCTGTCTAGAAAATGTTGTACTTCTGAAAGTATATATTCTTTATAGTCTTTTAGTTGAGTTAAGTATGCTGGTATCCTTTTGATCTGAACATTGTAAGTATTTTTTATCATGAACTCAAAAACAATTGAATTATGATCAGATATAGGACATGAAATGATTTTAGAGTTAATTAATTCTGTTACCATCTGGTTAGAAATAAAGACTCTATCTATTTTTGAATAAGTTTTGTATCTGTTAGAAAAAAAGGTGTATGGTAATGATTTTGAGTCTATCTGATTATTAATATCATTTAAATGATAAGAATTAACAAAATCCTTTACATGTTTTGCATTAGATGTAATTTTCCTTTTTCCTATAGTAGTAGTATCATTTTCATGTAGGATACAATTAAAGTCACCAGCTAAAATAATATCTTCTATAGAGAATGATATGATCTTATCAAGATGGTATTTCACTGTATTAATACCAATTCCAGGTATCCAATATACATTGATTAATGTATAAGTCTTCCCATTAATTTGTATTGTAACCATACAAAACATTCCTTTATCATCTTGATAAGACTTAATAGTTTTAGGAATGGGCATACTTTTATTCCATAAAATTTTTCTGAGTGTGCTCTGAACTAACCAATACTGTATATTTGTTTGTAGCTAATTTATCAATATCTTTTTTCAGGAGATGTGTTTCTTGAAGGAAGACTAAGTTGGCCTTATGTAAATTAATGTATCTTATTAGGGATTATTCAGTCCATTAATGTTTAAAGAAATTCATTTTAGAGAAGTCATTTGGCATTTTTAAAACATATAAAACTTATAATCAAAATAACAATTAACAAAATAAGTAATGTTATACCTCCTCCTTTAGGTGTACCTTTAGATATAGCTGTATTTATTGAATCTCTTATGTGATTTTGTATAAGATTCAATTTTGTTTGTAGTGACAATGAGCTTACAAAATGTATTGTGGATGTCAGAACTATATACATACAACAGTGAACAAAAGAAAATAATGTAAGGATTAAACCTTGCACCCAGCCTGGAGTTAGCTCCAACTTAGAGTAGTACATACTACTCAAGTTAACCTAAGCAGCAGTACCTCAGCTGCCACCTTATCAATTAAATACTAGTTATTATTAACTTAAATTAACAACTTTCAATTAGATAATCTGGTAAGACAAAGCTATACATTTGATAAATCAGCATCATATAAACTAAGAGAAACTTTAAAACTATTCATACTGCTATGTACATCTATTTAATATAATACATTTATACTCAAATAGCATTCAAATAAACTTGATATTAGGAACCAAGAAGAGAGAAAGAAATAAAAGAGAGAGAGAGAGAGAGAGAAAAAAAAAAAAGGAGGGCATATCTACATATTAATTTATTCAAAGTTTGTAAAAATAAGTTCTAATGTTCATTTAAATCAATAGCTTTGGCTATTATGGTTCAGACATTACATATATTAAGATGTACCTATTTTCTGTCATATAAATGCAGTTAACAGCTTCCAAAAGACTTTAAATTACTTGTATCAGAGTTTTTTCTCATACTTATTATTGCCAATAAAATAAAATATTATATTTATAGAAATTGTTATAAATCATACTGCATAGCTATGTAAATTCTCAGAAACACTTGCATAATTGTGAAGAAAGCCATCTGTATTTTGTATATCTAAACTGCTGCTTTAAAATATGTCACATGACAACTTCTTCCAAAATAGAGCCATAAAGATATTTATGCTTGTCAGTCAGATAAATCAAATGAATTATAGCAATGTATATGTTTAAATCATAAGTTTTTTACATACATTAATATGCTGCAGTCAAGTAAACTTTCAAAAACACTTGTATAAATGTTTCACTTTCTATGCCTTCTAAAATATCACATTTGCTTACTATGAGATACTGAATCATTTAAAATCATTATAACTTTCATATTTTATAAATTATAACATGAATAAATAAGTAGTTATAAAAGATAACTCACATTTAAATTTTATAGAGTTTATTTTCCATCGCAGCAGTTCTACTTCCTGGTAGAGTGTTTTTCATGAATCTGTGATGTATCAGTGTGAATTCAGGGGTCAAAGTTCAAATTGCCTGTTTTCAGCTTCTCTGCATGAATTCTGAGTGTTGAAGCTTTTAAAACAACTCGAGGACACTGTTCACGAGGTAACCCACATCCCAAATTGTCTCCCTTAACATTCTGGTGGGAATTTTGTTAAAAACAAGTGACCGACATTCATTTAACAGTATAAATGAAGCTAAACATAGCAAAACCTTCGCGAAGTATTTTACAAGTTATTACAGCCTCTATGAAAGTGAAACTAAGCCCACAGTTATTAATATGTAATAGAACTAATTATGTATGTCCCATTTCAATTTTTATACAAATCTTATTATTTACTGTACCAGTATGATCAAAAGCATGTCAATATATAATATGAAAGAAAATAAAGAGAGAGAACAGAGAAAAGAAAAAAAAGAGAGTAGAAAATAAAAAGAGAGTAAAAGAAAAGATAAAAAAAAGTAAAAGGAAGTTATAAAAAGTATTTACAGTGGAATATTACTTGCTGTTTATATTAATAAAGATGGATATGAAACATACTATTTACTATTATTTAGTTCTAATTATTATTAATTAAAGCATGACAAATTATTTATAAGCAAGCATAAGCAATATAATCAAGGAAGTATAATTAGCAATAGCATTTAAACAACATATATACTTTTTTACAATGAATAAATAAGTTATTATTCCATTTATCATATTTTCATTACACTTCTTTCCCTGCCCTCCCCCACCCCTTACCCACTGCATAATCTAAATAGAATGTCATTATTTAAAATAAAGGAAAAGAAGAAAAAGAAAAAAAAAAGAAAAAAATTTATCAAGTTACTAACCTTAGTTCTCTTTGTCAGAAAGAGAAACATATTGAATGATAGCTTGTTATTAGTTCCTCAGATATTTTGAATGATTATGAAACAAAAACAGTTCTTTGTACACAGAAAATAACTTTGATTAAACCTTTTTCAGAATATTTGTGGCTTTCTGAAAATGCAGTAACTATATTTAAAAAGATTAATAATGAAGAAAAATAAAGAAAAAAACATAGAACGAGTCATTTGTTTTTTAGTCTCTTTTTCTTCTCTGAAGTCTTCCACGAAGTTTCTGTTGCCAACCTCTTTAATGAAGCACTAGCCCATTCCATTTCCTCTATTTTATCCAAAATCTTATTTTTTTTGATAAACAGCAATGCAGAGTCTAAGTCATCAAAAATTTTAGGACCATCAGGAAGGAAAATTTTAAACAGAAGGTAGGTTTTAAACTATGCTTTCTTAAGCTCCCTTATTAATGGCAGAAAAACTTTTCTTTTAGTTATTACCAAGGAAGAATAGTCATTGTCAAAATGCACAGTTGTCTCATTAATTTTAACAGGAGCTTTAGCCCAAGCAGATTTAAGAACCATCTCTTTATCAAAAGATGATAGAAATCTAACTATAACTGATCTAGGATACTTTTTGTTAGAGTTAGTATTAGCTATAGATCTAAGGGCTCTTTCGATACCAAAAGAAAATGCTTCTGGTAAGTCTAAAGTTTTAGGGAGCCATGTTGTTAAAAAAGAAGTAATATTGTTACCTTCAATATTTTCTGGCAGTCCAAAAATCCTAATGTTATTGCGCCCAGATCTATTTTCCAGGTCATCAAGCTTTGTTTGTAGATGTGTATTTTGTTTCAGCAAAAACTCAGTGTTGATTTCCTCTTCTTGGATTTTATTTTCCATGTTATTTACAGTCTCTTCTATGCCTGTAATCTGGATCTTCTGTTGTTGTAAGTCTATATGTAACAAGTCTATTTGTTTTGTAGTTTTTTCTATGAAGGTATCAATTTTAGTATCCAGTTTATCCATCTTAGCAGTAAGTTGCTGGATTGTAGATATCAGAGACTGAAGTTCTTTCTTGATGCTGGAATCTTGAGAATTTGTCTTACTGGAACTCATTTCAAACAGAGAAACTGACAGGAAAATTTCCAAGGTGATTTCTGATAGGAATATTATTAAAATGTTCTTTCTTTTTTAGATATAATTCAAGAAATAGATAAACCAAACATATTTAGAAAGAAAATTACTTCATAAATTAATTTTTAAAGTAATTATTTCCTGTCAGTGCAGTGAAATTGGTGGAGCTGAAGAGATCTGCTGCTATCCTGTGTTCATCCTTGGCCACGCCCCCCAATTTTTTTTTTTGCTTTTGATGTTATTCATCATCATTACAAATGCACAGTATTTTGTGTTACATATAGTTGTGCAATGAAAATTAATACACCGGTATATTTATATACGTATGCATGTATGTATCTGCTGGCATTTGAACTTATTGCAGATTGTTTTTTAAAATCTATCTTCTATTATATGTAGGCAGAATTGTTTTAAGGGGCACTACTTCTATATACATTGAGTGTGCAGTGTCTCATGCTAATTTTACAACTTGAAATGGATATGCAGTCAGTTTTATATTTTTTATTGTATTTACTTTTTTCTTTTAAACTAATGGGTTTAGGGTTTATTTAGGTGAACTGAGGTGTGTGTGTGTGTGTGTGTGTGTGTGTGTGTGTGTGTGTGTGTGTGTGTGTGTGTGTGTGTGTGTGTGTGTGTGTGTGTGTGTGTGTGTGTGTGTGTGTGTGTGTGTGTGTGTGCAGTTTGTCAACTTTTGTTTTGGTTTTCAGTGAGCAACAAAAATATATTGGGCTTAGGTGAGTTTTGGTAGGACTGATCTGATACTTTACCTGGGATATCGATAAATGCTTAATGAAGCAGCAAATATGGACATAAACTTTAAATATGCCAGGAGTGCAGATAAGCAAAAAGTAGCAGCACAGTGTACTGAATGCATGTTTTCACATCCTTTTTTATGAACTGTCCATAAAGATAAATAACCGACTAACTTTCAGTTATGATGGTTGCTAATAACAAGGTGGAAGACAGGCTCTCTCAGTAAAGTCACTAATTTGGTATAAGATGGCTGTGCATGTAATAATACTGTCGGGATTGGTTGATAAGTAATTAGGAAATACTTTATGACACATCATTTCAATGTCTTCAACAACTAAAAGAAACCAAACTTCAAAAGACAAGATTGTGAGTTAACACACGCACAGTCATGGTGATGCCAAGAGAATAATCAACACCACTGATAAATAAGGAGATGTCTAGCAGAAATTATTTGATTTATTGTTTGCCAGCTGAAAATGAACATTCCATTCCAGTTGCAAAGACATGCATCTGGAGTGTTTCTCTCCAGGCCTTCACTGAAAATTGGCTCGTTCCAAGTCAGACTTTCCCAGTAAACAAATGTTAAATAAATAAATAAATTCCTGGTTCACACAGAAGTTGGATAAATTGATGGCAAACATGCTGACTACATATAGCACTCTGAAAAGAACTACTGATTTCAAAAAGGCATCTGCAGAACATTATTATACACCACCTGAATTGTAAAAAAATAAAAAATACAAAAAAGGCTAGATTTTGAAGACAGTGCATGCTGTAAAATAATGTTTGCTAATAGCCCTCCAGGTGACTAAAACAGATTTTAATTAAGTATTCTTGACAAGGCACACAGTAGAAACATTCTCATATATTTAATTCACTTCTGTAGCTATGAAAAACAAACATTCATTTAAGCCACCCTGATGAAAACAAATTCACAGAGAAACTCCAAATGCTTTTGTCTAACTTAATGAAAATAAGCTCAGAACTGCTTTCTGGTATGGTCAGTTTTAGCTGTAGGAAGGCCTGAGATACTCTGTGGTCATGTGATCTCTTTATTAAATACTCAAGTCATGTGACCACTTGGCACATGCATCATGTTAGTGTGCCAAACATATATAACTTATTTAATTATTTATGTGAGAATGTGGGATATGAATCCTGATCACATTTACCATTTACAGAAATTTCTCATTTATCAGTTCTGTTAAATGCTCCTGGCTAGGTTCTGACTTACTCCAGTGAAAAGACTGTTCTGATTAGTGTTCGGTATTATTCCACAGCAAATATGTACCAGATAAAGCTTGTTCTAGTCATCATTACTTTTGTTGCTAGAGTAAATGCTATAATATGATTGCTATTAATGACAACACTGAGGGATATTAAGCAACTATAAGAATACAATTAATGAAACAGACAAAATGTACCTACATATGTAAATGACAACTATGATCCATAAATGCAAAAATGACAACTAAAAGAGTTGCAACAATTTGTTAAAAAGTTGATAAACCCCTACTATAGTGGCAGAACCATCAAATGGAAGTAAACATAAAGACATTAGAATCAAATAAAAAGACAAGCACATCAATAGAATACATAGAACAATTATTTAACTAATTAAACATTTCCAGTTAATGTGTCTGTTCTGTTTAAACCTTTAGGTACATGTGTACCGAACCTTATTATGTGTTTCCTGTATGTAAACATTTTGGACAGATATACTACTTGTAATATTTAATAAAGCATACAATAAAATAGAATAATTAAACAATCCGTGTTTATTGTCATGATAAAGACTAAAATTTTCACCCAAAGAGCTTTCCATTCAGCCATGTAAATGTTCTTATAAACTTAATTTAAATTTTCTTTTATTCTCACCAACAGAATACAGCTTGCAGGGACACAGAAGGACATTTATTACCTTCTGAGAATCACTTAAAATGCATTTTAAATTTGAAGCTGATCATCAGTAATGTATCGAAAATGATAAATAGAATTCCTACATTGGTTACGTTTTCCCATACTGAGTAGCCCCATCATTCTGATGACCATGAACATAATAACCACATGGAAGCAAGTCAGCTAAACTTGTGTCTCTTTTATATAAAATATTAGCTGAATATCTTAGACATACAGTGATCTGTATGTAAAAGGGACCAAAATTTATTTGCTATTTGTATGAATTCAGAAAAAAATAAAATTATATCCTTTAAAAAAAATAATGATCTCTTATCTTGCTGAAATTTATCAGATTTATCATCACTTATTTTAAAATATTTCCATCCTAACCCATATCTCAACAAGAACAACATCTCTGAACATACTATATAATAGACATTAATAGAGCTTCTTCATGGTAGCATCTTCTAAATAACACATGCACAATTCAAGTTCTTTAATACATTTTTTCTTTTGCTTTAACTACATATTGTTTGAGCTTTCAATGTCTGTCCATAAGGAATGAAAGAAAACAAATCAGAAGGCTTTCTGTAGAGTTTAGAACCACCTCAGGTTCACTGTAACATTTGAAGATATATCTAAATGAATTTGTTGTGCCACATGACTTAAAGAAAAATAAATAAAAACAAACATTTTGTTTTCCAGTCTAATAGTCCTGAAGTTCCTGGGTAGTCTTGTTGTAGAAGGATATTATATCATCTATAAAAGAAAAATATTTAAGCACATAATTAGAAACAAAAATTGCTAACATAAATATATTATTGTTTGAACAAACCATAACAGGAGAAATATAACTAGGGACAAATGGGTCATATGTAGTCATATTAATATGTTGATGGCAAATTTGATTATTAAAAGCAAAAACAAACATTCTTTGATTGGAACTCAATAGGTTCTATTGTATATCATATAAGAATCTCCTAAGAGCATAGAACTAGCCTTAAAACCATCACTATCCTTTGTAGTAATACAGATGCTCTGAATATCAAGAACTACACAGTATATCTCATTCTTCCATTTTGCATCTCTCAACTTTAGCAAAACATCAGAAATATCTCTAATTTAGGATGACAACAAGATTAAACTTTGGTGCAAATAGCTGTTAATAACACACGCAATATTTTTTTAAAGTTTACTACAACCAATCACCTGAGAAAGTCTACAAGTCATATTTTTAAAAATTTAGAGATTCAATAAAACAAGTGGAGTTCCAAAACATTTCCGTAACCCACTACAAAATGGATAAACATATGCCTTTTATTAGCCAATTTTTTACTTTAAAGCAGACTGTTGATTTTCATGATTATCAACCAAAATGTAAGAAATAGTATCAGCTAAATGTTACTCACACACAGAAAAATACTGCTGACAATTAAGGGTAACCAAAAACTTCCCCTTATCAGTCTAATGAACCACTGCCTTTCTATGTATATCATATAAGAATCTCCTTTTTTAGTTGCTTTACAGCTTTTTATTCGTCCTTTGTTAAATTTTATTCTTTATTTTTACTTTGCTTATAGTTCATAAACGTTTCCCATATCAAAAACAACCACTGATGAAAACATCTTAAATGTATTGCTGAAAACAGATGCAACTGTATTCTTAAAGCTAATATTATTCAAATTCAGTGGTGTGTCAGTATTAGCAATAGTATCATCATCATCATCATCCCTACAAATGTAAAAGAGTAGTTTATATTATTAAACTGACTACAGTCATTATGATTTTTGTAAGTCTGAATGACCATAAGATGCAAAGCCTGACACAATTTAAACAAGAATGTTAAGCACATAGCTGAAAATGTTAAGTTAAACATCACTAAAGCTGATATGACAAATATTCAAAACACTGTAATTGCCTCGGTAGTTATAGTCAACAGCAGAAGGAATATGCATTGTATTATAATCAAAAAATATCTTCTTGACATCGGATCTTTAATTCCTATATCTCATAAAGGCCAGCTGATATCTTCAATGGTTGTTGATAATATGGTACCATTTTTTTCCCTCAGTTCAGCTAAAAATGAAATGCAGAGGAAGATGTTTCATGTTGGGCTGACTACTCATGAGGTACAGAGTCTCCCACACTACCTTCAATACTGGAAAACCACTCACTGGACTGCTGATAGTTCTGGATACATTACTATCCAGAATTATCAGCAGTCCAGTGAGAGCTGATAGTTCTAGATAGTAATGTATCCAGAACTATCAGCAGTCCAGTGAGTGCTGATAGTTCTGGTTACATTACTATCCCTAGAGTATTGACATATATGGTTCTGTCCTCTAACTTTATTAGTTACACTGTATGCCTTATGTTTTCACAGACATGCCTTAACCTAAAAATAATCCTGAATCTGTCTATACTTTTGTTTTTCTTACACTAAACCAGTTCTTTTTCTTTATATTTACATTTATTAATTATGCATTTTATTAATTGTTTCAAGTTACTGCCAGAAATGAGATCCTTTAGCTGCATGTGTGTACTTTCTTATGTTAGTTTCTAATTCATTTTGTTTGATATCATCTTATTCTATCAAAATCTTAAGCTAAGTTTAGGCGCACTTATCAAAAACAACTAACCACCTAGCAGTAAGTTGTTTATTCAGTTTATCACCTAAAATAAGTGGTACACTTAGACATTTAAATGCCTTTAAATGTCTTGGTGTAATGGTCCCATATTTTTGTGCTGTTATGATTCTAGACTAGGTGTTTGATTTATTAACCATTCATGTTCAAATTTCTCATGAAGTACCTTATTATCAAATGTCACATTAAAGAGTATAACAGTCTGCAAAGACATAAATACCTCAGCATTATGTGGTTCTCATTCAGAGTGAAATATAGCCATAAAACTATTTTGTCTATAAACAATTCCTTTTTGTTATCATCAAGAAAATTGTGATAAAACACAACTAGTGGTAAAAAGGCATAATAATTACTGATAACCAGAATATACCAAAAGGGTAATTAATTATCTTATTTATTGTGTATGTCCTGTAATCTTTGGGGCATATTCTGATTATCAAGAAAAAAATGTCATAATTTCTTCTCAATGAAGGCTCAGTCTCCAAAATATAATCAAAGTTTTGTTGCTGTTTGCTGTCTCCTGTTTAGAAAATGAGGCATTTTCATATCATTAGAACTAGAGCTGATGTCTATAGCAGGCAATATTTACATGCAGTCCTGAAATATATGCTTGTACCTACAAAAATACTTTAAAGCCCTGCCTTGCTCTAACCCAGCTCTTGAATTTTATAAGCTATTATTTAGACACCAAGACATAACACCCATTTCTCCCAGAGTGAATGGCAATGTCTCCACAGTTCACCTTCTGATGTCAACAAGTCTTTTTTGCTGCTGTTGCTCAGCTTATGCATCATAGCTCTTTGATTTATGAAGGCCTCAATACTGATTTTGCCACAAAAGCATAACATGAAGATTCTTTAGCAGTCCATCAGAGTGCAGTATTTCCAAGAGTTAGATCCCTGAAATGCACCTGTTAAAATCTTCATATTATCCAAGAAAAATATGAATTGGTCTTCTAAAACTTAAATTCTTTATTTCTCTACCTCCCAAAATTACAGAGAGAATGGATGCTTCTTTTTTTTTTGTCTTTTTTTGCTCGAAGAAAGTTTTATTGTTAAAAAATACATTTACAATTAAAACAATAATATTAATAATTAAAAATACATTTACATGTAAGAAACACACTGAACTATATACAATATATATATAAAGGTATGAAAACTCTAAATAGAAATATTAAAGCTTCAACAAAAGAATCTTCTTTTGTCAGCTTAAATTCCTTTAATAAAAGTCAATAAGAGGTAATATTTTCAACCAAGAATTATTAGAAAGTGGCTTAGGGTGAATTCTAAGTTATTTTATTTTGGTCTCACTGAAAGCTGTATCTTTCAACATTGACAAAAATCTCCATAAGATGGTTAGATGATTGTTCTCCATTTGCTGGTAATACATGTTCTTGCTACTGTAAGGATGGTCCATAATAGAGAAAGATTAACATTTTTCAAGACACATCTATTATAAATATTAAAAAGTACCAAAAACTTAAATAATGAGAAGGAATCAGAAAATTAAGCCTTCAAACATCACTTATACCAGAAAAGATTTAGAGAAGGACAATAACAAAAGATATGCAACCAATCAGCATTGCAATGTTGTAAACTTCTCCAACACTTTATGTTATTATTTTTGTTAAATTTAAAACAAAGGAATGAGTTCCACAGGGCAGACCAAGCAAAACCTGTTCAGGTGCAGAATGAGCTCTTTCTTTCTTTAATTATGTTGCAACTAGAACTTATTCAGAATCTATAAAACAAACATATCACTTCTTATTTAAAAACACAATTAAACAACACTTCATAAATTTGACCAATCATAATCACTACTGACAGCAATTCACCAAATAAAAATGTATATACTAATTGTGATACAAATCAGGAAGTAGTTCACCCATTCAAACTGTTTAAACCAATTAAAAATGTTAAAGGTTAACAACCTATCATCAACAGACTATACAACCATTCATCCAATCAACAAAATTTCCAAAACTTCAGGAAATAGTGAATCCATTTAGGTGGTTAGTTCCAAAACAAAACACTTTATATTTATAATGTCATTTAGTCCAGGCAATTAATCTGCTTTAAAGGTTAACTACCATTTCAATTTATTACATTCTAAATGTACTTAGTAATTACCTTGCAACTCTTGCATATTCATCAAATCAATCACAAAGAATGTAAACTTTTTAAAATCAATACATTTCATTGTGTGTTTAGCTAATGTGTCTGTCCTATCATTTTTCTTGATAGCTAATGTGTGTTTGTAAATCTTACATTTAAGTGATCTCACAGTTTTTCCAGTGTAAAAACATGGACACAAATCATATGTTGCAAGATACACTATCCCCACAGAATTACAATCATATCTGCTTTTTGCAAAAAAGGAGATGTTATAGGCATTCAAGGTAACACTAGATGTATTAGTGATATACTGACACTGTTTGCATTGCCCGCATTTAAAAGTGCCAGCTCTTCTGATCCCTTTATATTCCTGTGTGTAAATTTTCCCTAAAAAGTTCTCACACAACTAGTTCTTTTATTAGTGAGACGTGGAGAAGAACCCAAAACTTTGGAAGATCTATGTTACCTAACACCATCTTCAAATTTGATTTTGTAATATCTCTAATCATATATATATCCATGGAAATCAGGAGTGAAAAGGTATTTCTAAAGTCCATTGAATTATTTACTTTGTAGAAGGTGTGGCAAACATTTCAATTGGCTGAATCATCTTTTTCCCACTCAGGATTGGTTTAGCTATTGTTTTAATTAATAGTTTAGTTGTGTTGAAATCTGTAAAATCTGCCAAGTATTCCCTTACAGAATCTATTCCATTTTGCTAGTCAATACAAGTATATAAGGAGACTACATTCAAATATGCAAAATAATAATCACCAATGGTCTCTTGTAGACCCTGAAGTTATTCAAGCAGGTGTCATGGGTCATGAAGATAAAATTCAAGCAGACTGTACAACAGGATTTAGAATGTAGTCCAAATAACCTGAAACTGGCACAGTTTTGCATTATTTGACAGACACCACAGGTCTTAAAGGCAGGTTGATATGATCTTTGTGTACCTTTGGTATGCCAAACAATTTAGCCATTTTAGGTAACTCGACCTTCATATATTGAAAAGTATCTTGATCTAAATCAGCTGGTAGTAACAGGTCTTATAAAGTTGTGTCAATCTATGTAAAACATCAAAATATATGAGCTATATCAGTGACTTCATAACATTCACTATCTGATAATAGCGGATTCATAGCTTCAGTATAAAATTAAAATGTTTAATTTAGCTATTTTGTTTAAATTTAGTTTAAATTTGTTTATATTTAGCTATTTTGTTTGGAGTTTAAAAAGGCTCTGTATAGAAATTCTGATGTAACTATTTGCCAGTGATATGACCATGAAGTATTTTTAACAGTAGATGATATTTGAGATTTGTTATCAGTAGTGAGATAGGAGGCATGATTTATTGTGATATGTCCCCAAAAATTGTTGTTTAGGTTTATGTTATAAGCTATAAAAGTTTTATAGAGTTTTGAAATTAAATTATCAATTTCTTGTATATACTTTCATAGAAAAAGTGAATTATTTTAGGATTTTCTTTAAAATGTGAATGAGAGAAATAAAACATTTCTTGAGTCTGCATTTTAACATTTTGTATTAATAGCCAATCCTGAGAATATAAGTTGAATTCTATAATAAGTTGCCGAAAGTCTTTGGCTTTTAAAATTTTAAAACAATGTTGCCAACAGCTGAAATTCTTAGATTCCCATTTGATGAATATATTACTGTGCAAATTATTGACAAAATGTCTGGTAATACTAAAAGTAATTATGGAAACAAACCAGTTTTTAATATTTATATTGGAAAAAAATCACATTTTAAACGTTTTTTAAAATATCCAGATATTTAAAATTTGATATAGGAAAAGGGTTATATTGTATTCAATTACAAAGAAAATGCCAAAATAAATTATCTTGACTAGTTGAATTATTGGTATGCAAATTAATTTTACTATTTTTAAGAAGAGTTAAATGTAATATTTTCAATTGGATTTATAATTAAAATCAACCCAATTTAGGATATATTTTTTAAATTGCTGCTCTGATATAAGTGTCAATGTTGGAAAATTGACCACTCCAAGTTCCTAAGTTATAACATGAAGTCACTCCTGGTTTATTTGGATACAAAATAAATTGTGATAATAGTTTATTAATTTCACTAATATATTGTTTTTAGGAAGAGCCAGAGCTTGTATAATATATAATGTTTTAGGTAAAAGAGCCATTTTTATTAACTGAAGTTTGTCATCAAAAGAGATAATAAGATTATCCCATTTAGATATAAGATTATTTATTGTTTTTATGATATTAGCAAAATGAACTGTTATCATTTCATCTATAGATTTAGAAGAATTATTCCTAGATATGCGAATGAGGAAACTTGAACCCTGTGATATGATTCTCATGTGCTTGTATGTTTTTCTTGTTGTTTAATATTCTAAACTTAGATTTTGATTGATTAAAATGTAACCCTGAAATGGATTGAAATACATTTATTGTATATTCTAATTCAATAAGAGATTATCTAGAATTAGGAAGTGTTAAGAAAATATCATCTGCAAATAGCATAATTTTAGGTTAATATTGTTCAAAGATATCTATACCAAGAATATTTGAATTTGTTCATATTAAAGTAGCAAAAATTTCTATGGCTAAAGCAAATAATATTGGAGAAAGTGGACATCCCATTTTAGTACATCTATTTATAGGAAAATTTTCTGACATAAGGGGACCAATCTTAAAGTCAGCCAAGTTCTCTCTCTCTCTCTCTTTATATATATATATATATATATATATATATATATTGATATATATATATATTTCTCAATAGGGAAATAAAACTTTCAGGAAATTCAAACAAATCAAGAACTTTAAATAAGAAGCTCAAATTCAAAGAATTAAAAGCTTTCTCAATGTCTAAACTAATTACCAAAGCATCTTTATTATTTTAATTCAAGAAATCTATAACAGTTAGTAAGCATTTGATATTATCATGAGTTTGTATTTGATATTATCATAAGTTTGAAAGGTAAAGCCTGTCTGATCAGTTAATTACTTGAACAATGGGTTCTTTTTAATCTTTCTGTAATGATAGACATAAATAATTTATAATCACTATTTAAAAGAGACATGAGTCTATAAGAGGAACATCATTGAGAATTTTTATTTTATTTTAAAATAAGTACAATTAAAGAATATTTCTAATAGTGTGGGCTTTTTATGAGATTGAACCTCTAATAAAGTTTTGTGAAAAAATAAATAATAGATGTGGGAGCAAGTTTATAAATTTCTATTATTATACCATCTATAACTGGAGCTTTATTATATTTTGATTTATTAATTTTTGTCTGCGATTTCATTGTAAGTAATTTGTTTATGTAAATCATTTTTTTTAAATGCTGACAACATTTTCTTAATATTAAGGGAGTTAAGATTTAATGTTGAGATTTTATTGTCTATGTTGGAATTCTGATTTTGTAAAGCATAATGAAATTTGAAAGCATCCAAAATATCTCCATTATCTGTGGAATTGTTCTTAGTTTCCTCATTTCTTACTTCTAAAATATTATTATTATTATTATTATTGATTGTAGTTTGACACTTTTTGATACATTAAGCATATGTTTGGGATATAAAGAATAGGAGGTGATTTTTAGTCTTTCTAAGTCAGATTTAATTTATGAGATAAAATATCAAGATAACATTTATTTAATGTTTCAGTTTCAATTTAGCCTCAAGGAGCCAAGATTGGATACTTTGTAATTCAAAGTCCCATTCCTTAATGTTATTTTTAAACCCAGTTAAAGTTTTACCAAAAATGTATGCCTTCAGAGACTCCCATATCATAACTATATTAGTATCAAATGTTATACTAATTTCCAAGAAAAAAAATAATTCAGAAATTATCCAAGGCTTGAACTGTTTGAATTTAGTTATATAAGCAGGAATTGCAGTTAAAGTGGATACTTTTTTGAAATTAGTAGAGAGGTTTAACAATAAAACATAATGATCAGAGAAATGACAAGGAGATATATTAAAATTAGAAATTTTAGATATTAAGTCTTGAGAGACTAAATTTTGTCTATTCTTTTTTGAGTGCCATACTTATAGTCTTAATGAGAATAAAGCAGAGGAAGGATCCTTCATAATGAAAGTATCTTTTAAGATGAGAGATACTTTCCATTTTAGGAGTGGTTTCACTGTAGATGTCCATCTCAGTTTCCAGTTATTATTAGTATCTGAGTCCTCTAATATACAATTAAAAATTCCTCCTATAATAAGATTACCTCTATAATTATTAAGAATATAATCTAGATGTTTCTTAGCCAAATATTGGCCCATACCTGAAAACCAATAAAGATTTACAAGAGTCCATAACTTATTACTGAATCTTAAAACTAAAAAGGTAAAAAGTCTATCTTGATCTTCATATTTATGGATGGTTATTGGAGAATCTATATCTTTTTTTTCCAAATAATCATGATGCCTCTTCTCTTAGATTTAAAAGAGACTTGCACAAGAATTATATATTTACTTAGATTCCAAATGTTTTTTTTCTGCTTGTTCAATATGAGTTTCCCGAAGAACACTTGAGCTTTACTGAGTTCAGAAATTGAATTAGATTTGATTTTTTCTTTCTGTTATTCATTTCTTCCCTTAAGGGGAATGAGGGTTTTTTTGTATGTGCACCATGGCAGTTTAATGGTTTATGAATAGTAACCCACTTATTAAGTGTTAAAAATATGAGCCCATAGTTTAAGTGAAAGACCACCTTAAAGAAGTTTGTTGAAATAGACACACACACACACACACACACACACACACACACACACACACACACACACAGTCACATATACAATTTTACATTAGTAAATAGATCTAAAAGGGTGTAAGCACATTTTATGAGTTTCAGGAAAGTTCTTCATCCTGACATAAATATATCATTTTAATAATAGTTTAAACATCTAAAAAATATCATGCTATATTTATATATGTATACCCCTTTTCCATTTTTTTCAATTTATAATATCATTATTTATGAACTATAGTTTCATTTTATGTCATTCATGAAAGCTTAACTACATACTACTTGCAACTCATATATCTAGTTGTTTTCTCTTCTTAAAATAATCTTCTAGATTCACTCTCACTATTATTTCCCTGTTTAAATGATGTTAAATTAATCCACAAGATGGCAGTAGAAAGTTAACTTAAACATAAAAAATCTGAAAGCCTATAGGAAGATATTCTACTACTCTGACAGTACATCTTTTTATATTTAACACCAATGTTCCTTGTGTTAGACCTAACTAATATGAACATAAGCTAGAACTAAATCAGCTACCTCACCCATTTTGTAATATGTAAACCATTCCCTCATTAAAACTTCTGAACTCTTTGATGTGAGCACTTATTCAGAGCAAATACAGATAAGACTCCATGTAAATATGTGCAAGCCAACATAAAGTCAGTGAGTTCCTGGAAAGGGAATAGCATAATCAAATGGAAGCATGGTGGCTTCTTAAAGAGTACTATATACAGAAGAAAACCTATGGGGAAAACTCAAAGAGGAATATGATTGATTTATGAGGGAGCTCATGAAGAATGCCACGAGGTAAGTGCATCACTAATGCTCTAGGTATAACTACATAAACGCACATATGATTTTAAAAGGTGCAAAAATGTTATAGTAGAAGCATAAGTCCAACAAGGGAAGCACACCACAGAAGCCATTCTCAGTGCAACAACCAAACTGGCACAAAACCAAACTAGCCCAAACATAAAGCAGAATGCCTCCCAACACAACAAAAAATAAAGTCAAATAAATTCAGAACAGCAATATATAAAAAGCCTTTTCTCTTTTTTAAGGCTAGACGTGAGACTTGAAAAAAAAGACATCACATTGATACTTCTTACAACAACAGGAAGACAAGTTAAGCAAAAAACTTAAGTGGACTTTAAATTACTAGTAGATTTGAAACTAAAATAAGCATATAACTTTTTTTAGCAATTAGTGTAAATAATGTAAATTAAAGTAAACATTCTCAATAACACTTTTAAAGAGAAATATAATAAGAAAACTTACCTGGAAAAAAAAGATATTTAAATGATACAGTAGCACTGAGACATCATTCTTGTGAACTTGAGGATTAATAAACATTTCACAAAGAGTAACTGAGTATACATTTATCTTGACAAATTAGTTTGTTGTAAAGTGCTTTCAGTACTGTGATGAGAGAAAACTTCATATTTTTAATTATTAATATTAAGAAGAATGTATGGTAAAACCAACTGAAGTGTTCAATGAGACAGTCATTGCTTGATTGTAGTTTTTGTTTACCTGTTAGCATTGGTGTGACAATAGGAGGTACTGCCAGCCCATGCCAAGAGAAGTAGGGAAGTGAATCTGTAACGTATGCCAGCAAAGCTAGCCAGAGTTTTTGTAAAGAATTGTCATTTGTGTATCACATTTGTACGGATGCTTGTGTTTAAATTTATCAACAGTGTGTTCTGCTGGAAAAAAAAGAAATGTACATGTATCATTGTAACTGAAATAAATGTATATGTTTTAACAGATGATACTGGAAGAGAAGAGGTTAATCATAATCCAGCTGCAGAAAACATTGAAACATAGTTGAAATTAAATCAGGCCATAAAGATTGTATCTTACAGTTCTAGTTGCAGCCAGAGACAAAAATGTCTGGGAAACCAAGTATTAAGAAGCAAAAGCTATCTGTGTATATTGTAGCACATAGGTGCTAAATCCTGACCATGTCTAGCGATTGGAAATGGATGAGAACCAGAAGTCAAATGACCAGATGTACGTGATGCATTATGTACTGAATTAATGATTTAATATTAGAGGAGACTGAACTTACAATTGCAATCTGTTCTTGGAATATGACAAAGGAGGAAGACCACTCAACAACTTCACCTTGTCTTGTGCTAGCAAGTGACCAGGGACTAATACTCTTTAGATTAGACAGGAAAATATAGTGAGAATAATTACATATTGTTTTTCTGTAACTGGTGTGAATCTTTCCAGCTGTATTATTTTACTATTTCCTGTGTGTGAAACTCTGCTGTTTACTCTAAATAGATATTTAGTATTTTCATGTTCTTTTCTTAGTTGTTATTACATTCATTTAAACTTTTCATTGTGACTGGACCTTTTAGAAAAATATTTAGGTTTTGAGAGTATTTATATATATTTATTTTGTGATAGCAGCCATTCCTGAAAGCCTTACTGTTTGGCCAACATTATCATTTGTATTAATATTAACTTCACTCAGTATAACTTGATACCGTTTTAAGAGCCTTATAGTAACTGTGGGAAATGAAACAACCTTATAGTCTGGGCAAAGTTGATAGAGTGGGTAATCTGTGCCACACTTTCACAGGTATGTGTGTGTGTGTGTGTGTAAAAATGAAGAGTGTGTGTATCAGCTACTTGGTGCAGGGACATGAAGTACCGGTTTCACAGAGGGGGTGCTGGAGAACGTGACTTGCACATTCATCTGAGGATCTAACACTACAGCTGTGTCAGTGGGCAGTCTTACTGGGGATCTGGAGGGAGAAAGATAGAGAAACCCAGACCTCAGGCTGAGTGTGTTCCCTGTGCGCTCTTAAGGGAAATTTTGCTTGATGCAGAGAGGTCTGCCTCTGGAAATACTGAGTGTATCCATTTGTATTCTAAGTGAATGTCCCTCTCCAGTGTCTGTGATGAAGATCCAGGCTCCTTCATTAATGGCCCAGAGTGGGGACATCACAACTGGATAATATAGGCTCTATTTTTTGTTTCATTTTCTTTATGTCAGTCCATATATTGTTTTCCAAGGTTCCTTTCAGAGGTGATGACCAGTCCATATCTTCAGACATTGGTATGAGATTATTATTCTTAACAAAATCAGAAGCTTATTCTAAGGTGTTAAAGGTTCTTACATCATTTGAAAGATGTATTTTAATTTTCGATAAAAAGATGATTTGAGACTTAAAACCATTCAACCTAAGGGATTTCACAAGTAGCCAGCAACTTTTACTAAGGACCATTGTTTTTGATGAGTAGTCATTATCACATCTTGCAAAAATCCAACCAAAGGCACAATACGGCAGTCTGTCCAAAATTAAAAATGTTTTTAATGAAACAAACACAGGTTAGGACTTTCACACTCAAAGTGCTTCATCAGAATTACTTAAACTGGAAGTTATCAGATGATTGGCCAAACAGTTAGATAGCATATTATCAATATTTCTTTTCAACGTTTTAACACATTCAGCATCAATAGATACATAAACTGTCTCATCAGCAAGTAGGGACATGATTCCATTCTTATAATAATCACAATCAAGGACTACAACAGCCCCTCCCTTATCTGCTGATTTAATAATAATGTCAACATCATCATGTAGCTGCTTCAGGGCTACATTCTTATCCTTTGTTAAATTGTAAACTCTATTGTTAACCTTAAATATCCCACCAGCTGCATCATGATGAAACAGTCTAAATAAGTTTGACTCACATCTCCTGCAAAAACCCTCTAAAGTAGGATTCAACATTGGTTGAAATGTACTCAGCTAATTATTTAACAGTGGAACATCCTATTATACCCATTTTTCAAGGACTCCCTAGGATTCATCAGAATTTTTCTAATCCACCCCTCAGACCCATAGTGTCTGGTAGGGGGTGGATTATTGAACCGTTTTCTAGATTTGTTGAAAAACTTCTTAGGAAAGTCTTGAATGAGGATTGTTTTGTATTAAGGGCTAGTAAGCAGTTCTTGAATGATTTCTATGCTTTTATAAGTTGTCATGGCTTGATCACTGATTGTTATTTAGTGACTCTGGATGTGGAGTCACTTTTTACAGAGATCCCTAATATGATAGGTATTGAGATGATGAAGGATTTCTTACAGCATCATAGTGATTTCTCATCTGAGTTACTATATTTATTGTGTTTGTTTTTAGACACTGTTTTCAAATGTAATGCTTTCATGTTTGAAGATGCTGTTTTTCTCCAGAAGGTTGGCGTAGCTATGGGCACGGCATGTGTGAATAGCTATGCCAACATGGCTCTGGCTTCTTGGGAAGAGAAATATGTCTTCCAAGGACATGTACGTGTGCCTGCTATTATGTTTTATAGAAGATTTGTGGATGACATATTTCTGTTGTGGCAAGGTTCCTCTGCAACTTTGCAAGAGTTTATTACCTATACACATACTACCACGTCCTTTTTGACATTTACTAGTAAAGAGTTCTCTTTTTCTATAGATTTTCCTGATGTCACCATAGGCAGAGATGCTGATGGCCATTTTAACACAGGACTTTTTAGGAAGAATTGCAGATGAAATGCAGTCCTACACAGGGATAGTATGCATCCCTCCTTTATTTATAAGAATATTTTAAAAGGTCAAACTTTAAGGATGTCATGATCAAATAATCTTGACCAGAGATTTGATACTGATCTAGCTTGATTGATGTCTGAATTCAGACAGAGGGGATATGGAGATCAAGAGATTAAGGATGCCTGTAGATTAACCAGAGGACTTTGGACCAATAGAGCCAGACCATATTTTTCAGATATCAATATACACCATGAAGAAGCCTCCAGTACTCAAATAGATGGTTACAGGGGTCTTCCCATCACTTTACATTTTACTAGTGATGTAGAAGCAATATGCAGTGTTATCAGATGTAACTGGTCCATTTTGCACACTGATGAAGTCATAGGGGATGTGGTTGGTGACAGACCCAGATTTAGATATAGAAACAAGAAGTCGCTAAAAAGTCAATTGTGTTATAAGACACATCGAAATTTAAATAAAGGGCTTGATCTAGTACAAGGCATGAGATGATGTCATAGATGCAGTTTTTGTCAATATATAGAGCTTTGTGACACATTTGTTTACCCACTCACTGGCTACACATATAGAATGAAGCTTTCAGCAGATTGCCGTACCTGTAACATAATTTATCTTGCAACTTGTGTTGCAAGTAAATGTTTTTATATAGGCAAAAGCAATCATATTCTGTATGGAAGAATAAGGGAACATCTTTACAGCACTCGGGTGGATGATATTAGGAGTGTCATAGCCAAACATACTTTAGAAAATGGTGCTATTCATACCTTTCTTTTTAGAGCAATATAAGTGGTTCATGAAAATTAACATGGAGGTGATTTAAGGAACTTTACAGAGCTTAGGGAATTGCAATGGATTATTAATTTTCAAGCTGATAAGTTACCTGGTATTAATGGGAATGTTTCTTTAAAACCCCATTTGAAATGCAGAGGTCTTTGTCACTGATTAGCTTAATTGGACTGATTTGTTAATTGATAGGGCTATACATGAATGTGTTTTTTAAGTTGTTTTATGTGATCAGATGAAGTACTTTGAGTGTGAAATGCTAGCCTGTGTTTGTTTTATTAAAAACATTTTTAATTTAGACGGTCTGCTGTGTTGTGCCTTTGGTCAGATTTTTGCAGTATATCTCTGTTCTGCTATGACATTTCATCCTGAAGAATTCAAATAACAACAGTGCACTCACCTATGAAACACACATAACACTGAGATTCTACCCACAGAACTTCTACTGTCGTGCATCTCTGAATTTTACTCCACAACTTTATCAAGTTAAACGTTAGGCATAATTATAAGGAAATGTTAAAGCTGAATATATGTTTTATTTTATTTAACTTTTGTTTAGATGGTTTGTCTGAATGGGTTTAGTCAAAAAAAACCTTTTCATTGGAGACCCAGGAAAAAAAACTCTAAACTGTAGGATCATAGGAGGTTACTAGGCTAATGGCTCTGGGGCTCTTACAAGTCTAGCCAAGGGTTTATCCCCAAAAAAGAAAACTCAGTCAGCACATGCCATCCCTATCAGTGAGGGACACAGCTGGAACCCCTGGGACAAATTTGTGGTTTCCCATCCACTCATCAAGATTGTGCTTGAAGAGGGTCAGCGAGGTACTCTGTTTGACATGTATGGGAAGTTTATTCCAGAGATGGGGCATCCTCTGGGAGACAAACCTGCCTCTCCAGCAGGTTTTGTTGATGTCATATATTAGATTTAAGCCTTTTGAGTGGGTTATGCATGAGGAGTTAGACTTATGAATTTGGAGCATCTTTAGTAGGGCAGTGTCTGATATTGATTTGTAGGCGAGACACAGATCACCCCTGAGCAGTCTGTATGATACCAAGTAGAGTGATAGTGCTTTTGCCTGTCTGCATACGACAGATGTTGGAAGCCATGAATTCTCTTTGTGGAATATTTCTGTGGCCTTTCCAGTTGGTGCAGGTGTTTGGAGAGGTACATACCAAATGGGGGTGTTATACTCAATTATTGGCCTAAAGAGGGATGAGTACAGAGAGGTAATAACCTCCTTTATTCTGGGTGCCATCCCTTTGCTTATGAGATGAACAAAGTAAAAGGCTTTTCTGACCACTGTTGCTACATGATGGTCAAATGTGAGATTGTTGTCAACCTCAGTACCCAGGTTTCTCACCACGGATTCTGTGCTTAGGGGGGTTACCGTCGATGTTGTAATCTATAGGGGTCATGTTTTTTCTGAATGGTATAATACATTTTTTTGCATTTAACTTAAGGCCATGACTTTGGCACTAGTCATTTGTTGCTGTGAGACCCTCTTGCAGTATGTTAACATCATTTAGGGAGTCAATGACAGCACCCAGCTTACAGTTATCTGCAAACTTGGTCAGTCACAGGCCTTTTGTCTTTTCCTGGACCTCTGAAAAGATGCCAAATAGTAGGGGTCCTAAGACAGATCCCTGGGGAACACCACTAGTGACAGGTCTGCTGTCAGAAGTGTAGGCACCTATTTTGACCTTGTGGGTCCTATCAGTGAGCTAGTTTGCCACCCATCTGATGAGACAGGGATTTATGTCAAGTTGTGTTGGCTTTTCAATGATGCCTGAGTGGGGGATTGTGTCAAAGGCCTTGGCCGAGTCAAGGTATGCTGTATGTACTGACTTTCCCTGATCCAGGGTCTTGATGACAGTCTCAGAGAAGTCAACCAGGTTCAACAGGCAAGATCTGCTCTTAACAAATCTGAACTAGGTGGGGTCAGGTGCTTGGAAATTGCCTATGTCTTCATTTATGAGATCCATAATAATAAGCTCTATGGCTTTACAGATCAGACTTGTTAAGCTAGTGGGGCAATAGTTTCCAGGGTCAGTAGTGGCACCACCTTTATGCAAAGGGGTGACAATGGCAGTTCTCTACTCTGCTGGAATGAAGCCTATGCTTAGGTTGTGGCTAGATAGGGTGCTCAATGGTGAAACTAGTTCTTGCTGTAGATGGTGCAGAATACAGCCTGGGATAATCTCAAGTCCCATGGAAGCTGTGTTCTTTGCTTTGGTTATGGCCTTTAACACTTGATCTACAGAGATGTGAGGTGCGGGACAAGTATCCGGGATGTTGAATGGGTCTTTATGGGGAGAGGGAGTGAAGTTTGTGCTGATCCTATCTGCTAGCAGGTTAGCTAAGTCAACGGGATCAGTGCAAGTGGTAGCATTAAGTACTAATTTGGAACAAACCTGGGCTTTGCCATGGAGGTTCCTGATGTAACTGAAGAAGGCTTTGTGGTTTCCCTTTGCTTCAGAGGCTAGTTTCAATTCATAATTTGCTTTTGAGGTTTTCACTAGTGATCTAATTTGCTTGTTGAGGCTGTGGAGGGAGTTTTTCCAATTTGGAATTTGCTCCTTTTTACCCTAGGACAACAGTTTCTCCCTTTCGTTATAAATCCTGTTGACAGAGGATGTCCACCAGACAGGTTTGTGTTCCCTTGAGGAGCAGGTTTTAGTTCTCTTGGGTATGGCTGTGTCCATGCAGTTGTATTGATGCTTGCATACTGCATTGGTGTACCGTTCAGCACAGTTGTCTGCATCTTCTGAGGGCATCAGTGGACTGAAGCTACTGATGCCCTCACTTAGGAGGCTGTAGTCAGCTTTTGAGAAATTTTTTACCTGGTTACAGCTGGGAAAAGTTGGATGGGATCGAAACTTTGTATGAGACAGACCGATGATCTGATCTCACCAGGGAAGAACGTACTATAGAAATGATGCAACGGTCACCCATGTTGGTGAGAACCAAGCCCAGAATGTTATCTCGCCTTGTGATTATTCATTCTCCATCAACTGGATAAGAATTTTTTTTTTATTTTGGGATTTTTGTTTTCCCCTTACAGATAAAAATCAGCTGCTCGCAATACGAAGTGATCTAAAAATAGAAGGAATTAACTTTTACAATAAATTTAATTCTAAAATCATGTTATTTGCTGACGATATATTGCTGACTTTAAGACCGAATGAAGAGTCCATGCAAGAATTAGAGAAACAAGTAGAAGATTTTTTTTCCATTTCAGGTCTTTGTTTCAATAAACCCAAATCAAAATAAATATACTTCTAAATAAAATAGATGACTTGCATCTGAATAAATATCAAATAATTGGAGAAAAGGTTTCTTCACTAGAATATCTAGGAATTCTTATATCTGAGAACATAGATACTACCATGACCTTAAATTATAATAAAATCCAAAATTTAATTCAAAAACAAGTTAATAGCTGGAATAAATTAATGTTAAACTTGGAAGATAGGTTACAGTTAATAAAATTGATATTACTACCACAAATAAACTATATAGCATTAGCAATTCCTATTTTACCAGATAAAAAAGTTATAAAGACAATACAGAAACTTTTAATGGATTTTCTTTGGTATCCAAAAAAGAATAGAATTGCATTCTCACATCATATTAGACCCTGGGACTTGGGAGGAAATCATTTCCAGACATAGAAACGTATATTAAAGCTTCCATCATTAAACTTATACTAAATTGGGTAAATCCAAATTATTCATCCTCATGGAAAATTTTACATTTAACTTTCTTCTTAAATGAAAACAAAATATTAAAAAATATGGATTTGGAGAATTATAACAACATATTTTGGCATGTTCTATGTCATAGCTTACAAAATAAAACAACAAAGCCCACTAATTTATCATATCTGAATAATATTTATAATCTATTTAGAAAATTTATAATTACAAATCCAGATTTAAAATTATGGTTCGATCTTTTAATACCATTTAAAACATCAAATAATTTTAAAGAAAAAAATCCAAGAAAAAAAATACTCATTAATTGGGAATCCAAAAACTTTATTTACTGGTTTCAGTGCTTAAATAATCACAGTACTTTAACCACCCAACAAGTAATAAATGAGTTTAGTATATCTGAAATAGACAGAACAGAACTTCAAAAAATACTACAATATGCAAGTGATTTATGTAGAATTATTAATGGTTCAAGCTTTAATACTATACATAAGTTCATAAAATATATGCAAGAATCGATTTATGGAATTCATAATAAGCTAATTTCTATATCTAAATTATACAAAATTTTAATAGTGTATAAAACCAAAATAGGTCAAAATGTTGTGAACATGTTAACAAAGGACTTGACAATAAATCTATCATCTGAAGGTATAAATGACCTTTTGTTGTCAGTTAAGCTAACATCAAACTTCCAGATATGGAAAATCTTTACATGGAAATTTTTACATAGAGCCTTTTATACACCATATAAAATAGCCAAATTTGACCCTACCCAAAAGCACACATGCTGGAGATGCACTGTAAACTGTAAGGCAGATTGGATACATATATTTTATGATTGCATTAAAAAATTCTGGGAAGATATGAATAGATTTCTTCAAGCCATTTATAATGATAAATTTGTTCTAACAAAATCTTTATTTTTTTGAATGTAGATGACTCAGTAACTATGAGTAAAAGTGATCAATATCTTTTATGGTCTATTCTGGCTGTAGCCAGAAAATGTATAACAAGAAAATGGAAATCCACTGTTCCTCCAAGTTATGAAGACTTTATATCTCTATTAAAGGAATCTGCACAGAAAGAAATAAAAGTCAAAGAAGAAAGAATTTTTCCCAGACCTTGGACAGACAATCCTTGGAATAAAATCTTAATACTTATAGACACATTACAAAAGGACAGAATTTCTTCTACATGAAATTGAAATGTCATAAACTAAGATGAACTTATGTGAATATATGCCAGTAAAGGTTATACTAGTTCTATGAGATCATTCCTCTTTATAACCTTATTGGTTAATCCTTTTCATTGGACCACCTGTAAATATTGTACATATTGTTATAGTTATTAACTATTTTCTTTTATTTTGAATTGTAATTTAAAATTTACTGTATCATAATTTGTCTGCAAACAAAAAAAATAAAAATTATTTAGTAAAAAATCAGCTGCTCACAATGCAAATCCTCTTCCAAAAGTCTACCTGGCTCTCTATGCACCCTTAGACTGGTTCTGACCCATACTGATGACTGATGAGATTGAGGCACCAGCAGTGGCATCATATTGCTGCTGGGGGTGTTGTTAACAATGTTCATTTCCATGCAATGGGATATGCTGGTGTAGTATGCCATCTCTGCAGAAGCTCAGCCCATGCCCTCATCCCTTTGGACAATGTCCCCAGTACAAAACCAACTTCCACTGTGGATCAACTGTGAGGCATCCCTTCCCCTAGGCAGGCATTCCCATACTCCCAATGCTAGTATCTTGGACAGATGAGATGTTTATCAATCTAGAGTCTCCTGGGCCATAATTAGAGCTTTATCCCTCTATGCAATGGTGTCAGCTCACTTGGGTGAGAGTTGTTTATTGTGCAGCTGTCAGCCAGGCAGCCATGATGGTTATTTTTTCTTTGCATCTAACTCCTCTACAGTAATTGATGACATGGCTTTCTATTTCTTACCCTGTGAGCATAGACATTCTCACTCACGATAGATGAAGGCTGGCACAAGAACCCTAACTTGGTGGACCTAAGCAAATATCCCTCACTCTAGTGTTGCATGCAGCACACCTTGTTGTCTCTCTCACTCTCTCTCTCTCTCTCTCTTTCTGCAAAAGATGCTGGCAATGTAGCAGGCTGAAGTACCTCATTTTCCATAGGAGTTGACATCTGCCCCTTGCTCCCACCTTCCTATATCAAGGTCTGCTATTGTTCAAACAACTAACTGATCTCAGCACATCTGAGTCACAGGTGTTCACCTTAGTATGGGCTACCCCTGAGAACTTTTTAACACTGGTATCAGTTATTCAGCCATGAAAATCCACATCACTGTTATTCCTAATTCCATGTAAGGCAAGACATGAAGCTCTTAGCTTTATTGAATGTTTGCATGGACTTTCCTTGTGATACATTTATTCTTCAGCCTCTGGTTAGAAATCCAGTATCCTGTTAGAATATATAATTTAAGAAGAACAATATTGGTCTCCTCTGAGTCCACTGCTTCAGCAGAATTAGACTTTCTGTTTTGGAAGACACTGTCTTTAATAGTACTTAGATATACTATGCAAATTTCTTTGTTACTACCCTGTATCTGAAAAGGTATATCTCTGTTCTGCTATGACATTTCATCCTGAAGAATTCAAATAACAACAGTGCACTCACCTATGAAACACACATAACACTGAGATTCTACCCACAGAACTTCTACTGTTGTGCATCTCTGAATTTTACTCCACATCTTTATCAAGTTAAACGTTAGGCATAATTATAAGGAAATGTTAAAGCTGAATATATGTTTTATTTTACTTAACTTTTGTTTAGATGGTTTGTCTGAATGGGTTTAGTCAAAAAAAAACTTTTCATTGGAGACCCAGGAAAAAAACTCTAAATTGTAGGATCATAGGAGGTTACTAGGCTAATGGCCCTGGGGCTCTTACAAGTCTAGCCAAGGGTTTATCCCCAAAAAAGAAAACTCAGTCAGCACCTGTCATCCCTGTCAATGAGGGACACAGCTGGAACCCCTGGGACAAATTTGTGGTTTCCCATCCACTCATCAAGATTGTGCTTGAAGAGGGTCAGTGAGGTACTCTGTTTGACATGTATGGGAAGTTTATTCCAGAGATGGGGCAACCTCTGGGAGACAAACCTGCCTCTCCAGCAGGTTTTGTTGATGTCATATATTAGATTTAAGCCTTTTGAGTGGGTTATGCATGAGGAGTTAGACTTATGAATTTGGAGCATCTCTATATTGATTTGTAGGCGAGACACAGATCACCCCGAGCAATCTGTATGATACCAAGTAGAGTGATAGTGCTTTTGCCTGTCTGCATAGGACAGATGTTGGAAGCCATGAATTCTCTTTGTGAGGTATTTCTGTGGCCTTTCCAGTTGGTGCAGGTGTTTGGAGAGGTACATACCAAATGGGGGTGTTATACTCAATTATTGGCCTAATGAAGGAGGAGTACAGAGAGGTAATAACTTCCTTTATTCTGGTTGCCATCCCTTTGCTTATGAGATGAACAAAGTAAAAGGCTTTTCTGACCACTGTTGCTACATGATAGTCAAATGTGAGATTGTTGTCAACATCAGTACCCAGGTTTCTCACCACGGGTTGTGTGCTTAGGGGGGTTACCGTCGATGTTGTAATCTATAGGGGTCATGTTTTTTCTGAATGGTATGATAATACATTTTTTGCATTTAACTTAAGGCCATGACTTTGGCACTAGTCATTTGTTGCTGTGAGACCCTCTTGCAGTATGTTAACATCATTTAGGGAGTCAATGACAGCACCCAGCTTACAGTCATCTGCAAACTTGGTCAGTCACGGGCCTTTTGTCTTTTCCTGGACCTCTGAAAAGATGCCAAATAGTAGGGGTCCCAAGACAGATCCCTGGGGAACACCACTAATGACAGGTCTGCTGTCAGAAGTGTAGGCACCTATTTTGACCTTGTGGGTCCTATCAGTGAGCTAGTTTGTCACCCATCTGATGAGACAGGGATTTATGTCAAGTTGTGTTGGCTTTTCAATGATGCCTGAGTGGGGGATTGTATCAAAGGCCTTGGCTGAGTCAAGGTATGCTGTATCTACTGACTTTCCCTCATCCAGGGTCTTGGTGACAGTCTCAGAGAAGTCAACCAGGTTCAACAGGCAAGATCTGATCTTAACAAATCTGAACTAGGTGGGGTCAGGTGCTTGGAAATTGCCTGTGTCTTCATTTATGAGATCCATGATAATAAGCTCTATGGCTTTACAGATCAGACTTGTTAAGCCAATGAGGCAATAGTTTCCAGGGTCAGTAGTGGCACCACCTTTATGCAAAGGGATGACAATGGCAGTTCTCTACTCTGCTGGAATGAAGCCTATGCTTAGGTTGTGGCTGGATAGGGTGCTCAATGGTGAAACTAGTTCTTGCTGTAGATGGTGCAGAATACAGCCTGGGATAATCTCAAGTCCCATGGAAGCTGTGTTCTTTGCTTTGGTTATGGCCTTTAACATTTGATCTACAGAGATGTGAGGTGCGGGACAAGTATCAGGGATGTTGAATGGGTCTTTATGGGGAGAGGGAGTGAAGTTTGTGCTGATCCTATCTGCTAGACAGGTTAGCTAAGTCAACGGGATCAGTGCAAGTGGTAGCATTAAGTACTAATTTGGAACAAACCTGGGCTTTGCCATGGAGGTTCCTGATGTAACTGAAGAAGGCTTTGTGGTTTCCCTTTGCTTCAGAGGCTAGTTTCAATTCATAATTTGCTTTTGAGGTTTTCACTAGTGATCTAATTTGCTTGTTGAGGCTGTGGAGGGAGTTTTTCCAATTTGGAATCTGTTCCTTTTTACCCTAGGACAACAGTTTCTCCTTTTCGTTATAAATCCTGTTGATAGAGGATGTCCACCAGACAGGTTTGTGTTTCCTTGAGGAGCAGGTTTTAGTTCTCTTGGGTATGGCTGTGTCCATGCAGTTGTATTGATGCTTGCATACTGCATTGGTGTACCGTTCAGCACAGTTGTCCGCATCTTCTGAGGGCATCAGTGGATTGAAGCTACTGATGCCCTCACTTAGGAGGCTGTAGTCAGCTTTTGAGAAATTTTTTAGCCTGGTTACAGCTGGGAAAAGTTGGATGGGATCGAAACTTTGAATGAGACAGACCGATGATCTGATCTCACCGGGGAAGAACATACTATGGGAGTGGTGCAACGGTCACCCATGTTGGTGAGAACCAAGTCCAGAATGTTATCTTCCCTTGTAGGGGATGAGACGAGCTGGTCTAGTGTGTAGAATTTATGAAGTCAAGGAATCATTGGGTGAGTGCATTAGTGCAGGAATAGCTCACTCATTCTATGGTGGGGTAGTTGAAGTCACCCACCATCAGGGTGTTAGGGTGTACCTTGATAGAGTCAAGTAGGTCCAAGTAGGAGGAGTGGGTATCCTCAGTTATGAAAGGGGTTCTATAGCTGGCTATAACTCAGATGGGTGTCTTGCCAACTGTCAGTTGCATCTGGAGTAATTCCAGTGCACCATACTGGCAAACCAGTCTGGAGGTGTGCCTGAAAATAAAGGCAACTGTTATGCAGTAAAAGATACTTATGCACATTGAGCATCTGAAGATTTGTATTAGTGGGTTTGCCATATAGATAATTACTACAAATATTTTTAAACAGACTTTCAGTTATATACATGAACAGGCTTTACATACATGCATCAATACATACATACAAATATTTCAAGCACATGCATTAATGGCCTTCTAGCTTGCCATGATATCAAAGCACTTGTTCCCATAAGTGTCCAGGCTGTTCTTAAAATATCTAAACTAGTACTTGCTTTAATGTAGCTTGGTAGTCTGTTCCATGCATCAACTACTCTTGCATCAACTACTCTTGTCAGAAAACCAGTTAGTACACTTCTCATTCCTATATTCCTATATTCTACATAGGTTATCTGATGATTCTCTAGTACTTTTTGATAACCCCAAACATTCCCAGAGGTAGTTGTCTCTAAATGCCTTATATATCTGAATAAAATCTCTTAGATATCTGTAAGAGACACTGTACACATTCAGATATTTTAGTCTTTCATAATAACTTAAATTTTCACATCCACGGATCATTTTGGTATATTTCTGCTTTACTCTTTCCAGTTTACTCATGCTTGTTTTCTTATAGGGTTTCCATATTGTTATTCCATACTCAAGTTTGGGTCTAATGTAACTAACAAACAATGACTTCATTATTGTTGATTTATTTCCTAGACTTTATAAATCTTTCTATACATCCTATGGTTCTATAACTATCATTAACCAATTGGTTGATATGATTAGAAAAACTCATAGCTGAATCTATCCATATACTTAGGTCCTTAAATGAGTCCACGGTTTCAATCACTGTGTGCTGTATTAAATATTCACCTTTCAGTTTATGTCTCCCAAATCCCATATACTTAGTTTTTGATGTATTTATCAGCACATTATTCTCCTGTACCCAAATGGTCCATTTAGTCATGTTATTTTGCAGAAATGCCTTATCTGTAACACATGTAATTAAGTTCACCCAATTTCAAGTATATAGATTGTAGAATACCTCGGATGAAAAAGTTAGGTCTGAAAGATAAAATCTAAACAAGTAAGGGCCTAGGGAGAAGCCCTGTGGGACACCTTGACTGTAACCAAGGATTTCACAAGTGTTGTCTCATTGCTGTATGATACTTGCCATGTCCTATTTGTAAGCCATGCAGCTATCCATCTTATCAAGAGTACATCAATACCTAGTTCTACTAATTTATTGATTAGTGTTTTGTGTATGACCCTAGTAAGTGCTGAAGTTAAATCTACATAAATTACATCACAGCACACTTTTGCATTCCTAGCTGTTATTATATTGTTATAGAACATCATGTTACAGGTGGTAATAGATCTATTTTCAACATATGCATGCTGATATATGGTTTTAACTCCCAACCTATCCATTTCTGACAATAACTTATCCAATATTACTTTCTCCATTATTTATTTTTCCACAACATGAAAGTAGACCTAAGGTCCTACTCCTCTTTCCCTGAAAGACAGGTTTAATAATCGCATGTCTCCAATCTTGAGGAATCTCCCTACATTTATGTGACCTAGTGAATAATAGATATAATGGTACTGTAAGTTCTTGCTGAAGTGCTCTCAGGTCAACGTTACCAATTTCACCTCCTCCCTGTGCTTTGTTTGGATCCAGTTTTCACAGTTCTTTTTCAATAATCTAATTTGATTCCAGTATCTGGGGTTACATGGATGACACAAGGACAACTTATCACCCCTTTTGTGGAGCCAAACTATTTTTGCATAAGATTTTGCAAATCTATGTATAATGTGGTGTGTCTGAGAATAAATTATAGAATCTGCAGTTTATCAATTTGTGTGTCTTTACTCCTTCCACATCTTATGCATCTATAACACGGTTTCCTATTATGCTCAATATCTTTATATAAATTTTCTTCAATTTATTTCTTGATCTTGTCTCACACTATGCTTAATCTGTTTGCCCAGATGGTTTATTTAAGTTTTCAAAGTTGTAGTTTGACCTCTCTTCCATTTCTTATGTTTTTTGTCTCTCGCCTTAATCAGATATCTTGTTCTTATGGAAATACATCCCCCTGACGTTGTATGCCTAGATCATGATGTTAAACATTTTTTTTTTTTGCACTCAAACAATTTATCTTTTAAAACTTTTCACATTCTATCTGCAGTTTTTCCACTGAACACCTCACTCCAGTTAGTTTTACATAGTGACTCTTGCATCCATATAATCTGTAATTAACCTTCTGTGCACTGGTTTAGATTTCAGTTTGGCAAAATTATCTAGCAACAAATTAACCTTTATAACCCCATGATTACTGCACATCAACAGTGTTAAACTTGTCTTGAAGTAACATCAATTTTTTAGGAACACAAATAATGTCTAGTATATTCCATCCCCGGTAGTTTTTTTTTTTTTTTACAATCTGAAGCAATTCTTGTTCCTGAATATACATTGTGAATACTTTCCTAACTAACATTATTAAATCAATATTATCCCAGTCTGTTTCTGGTAAATTTAAGTCCCAGCTAATATTATTCTTCTCCCCTGTGTTTCATGCAAGAAATGTATGAATTCTTCTAGGTCATCTGTACTTGACTTTGGTGGTGTATACACTCCAACAATTGTTAGATGTTGTAGGATTGTCTTTATTGTCACAGTTACACAGCCTATAGCATTGATGTTATCATTGATCATGTAATAATCACTGGTCTCATAACTATCTTTAATCCCAGTCATAACATCTCCAGCTGATTTTTTGATAGAATGTCTGTTACAGTAAAACCATTTATACCTTGACAGAACTGGTTTTCAGTCATTCTTCTTTAACCATGTTTCACAAACAATAACAACATCAGTCTTATGGGAATATAGCAAATTTTCCAATAAAAAACTTTATTGTTAATAATACTAGCATTAACAACTATCAGAGATGCATCAAATATTATCTGTGAGCTATTACATTTTTGACTTGGTAAAAATATTACAAAGTGTTTGTCAAATATTGCAAAATATCTGTTGCAAAAATTCTCTTCCCTGATCTTGACAAATACACACCATCCTGTCTGAACATGTGTGCCCAAAACTAGGCTTGGATGCTTCACACATTTCCATTTATTTAAAACGGGATTTTTTCCATATAGGTATTTATCAAAAAAAAACTTTTCATTCACAGTAACCTGGCTATCCTTTCTATAGGTGATTTGTGAAAAATACATCCTAACACCAGTACAAGCTATACTATCTAAGAGGGCTGTCAGTTCCCTACTAACAGTCAGAGAATCCTTGCGAATGACATCATTTGTACCGACATGAATAAAAACGGATCTGTATTTCTTTACATTAAGGCATTCCAAGGCTCGTCTCACATCTTCTATTTTTTGCTCCTGGCAAGCATAATACTTTTTGATGTTCATTGTCTTCCCTGCAAATATAAGTATCAGTTCCTCTAATAAATGAATCTCTAATTACAAGAATATCTTTGCCCGCCAGCTCTGAAGAATCTTCAGCTTCTGATACAATAATATCTGCTCTATCAATTGTTACAAAGGATAGATCTTCATCACTATTAGTTTTATTAATCCTGCTGTTTTCATTGTGCATTAAATTCTTATCCAGCTGGTATTGTAAATCGACAGCTTGAGCCATGCAGTCAACATCTGTCTTTCTCCTCTTTTTTCTTACAGTAATGTTCCTCAATCCTTCCACGTTCAATTTCGATTTTTTTTTTTACTTTCTCTTTTTGAAAAATGATGCCTTCTTCAGTAGACTGAAGGTTTTCTGATAGACAAATATCATCATTCCCTGTCACCTGTGTGTTACACAACAAAGCAGTGTCCTTTTTACTCCGTATTCTCTTTCCTTTAAGTCATTAATCAGTTTCTTTTTCTTCCTTGTCATTTGTTGTGAACTTCTTCCTTTATTTCAACTGGATCCTCAGATTGTTCAATACTTGCATCCAGAATTCCAAAGTTGCCAGGGGCAGTGTCCTGTTTCATAGGGGTTGAATGATCTTTGCAGCCAATAGATGCATCATTTCCTAAATCTGCTCTGTTTGTTTTATGCCTAACATTATTTAGTTCATCAGTCCAGTCATCAATATATGAAACAACAGTTCTCTAAGCCATGCCAATTGCACAATTAACCATCATCATTAAGTCTAGATTTACTTCTAACTATGGTAAGCAAATCATCCAACCTTTGACAAGAGGAACACAGATCACCAGTGTTATCACGTGTTACCTTTAAATATGCGTAGCTTTTATTACACTGTCCAAGATATTTGCACATTAGCAAATGGTTAATTGCATACTCATTTAAGGAATCCATATTCAGCAGTCAGCTCCAAAGTAAATCACAAACCAAGGTATGATTGTCTAGAAACGCTCAGGCTTTAAGTAATATACATTAACAATTACACATCCATTTACTAATTAGATTATGTTCATATGAAAATAGAGGCGACTGTTATGTAGTAAAAGATACTTATGCACATTGAGCATCTGAAGATGTGTATTAGTGGGTTTGTCATATAGACAATTGATAACATGATCAGTGCTGAGAAATTCAAAGAAATTGAGACGACAGAATGAACTAGGTAAGGCTGAAAATGTTAATATTATAGTTAAGAGGTGGGGTATAAATCAGGCTCATAAATAATTTTGTATATGGCTATCATAAGGTTTATATTAGAAATATAGAGGTGTTGTGGTGAGCAGTATCACAAAAAATGTATATGACTGGAAGATACTAGTAAAGCTGTTTGGGTATTGGTGAAGGCTGGTTGTGGGGGCATAGGTTCCAAAAGGAAGAAAAATAGTTTGATGATGTAAAAGCATGAAAATAACAATGGCATTTATCCTGGAAACATGCAGCAGTAAATCCATTGACGTTCTAGTTGTGTTTTACACGAGTTTGCTTTCTAAATAGCCTTCAGTGATCATGGGATGTAGTTTCCTAGTTTAATTACACTATCTGAATGCAAGTCACCGGCAATAGTAGATATTTTGGTTATAGTGATAAGCGATTTTTCTCTAGACCATAACATTTTGTTGGGGGAGTAGTGTTGCATTAAGTTGTTAAAGGCTGGGCAATTTTCTGGCTTCTAGAAAATTCTGTGTATTGCAGTTAGCCGGAAAAGAGCTAGGTGATGTCATAGTTCTAATCAGTTTAATTTTCTGAGGGCTAGGCAGTGGTGTGTTTTATTGTTATAGTTTATGGCATATTTGGCTATTTTATTATAACATTGCGCACGTTTGGACAGTTGTGAGACTTGAAGGTTAGCGAAGATTGGGGCAGCATAAAGGAGAGATGGCAATAAGAAAGTAGAGGTTATATGTGTTCTGGCTATATATATCATTGAGGTAGGTTTTACTTTATATAATTTATCTAGTTTTTGATTACTTTTTTTAACCACATGTGGATATATGGCAATTGAATTTCAACTGGTCATCTGTGATGACAGCCTGTAACTTTGGGTGGCTAACTCATTCCATCATGATGTTGTTGTCAGAAACAATAGTGAATAGTGTTGTTTTGGGGTAAAAAGCTGTAGTTTAATTTTTTGGGGAGGCTAGTAGTTGTAGTTTTTTAAATTATATAGCATTGTTTCAATCACTAACAAAGATTGTTCTGTAATGTGAGAGATGAGGCAGAGCAGATTAGGGTTAAGTCATCATTGTATCAAACTAGGGTATAATTTTTTTGTAGCAGTTTAGAGGTCATTGATGACCTTGTTGAAAGTAAGGGGCATAGAAAAGATCCGGCTCCCTATCGGACGATCGAAACACCGTTTCCGTGAATACGAAATGATCGACATGTGTTGCATGAACTACATAAATGCCGAACTTCCAAAACAGTGAAATCCAAAATGTCAAAGTGTTTTGGTTGGCCCATCTGCTATATAGCTCCGTAAGGTAATTGTGCGATAGGTATGGACCTTAGGGTAGGGTGCCGGTTAAGGTAAGTGTATAGATAGGTAATTTATGTAAGATTTAGTGTAGTGTTAGAAGTAGGGTTTTGTTAAATGTATTTATGTGTATTATTTATTTTGTTAGGGTATATCTCCATAGGGGAAGTGTGCGGTAGTTACGGACCCTAGGGTTAGGGAGGGGTTAAGGATAGTGCATAGATAGTTGTGTATGTGGGGTTTAGTGTAGTGTTAGAAGTAGGGTTTTGTTAAATGTATTTATGTGTATTATTTATTTTGTTAGGGTATATCTCCGTAGGGGAAGTATGCAGTAGTTAAGGACCTTAGGGTTAGGGAGGGGTTAAGAATAGTGCATAGATAGTTGTGTATGTGGTGTTTAGTGTAGGGTTAGAAGTTGGATTTTGGTGCTTTACTTTAGGGTTAGGAGTAAGGTTTGGTTAATGTATGTATTTGGTTTATTTATTTTGTTTGGGTATGGCAGTATGTAGTGGGTGGTGGGGTTGGCCGACTATGACCGTTCAATGTTTTAAATTTCGTGGTTTAGTGCGTACGGTCTATTCGCAGTTCAATTAATACGTGTCGCTCTTTTGGTATTCGCTGAGATGGATTTTCGCGTAACTGATATAGACCCTATAGATCCTTGTGGGACACCAATAGTTGCATGCAAGAAGGTAATTTCTCCATTTCCCTGCTGTGTTTGAAAGGTAGCTGTGGAACTACTGTAGTGAAGAGTTGGTGAGTCCCTAAGGATGAGAGTTTATGCAAGAGATTCTGGTGGGAGACAGTATCAAAAGCTTTTGATAAGTCTAGGAAGATAATGGAGACTAGGCATCCAGCATTTCTATGAGTGTTGACAGTATTAAAATTCAGCCAAGCAACAGTTGTGCTGTGATGAGTATGGAAGCCATGTTGGTTTGAAGACAGAGGCCAATTATCTATTAGATAGTTGAGAAATTGTGCATGAATATATTTTTCTAATATTTTTGATAGGAGCAATACAATGGTAACTGGCCAATGGTATGTAAGATCTGTATTTGTTCCGGTCTTGTACAATGGAATTATGATTTTTTTTTCCATAGTGAGGGGACTTTATTTTCAGATATGTATCAATTTATCAGAACTGAAACTGGATATGAAATAGTCTCAGCTGCTATTTGAAGGTATTTGTCAGGTAGATTACTGGGAGTAGTTGAAGTAGGCTTTAATTTTTGTAGTATTTTTTGATGGTGTCTGCAGGAACTGCTTGAAAGGAGAAGTGTTGAAGGAGGTCACTTGACTGAGTAGGGATATTAAGACATGGATTAATCACCTGGTTGGTTAATACCTGTGTAGTCTGTTTAAAGTGGGTATTAAATTGGTTGGCCATGGTATAATTTTATCTCTGTGTTTGAGGTTGACTGTGTAGCTTGGTCTGGAATTAGCAGTTTATTGATTGAGGCCCAGAACATGTTTGGATTATTAGTGTGTATGTTTAGATTGGTTGAGTAATAGTCTTTCTTTTCTTTGGTGAAAAATTGTTTCATTTGGTTTCTTAGTTGTCTATATGCTAGTAAAATGGAGCTGTTTTATTTTATGTACAGATTTTCTATGCTTAGAACTTAGATGCTGGTGGGAGCTCTGTGAGTGCACACTTTCAAGCTACAGCAGCAAATCCACTTGTCCCCCCTGCTTCTACTTTGAGAGAAGAGAGTTTACTAGCTGCTGTAACTCTGGCAAGTGGAAACATAACCAATAATATTATTCAGTAATCAAAAATTAACAATCTACTTGATATGGACAGTTTTTTACATGTGCAACTACCAGAACCCTTACCTGCCAAAGAGAAGAGAGATTGCTCACAGAGCAGAAGCAGGCAGGTTCAAAAAAGGACATTGATGGCTGGGCTGCTGGATCTTGGTCCAGCTGTACGGAGAAAGATTCCATGGGCTTAATTTTAATATATTCACCATTACATTAACAAATGAACAATGTTTTTGTTGTTTGTCTTTTCGGCTTTTCCCGGTTAGGGGTCGCCACAGCGGTACTCTGGTCCGCTTAATGATTGGCAGTCACTTTTTATGGTGCCGAGTTGCCAGCCTAATGCACAACCTTCAGTGAAGGCACGCCCATTCACGCATGTCTTTTGGAGGCTACTCGACCATGGGGAGAACATGCAGACTCCACACAGAAGGCACTCCAGCCGAGACTCGAACAGGAGAACCTCTTGCTGTGAGGTAACAATGCTACAGCAAATGAACAATGACAAGTGTTAAACAAGGGCCTTTCTTGTATTCCTTCCAAAGGCTCTTCTTTATGTGATATGATGTACTCACTGATTTGAGATTATTTGTCCAGAGTATTTCTTTAAAACTGATGTATGGTTTAAACTCTAGTGTTCAGAGTGATGTTTTTTAGAGACCTTGTCAGTTTTGAAACTTTGTGGACAAGATATTCATAAGTTATTGCAAAGTAAACATCTTAGACACTTTTTAACCTTACAGGCACACAGTTTAAAGTCCTCATGGATTTACCTTTGATGGAACATGTATATATTCGACCTCCTGACAAAGGGGGTGCCATAGGTGTGATAGACACCTCTAGGTACACTGAGAGCATGTGTAATATGCTATCTGATAGTTTTACTTATGTTGTTTGCTCTAGATATGACACTGATAAGTTGTTATCAAGAATTTGTTCTAATTTACACAATTTGTTGATGGAAAGTTGCATTAGTAAGGAATTTTTGAATATTTTCTGACTGAATATCATAAAATTCCTATTTTACATGGCCTCCCCAAAATGTATAAATCCCTCTAATATCCTCAAATGAGGCCTATTGTCTCTGGCCATGATTTGGAAACTGAGCCCTTATCTATTTATGTTGAAAAGCAACTGCAGCCAATATTAGATAAAGTTAACACTGTTCTTAGAGATACTAAGCACTTTTTAACATCTTTATTTGAGTGGTCCAGTACCAACAGCAGTGACAATTTTCTGTTGGTTACAATGGATGTGGTATCACTTTTCACAGTCATACCCAATGGCACAGGGATTGAATTTGCCACTCTCTTCTTGTCTAAATATTCAGGACATATTTATTTCATAGGTGTGCTTCTTGATTTGCTTTTGAACAACAGTGTTTTCACTTTTAATGATCAGCCAAACAAGCAGAGCATGGACATAGTGATGGGTCACCCTGTGCCAATAACTGTACAAACCTAGTGCTAGCTTATTGAGAGACACTCTATGTCTTTAATGAGAGCAACCTTTTTAAACAGTACATATATATATATATATATATATATATATATATATATATATATATATATATATACCATACCATGCCATGTTTTTAGATCACTTTTTTGTTTGGGCAGGTTCTGTTTCTATGCTGCATGATGTTGTTGAATACCTGCAACAGCCAACTAAGTTCTACTCTTGAGTACTCTGCTGAGAATATTGAGTTGTCTAGATGTTAAAATCATTAAGAAACTGAATGGTCTAGACACTTAAGTTTACAAAAAATCTTGTAAAAAATGTAGTATTTTAAATAGGCAGAGTATGCACCCACAACATATTCCTAGGAATGTTTTGAAAGGACAATTCTTTAGGTATGCCAGGCTCAATGCAGATGATGAATGTATGGTATCTGCTTTTAATGAGCTGGCACAGGATTTTAGTAACAGAGACTACCAACAACATGACATAGATGTAGCATGGCAAGGGGCTCTATCTACTAGGAGCACCCAAGCCAAACCATATTTCTCTCATCAAGACCAAGAGGCCAAGAGTTCTAGGGTGTCACAAGGAGACACTCTGAGAATGAGCATTACCTTCTCAAATGATGTTAGCTCTGTCTGTTAAATTATTAAAAAGCACTGGCATGTCCTTACATGTGATGATATAAACAAAACTATTTTAGGTGAGTTTCCTAAATTTTTTAAGAACAATACTCTGAGAAAAATGTGCTATAAATATGTTCAAAAGAAACCAAGGATTACTGATAGAATAGGAACTCACCCTTGTAGAGAATGTAATATGTGTCACTTTATTGAAACTACTGATAGATTTGAGCATCCTGCGACTAAGCAGGTTTATAAATTCAGTTTCTTTACAAATTGTAAGAACTGCAATCTTGTTTATTTAGCTAGCTGTGCTGTTTGTAAACGTTTTTATATTGGTAAAACTAAAAGAGCTTTGACAGACACTGTATGTGAATATATCTATGATGTCTCTAGAAAAGATAAAACAAATGCACTGTCAAAACAAATTTTAGTTGCAGGAAGTACCCAGAAGTTTAAGTTTATTGTGCTACAACTTTTTAATGCTAGCATTAGCACTGGTGATGTCAGCACTAAAACAGAATGTATTGAAACTAAATGGATTTTAGAATTACAAAGTGACAGAGGGATGGGTCCAAATGACTATGTTCCTTTAAGACCACTACTCAAGTCTTTGTGACCTTAAGAGGTAGACCTGAAACTGTATATTTCAGCAGAATTTTATACCTGTTTTATTAGAGCTGAAGAAGCACATGGATAGGTGTGAAAGCAATTTTCTTTCTCTTGGATGGTTTTAGCATTTTTTATGCTATTTTATTTAACATCTGTTATGCTGTTTTATTAAACTTTGGAACTGCAACTTTATTGGATTCAGCCGTGTTGACTGTTTATTCTTCTATTTGGATTATTTGGCTTGCGTTTAACCAGTCTTCATCTGCGTGCCTTGGTTTGCCTTTCTTAAAAAAAAAATTTGTTATATTTTTTTATTACAATTTCCAAGTTTCCAAACTTCGATCTTATGCTCTCCATCATTTGTGGTTTGAAGTTTTGAAATGTTGAGCTTGTAAAGTAGATCTATATACATATATGTGTGTGTGTGTGTGTGTGTGTGTGTGTGTGTGTGTGTGTGTGTGAAAGCCATGCTGAAATTGTGGGTGAGGTGTTTGCGATAAAAGAGCTGATAAGGACATGTTGTCTGGTGCTGTGTTGGGCCTCGGTTTGGGTGAATGTCTTCTCTACATGTTATGGCTTTGGAGGTATTATGGGATGGGGAAAGGCATATTTGCTTGATTTTATGTTTATTACCCAGTTTGTGAGTAAATGGCTGCTGCTTTTTATTATTCTACTTGAACAGTATGTTATATGAGTTCTAATATAGAGAGAGTTGATTGGGAAATAAGATTTAGAAGCATTTTGCATGGAGGACACAACATAAGAGTTTTATTGGAATTGTGAGGGTAATGGATGTTGGGCGGATGTTAAATATGTAAGTAGGAGAAGAGGTACTAGTATGAGAAATTGTGGGACAAACGTGTTGTGAAATTTAAAAAATATAGGCTTGTGAAGAATAGATGATAAGGATGCAATTAAGATGAGAAGTAGGGAGTTTTTATTTGGGAAATGTAGAAGTATATATAAGAGTAAAAGGTCACACAGACAAACCATTGAATAAAAACTCCAAGGAAAAACCCATATAAGTTAGAGTCTTCACAATGTAATATATTATGCCACCTGTTTTGAAGACCCAATAGATATATGCAAATGTGCCCTTAAGGTCATGGCTGCTGAACACTCATTATACTTTACTTTTTAACTCTTTACTGGTGCATTCAAGCCAATAAAGCCAAATCACCACTAGTTTTATGCATGCCCCATTTTGCCATTTTTCTAAGCTTGTCAGTACAGTATAAGTGGATAGTTTGTCTATACTTTGAAAACAGAGCTTAAGTCAAAACCTGATTTCTATAAACATTAAGGTGTCTGCAAAATATCCCAAATAACTTCAAAACCAAACGGCAGAAAAGGTTACATAGTCAGTAAAACAGTGAAACACGGCATGCCTACGGCCAATAGGGTTTGGCTTTATTGGTCTGAATACACAAGTAAAGACATATAAGGTAAGTACAACCTGTTGTTCATAGGCAAATGTACTACCTTTAGGTTATCCAGACAACTTAACTGCATGTGTAATCAAATATATACTGGTTCCCTATTTAAAATAACTAGATGTATAAAGAAAGAATGAAAGAAAAAGAAAATAACACCATTCTGTGTACCTCTTTAATGTTAGGTTATAAGATGAAGAAAAGTGATCGCAGTAATCTGTATGAACTTGTAGTTTTCAGATACTATGCATTGCTGCTATCCCTCAAATCCATAGTGATGATCACTTTTTTGTTGTCAACCTTAACTGTCCTTTGCTTTAATCCACTGACTGCCCCCAAACAAATAGCAACTTCCAGCAATTATATGTGTTGTAACATTGCCAAAAGCAGTAAAATAATGTGCACAGTAAGGTATTTACATTTACCACTATATAGCACCCCACCTCAAAGTCAGTTACCATGAAATTAAATGTCAAAATGAATAAATACCAATATACAGATATAGATATAGATATAGATATAGATATAGATATATAGATATAGATATAGACATAGATATAGATATAGATGTAGATACAGATACATATATAGATATAGACATAGCTATAGCTATAGATATAGATATTGATATAGACATATATACAGATACAGATATAGACATAGACATAGATATAGATATAGATATAGATATAGATATAGATATAGATATAGATATAGTGTAATAGGTAGTGTTCTCTTTTACCACTGCCCACAAAGCTATCTGGTTTTCTGCCACAGAAAGTTAAAGAACATATAATCACAGTAATACATTTTAAGGTGTCCCCAACACATCACCCAATGAAGACACAGCAGTGATCAATTTATTGTGATTTAGCAAGTCTAAATGTCTTTTGCTTTCTTCTACATGCTAATTCCAGACAGCGACAGTAATGTATTGCATGTTGCTGCTATAGTGCATACCACACCCAAATTGGTTCTCGCAAAATTAAATAATTTAAAAATGTAGTCTGATGTGGGTAGTTCTTGCTGTTTCTCTTGTCCACAGTTCTATCTGGTTTCCTAACAAAAATTAAAAAATAAATTTCTTTAAGAAAAAAACATCCAAAATGATATGTGTCTGTAACTCCCAGTAGTCTGAAGTTATATGACTAAATATTGCCTGGTGGCTAACAGCACCTCCTCTCATGTCCTTACACAACTTAGTAATGAGACATAGGTTGCTAGCTATGTCCTGTTCCTATATTTGTGAGATAAAGGATAGAACCATACTAATAAATAGTATGACTTCTCACTTACTGGTTAAATTGAACATTCATTTCAGTGGAAAGATGTGAGATAATGTCTAATATGTTACTGAGATAGCCAAATTATTATCTTGCAGATGTGTTTACTTACAGTGACATTTTTTTTTTCTTTTTAATTGAAAAATCAGCTTCGTGCAGATTTTAAAATACTAGCACCTACAGATTATGGCTGATTTTTTTCACTACTGGTTACTCAGTTGCAAAGTGTTACTGTTTTCTTGAGTCACCAATATAGTAGTGAGGAGATCTCCATGTGAGAGAAGGACACAGGTTAAATGCTTCTTTTATCCAACTCTTAATCTGATCATGATGTCTGGTATTGTAACAAATAAAGGCACAAAACAAAATATAGCTTTCTGTTACTGTGTTATCTGCCAGTCCAAACAGCAGCCCTTAGTCCTTTTGCTTGTTTGAAAATACCTGTTTGCAGTGTTCATATATATTCTCTTATAAGGCTTTAAAACTTAAATGCAACATTCTGAAGTCAAATATTGTCCCTAGAAACAATTTTAGGCACTTATATAGGCTTCCAGGCATCCTGAAAGTTGTACATAAAGGGTGGTTCTCAGTTATTATGCAAACGTGTTAAGGCTATAAGTGCTGTTCATTTATTTCTACAGAAAAGGAGCAATTCATAGAGTCAATTTATGCTAATAAATGATAGTCATTAATAGGCATAAACATATGAAGCTATAATGAGATGCAATGAGAAATTAGGTAAAACTGCATATGCTAATGAATGAGGACTTTTCCCAACTGCTTGTGATTCATAGTCAGAATTTCATGTATTTCCACACGGTCTATAGAGTCATTTTAAAAGGCAGAATCATGCCTTCCTATCTACATTGCAATCCACTGTGATGCTATCCCCTGCTGCTATCCTTGCTACTTCCTGGTATGAGCTGCTTGTCTTGGCTGTTTGCCACTCACCGGCCAAGAAGGTGGAGACATAGACAGAGAATTTTTGGCAATCAGTAGAGACTTGATATTCAGAGTGGGCAGGAATATTGTAAGGGTCTTAGTGATTATTTATGGCCCCCATATGGACACTGGGGTGTGGGTGGCCTTCCTATCCTTCTGAATACAAAGGCATATATAGCCTTCACTATACTTACCACAGGAACCTTCCAAAGGTAGACTGGTGAAACTTTGGGCATTACACTGTCTTCTGTATCTGGGATACTTTGGCAGGTCCTGGATGTATGCTTATCACATGTGGATCAGTACATCTATTTCCCAGTGTGATCTCAGCACCAAGTCTGGACTATGAGTGCCTTTTATGGGATGGTATGATTCCTTGAGCTACTTGGTATAATAGATTGCACCCATGTTGCAATTAGGTCCCCTTCTGCCCCATGGGGATATAGCACCACAATAGGAAGGGCTACCATGCCATCCATTGTCCGGCAGTTTGTGATGCATGGGGGTGTTTCACCAATGTCTCTGCCCAGCATCCTGGCAGTGCACATGATTCTCACATCTAGCACATTACCCCACTGTACCACCTCCTCACCTCCTCATGTCTTCGTTCATGGAAAGATTCCCAGTGATCATCTTGTTGGTAAGTGGAAACCCCCCCCCCATATATATATATATATATATATATATATATATATATATATATATATATATATATATAAAATTTTATTTAGGTCATTAGTCATAGTAAAATGTATTGCTGAATACTAAACCACTTTTCTTTCTTTTGTCTCCACAGTTTCTCTTTTTTTCCTTTCAGGTGATGCTGTATATTCACAGAGGACATGGTTCATGACACTAGTAACAAATCAAAGTGGAACTGCTAATGACAGTTACAATGCAGCCCTGTCCCAGACCCATACTGTTATTGATAGTGTCTTTGGCCTCTTAAAGCGTCAGTTTATCTGCCTGGATGAGTCTGGGGATGCCCTTTAGTATGACCCCGACACTGTGTGCAGGATGTTTATTGCATATCGCATTCTGTATAACTTGATTATGCACCAGTCTGACAGTGAAATGACCTATGATGTCACTGCAGCTCCCAGTTACATTCCACATATGAGTAATGATGAGTAGCTGGCAGCAGTAGAAAGGGACCCTATATGGCAGGCTTGTACACAGCAAACAGCTGCGCAGGTAAAGAGGCAGCATCTAACCCAGAACTATAGACCACAACATTTGGGCTAGCATTAACGTTCATATAGAAAACACATAAGAGTATAACTGATGTATCCAGTAATTCCTGTAGGCTATGCTGCACAGTGCATTGTCTACTATTTCAAAACAGGTACTCATATTATTGCTTATTAAAGTCATACCAAAGTGCTCATTGATGCTTATTCAGTGACTTCATAAGGTATGATATAAGGAATAATCGCATTTTTAACTGTTTTGCACAATACAGTCTGCTGAGGTGTATACTTAAGTATTCAGCTAATGAATGTCCTGAAGTGGTATAATTAGTAAAAAGTGTTACTTTAATATTTAATATGAATTCACACCTTGCAATTGAATGAAAACTTATTATATTGTTTTTTTATTAGACAATGTTTCCCCAGTTTTAATTATAATGTATTGCAATTGAATTAATTTTGCACATCAGATTGTTTATCTTTGTTATACACAATGATTTGTGCCTGCAGAGTCAGAAAATATAATTTGTGCAGTCATAAGGATGAAGTAGCACCAGTGTTAGTTTAGATGGCAGAATACTCATTATATATATATTTTTTATTTTTTATTAGTGTTTCTTTGAATACTTACTAGTTTAAAGTTGTAGGTAACTGCCAGCTGTAACAATGATAATACATAGAACATTAGTGGTATTAATCACTGCAATCTTGTGTTCTTTCTACATTTCCACAAGGCTTTAAGCAATACCATTATAGGAATAAAATGCATGCAGCTGAAAAATGCCTTAAATGTACACATTTTTTAATTTTTTTTGCTTTATTTACTAATTTATACCTGTTGAGTTAAACATTGATATGTCTGTATGAAGAACAAATTAGAAGTAATAGGGATGTCACACTTGAATAACCATAAGTCATCTCCTAAAGATAGGCTATGTGATAGTGCAAATGTTCTTGAAGAGAGGCTGCCATTTGAGCTGGATGGTGAATTGGTCTGATGTCATGACATACTTGATGCAGGTGACCCTACAGATACTGCTCAGTCAGTGCTGTGGAGCTGAGACCAGGACCTCAGATGAAAGGTTCTGCTATTTATAGATGACTGTTGACATTGCCTCTATGAAATCTGTTGCATTTGTTCCCCCCTTCTTGAGAAGCATTTGTAGTCTCATGTGATCTACCCCCACATGTCTGGGCAGTACCCCATCCTCTTCCCTTTCCAACAGTGACTCCTACTTAAGTCTGGTCTTTACTGGTGCACAAGAGGAGGTGGCCATGGATGCTTGGTGTGCCACCATACTACACATCAGTGTGATTATGGCATTGTACCTACTATCTGCCATTTCCATGTTGGAAATCCTCATGTACAACCAGTAGGACTATGAACATTTCAAGCTGATTCTCTGTGCCAGTGCTCTGAGCCCTAACAATTCCATGGCACATTTGCTGCTAAGCAGCCAATGTTTTACTTGTTTCTTGGGATAGCTGTGACAAATTCCACTGCCTGGCACACCCTTTGTAATGGTGTCACTGTAGACACTGTTACATCTGAATTTCTGTCAACATCTTGAAAGAGTTCATCTGGGATTGGATACAGATGTACAGGTGCATGGGTTTTCTCCCTGTACAAGCTGCAGTTTTACATCAGCTTATACTTGATTTTAAGATGCACTTTCCCCTACAACATAGTTACTAACATGTTGTGGGGTATGAAATCCTGCCATTAACTTGGTGACTGCATGTCACTTTTCTCAGGCTACCTCATAAATATAATTATGTTATCATCATCTTAATCATTATCATCAACAGGCATTTTGCTGCTGATATCCTCCAAACTTATGAGAATAGTGGAACTGCTTGTTTTCACTGCTGACCCTATAAAAATGGACACTGTATTACTAATAAGTAAGCAGCACACACTACTGTGTACTAAATGGACTAACTATATTACTAATAAGTAAGCAGCACACACTACTGTGTACTGAATAAGAAGATGAAGTACCCTTTCTATGCAAACTACCTTCATTGTCATTATGTGCAGAAGTGAAGGGTTAACCGGTTTATAGTAATTGACATGTGTTAAATGTAATCATACCATGTCAGCACTTAATGCTCTATATAAATATATGTTACTATTTGAAAAACAACCTTCCTGAGAAGGCGTTTGTTCCTGTAACATATGTTTATAATAGCCAGTGTCCACACTACACTTATTATTCCAGCCCCATCATCTTCTGCGTTGCAGTCATCCACACAAAAGGACAGTAGGTATTCCTGATCTGGTGTTAAAGGTAAAAGTGTAGGAGCCCCCCCTGTACTGGTGTGGCCAATTGCATTCTCCTTACCTTGGCTCTGGCATGTCATATCATATCATTTGCCCTCTTCTTGCTCTCTGTTAATGTGCTGTTCTTTCTGGCAACAACATTAATATCCACAACTACCAGATTCCAAGACTTTGCCCTCTCGGCTTGTTTGAGCCCCATTTTTCTAAAAATACTTTTGCCTTATGTCATCAGGGCTGCCACAAGGATGCAGTTCTCTTCATTGCTAAAAACTGTACTTTCTCTGTCTTCATGTCTGATTTTGCATCACTGCTGCACCTAAAACAATATGCCACAGTCAAACACAACAAAATGAAATTGTCAGTCAAGTAACAAGAAGTTAGGTTAGAGGACACAAAACCCATAATTATATACATGTGCAAGAGTTTCAGTCCAGCCAAGTAATGTTTGCATTATTACGAATACATTCACAACAGTAAGGCAAGCAGTTTGTTAACAGACCCATCCTTCCTCTTCCTCTTTATGGTGCTATTACTCTCATTTTCTATCCAGCAGTGACGCTCAGAAATCTCCCAGGAAAGAAAAATGTATGTTGTGCAACAAAACATTCTTGACACTTCAGTACTTCACAATGAAATCACTGCCCATCTTTACTACATGTGCACAATCACTAAATGTCGGAAAAATAAATGTAACTTTCTCAGCCAGCTTATCCACATAACTAGGCCTTGAAATGTCATGATTGTGTCCTTGAGTGCTCTTGAACATACTGGGGATAGTGGTAGAGTCCACAGCTGTCTCCAATAATCCCCAGAAGTCTGCTAGAACACTTGGATAATCTCAGTTATTCTCTAAGGTAACAACATTTAGAAAAGGAAAAATGGAGTCTTAGGCATGCTAGTTTACACAACCATAGAGCATAATCCCTGCCCATCCAACAGCATCTGGTGCACCTTATCACCTCAAATCAATCAGCACACAGTAAGATTTATTTCAAGTAAAGTAAATAAAATCAATAAATAAAATAATAATAATAATTATTATGTTACACTGCAGATGGGATGCATAAAGAAGTTATTTCTTCCAGGCCTTCAGGTGCTACACTTCAAAAGGTAGCTACAGCAAGGCACACAAGCATTAACAGTTGTAATTAACATGTAAACTGATAATTTCATAAATTACTTTTATCCATAACATAATGAAATGTAAATGTGTGCCTTTAATAAAACAAGCAGGTGACTAAGCATTTTTGGTAAAACAAAACTTGCCAGGAATAATAGTACCATATCTAATACCCCTGTTTGTTAACTGGCTTTGGTTAGGATGATGTCACATCCCAGAGGGAGTGGTTCTAAACCTGTGAATTCCAGTCTTGTTCATACTTTTTTAATTCTGGTACTGGTGTTTCTAATGATAGAACAACCTGTGAAGGTACAAGACCACTCTCATGGTTAGTCTGGCAAGAAAACCAAGATTATGCTCTGCCTTCTTAGGGATTCATACCTGGATGAGATAAAATCCTGTGTAAGAGGTTTGGACTGGAAAAAGATTGACATCTGGCAGGTATTAGGTGAGTACCAGCCAACCCTGACAGGGATTACTCACTCACCCACAGTGCCAACACTAATCCGATGATCAACAAAAGTTTGGGCCTGACTAGCCGGCTGAGTGGGTAGACCAGGTAATGGCAAGAAAGACAGAGCTCTATAGTAAGTATTTTTTAAATCATATTAAACATAGGTTTAAAAGATAAACAATAAAAAATGTTGAATAAATAAAGGTATATGGTAGAAGAACTGTATACTAAATGCAAATATGTTTGTATTATGTAGTTATAATGCATAGGAAAGCATAAACATTTCCTTATACAGAACTGCATCAATATACAAATATGGAAAATGTATGTGATGCATACTTTTGTGTATAAATACAAATATATGTAAGTATGCACATATATGTTTATAAAATACAGGTGTGCATGTGCATGAGCACACTTACAATTATTTTTTCATGTATAGGAAATGAAGAAAGGGAATATATACATAAACAAAAACACATATTTGCATTGCCACATAATTTCATGTACAATAGGTGTTACTTTACTTAGCACTTGAAATATATGCTAACAATTTTTGTAAAGAAAGGATTGTGCTTGTGTAGGTTATAAAACTTTTATTAGTGTGATAATTTTATAAGACAAGTCATTTCTTCCACAATATTAACTGCAGGTATAAGATGGCTGAACTCAGTCGGGCACCACACCCTAGCCAGTGTGGATGTTGGGGGAGGGGGGATTGGAAGACAGAGTATCAAGTTAATGACCAGCACAAAGTTTAGTGAGAGATGACCAGCTGTATTACTTCTGTACACATTTTTACAGAATCCCTTTATATACTTCATACTTAATAAGCAGAACATTCTCAAAGCAAAAATCATTTCCATAAAGTATATGCACGGCATCTATTTGTAACAGTAAATATGTTTTTTTAATGAAGATTGAATTGAAAGGAAGTTAAATGTTCCTTTCAATTGTTATATTTTATGTGTGTGTACTGCTTCTTCCTCTGCTTAAAGAAAGTTCACAGTGTTACTTAAAACTGCAACCTAAATATTCAAAAAATAATAGAACCTATACTGATAATGTATTGTGAGACTCCAAACAACACCCCTCCCCCAAACAGACAAGCTGTGCACACATATAAAAGGGCAAAAATTTGAAAGAAGATGCTTCTACTAGTTCAGCTTGCACTAAGGGAAATAGCACAGTATGACAGCCAGCACGTTACTGTTTCTATGCGTAATAAATGAAAGCATTTTTCAGATATGAATATTTAAAGAAACAAGCACATATACTGAGCAAGTGCCAGTACTAACTGCAATGCACTGAAGAGTAGTACTCAAAGTCATGTGAAAAATGTTAAGGAAAAACAGGTAAACAACCATGATGTTATGAGTTCTGTATGTAGTTGAATAGAAAAGCGAACACAATGCTGGCTAGTAGACTAGGAGATTAGAGGACTTACTGAAGGTTCTGGTGAGTAAAATAAAAACCTTACCATTTGAAAAAAAAAAAGAAATGTCAAGTAACAAATGCAATTTTCTGTCATTAACTCATTTTTTTTATATTTATATACAAAAATAATAGAAGGACTAATGTGCTCTTAGCACTGTATTGTTGCCAAAATCGTGTCAGGGAGTAATTTTAAATGAATTACAATTTCTTATGTTAAACCAGTGTATCTCATTACTATCAGCAGATTACCAATGAAAAAAACACCAAGACTTGATATCATTATACTGATTGCTCCCTTGTATGCAAAAGCATGTCCCGCACATTTTGTTTCAGGTGAATTAAAGATTTAATAAAAATAAAATTCATTGGTAATAGAGTGGAATAATGTAAGATGTGTGAATTTATTGTCTGCATTACTTCTTTGTCTCCTCCCTCCCTTTTCTCTCCTTTTCTTACTTTAATTATGTATTAGTTTGTCCATCTTTATTTACTTCTCTGTCCCATTTCTGTTAATTTTTCTATAGGTCCAGCATTCTTAAGAGAAACCCAGCTGTGTGCCTCCCAGGTCAGACAACATTCATACTCTGCAGTTCAGGGATGCCCTCACAAGTTCAGGATGGTGGCATTGGTACTGTAGGATCCCTGGTATGTGGTAGCCTGGCAAGCTTCACTGAACATGGTCTTTGTGAATTGGTTGAGCATGTGGTGGAGCAGGCAGTGGACAGATACCTTCAGCCAGTCCAGGATGTTCTTCAGCAGGTAGAAGACTCATTGTCCAGGTTGACACTGGCCACAGCACCATCACAGGCCCCTGGCCCCTCAATATCAGGCTACTCCAGTGCAACATCATTGGATTATGGAAATATTTGAGATCCTGTGGACTGGGATTTCTTGTTGGGCTGGAATCCTCTTCATCCACTCCTTCCCTTACCTTCCCTCCTGCACCCTCTTATCTACTTCACACCTAAACTATCCTCTGATATAACAAAAAAAATGGAGAGAGAGAGAGAGAGAGAGAGAGAGAGTCTATCCCAATAAAAACAAAGCAGTCCTCTTGTGCCACCCTCTCCAGCAAAACCCTGCTGAAGTTTTTCCTTTGAGTTTCCCCTCCTTGTTATGTCTTCTATTTTTCACTCTTTTCTATCGCCTCCTTTCCATTCTTTAAAGACATGATCAGGGTGTCCACATGAGCATACCCCTATATAAAACATCTTTATCCCCTTTATTTTTTAAATATTAGTAATAAAAGCTGTACTGTCCTCTCCTTGCCTTAAGTCTTGTGACTGTGCATAGCCACGTTTCTCAGTAGTATCTGAGAACGTGCCAAATCATATGAAGCTTAGGTTTTCACATAGTCCTTCTCACGTACTTAAGGTTTAACTTCGGGTACTTTGCTCTTTTAATGTAAGTGAAGGTGATTTTTAAAACTCCTTTAGATTTACTTAGTGCAGATAACCTGTACTCATAGCTCTCAACCTTCCATGTCCAAAATGAGGAATACTAGCCCTCATAATGTGGAACAAATGGGCAAAATGTGGAACACATACTAATGGCTTACTAACAACTTCAACTAGGAAGGTCATAGGATGGTTAAAATAAGCTAATTTTACTTATAAAGAAGATCTTTTAATGAAGTAATATGATTCACTTCTATTTACAATGGATTTCACTTAAGAAAATTCCTAACACTGAATGTGTGACAGTCTTTCAATGTGGAACTTTGAGGAACTTGAACTTTTTAAGACCCCAAATGAGGTACGTTCCTCATAAGGAGGTACACTTGAGAGGTATGCCTGTACTAACTGTATTTGCATATAGGCATAGCAGCACACTTCACAGATTAACCACAAAACAAGTGCAAAACCCCAGATTATGAATGATCTTTGCTCAAGATTGGAAAAATGAAGCAGCTTTTCCCACTGCCCCTAACAATAATCCTTTTACAAAAAGAAACAGCAATTTCACCTTGAAACAAATAGTGCAAAGCAAACAATCTCTCACAGCCACCTTGCTTGAACTTCGGTAGCTGACATAACTCTTAGTCTCCCATCTTGTGTTCAATATTTTTACCTTGCTTCTAGCAGCTAGAAGGCAGTCTTTCTTAATGTTACATTTGTGTGTACTGTTTGTTTCACCAGTACTCTGAGTATTTTAAAGGGGCAGATCCCATTTAGAACAATAAGTAAGAAAGCACACTATATGGTCTGTTATAGTGTAGAAGCAACGTTAGACTAGTAAAGGTTATTGAGAAGAAGGTGGTAGAGAATCCCATGACGTTTGTTAAACAGTTATTCATATGGGTTAGACTGTTTGAAGAGGAATTAAGTACAGAGTGGATACATATGGTGTGTTTGTGCCTGGACCCATAGCAGCTGAAAAACTCTCAATAACTAATCATTGAATTAGCAGCTTATGTTCAGAAGGAAATAAATCCTCTCTTATTTATGGCAGGCTGGGAGAATGCTTTCTTGTAAAAGGCCCCATGTGTTTTGTGAACATGATTTTAATGCAGAAGCACATGCAAAAAGGAGCAGTGGTTCAAGTTCAGATAGCTGCTATTTTTTTAAAGTGCTTTCCCCAAGAGCAAACACCTTGGAGTAGAGTGGAGAATGTTTCTACATCAAACTTTGCCGATGTCAAAAGTTGTCGCAGCCTTATAGTTTCATAACTAGATGGTCAACAAAACAAATGAAGACTGCAACTGTTTCCACGATTTAAACAATGAGTGAATAAGTACCAGAAAAGAGCTCTGACAGCAAAACCACCAAAGTAGTTTCCTCTTCAAAACAGTGCTGTGGTGTATGGAACTGACTGGACATCTACCAGAAAACTGTAAAGCTTCATGTAGACAGAACTGACTGTATTTTTCTTTTCATTCACTTTGGGGTGTTATTGCATGTTTATTTATTTTATTATTTTTTAAAAGGAAAAAAAAGAATTATTACTTTTGAAATCCTTTGCAATCTGTACTTGGCCCCTTAGTATTGTTTTAATTCTGCATGTGTTGAGTGTATCGATACTTGATTGAAAGCTGTCTTTGTTTACTTTAATTGGCTCAGGGTGAGCTTTGATCAGATGGAAATGTACTGAGTGAAAATGTGCTTTGAATCACATATGCTTACTTTCTAAACAGTAGTTTTTTTAAGATGTGAAGCCACAGCTGTCTTTGTATAAAAAGCTAATGGAAACAATGGCTTTTGTTTTATGATATGAATCAACATTAGAAAGCAGCTTTGTCGGTAAAACCTCCAAAACATGTGCTCCCTCAGTTCAGTGTCATATTGGATGGAGGTACTGCTTGATATCTGCCAGAGAAATATAAACATGAAAACATAATTAAGGGCTCATTTCATTGCAAAGGACAGGTGTATTGACTGTACAGTTGCTTAAAACTGTCTGCTTATTGCTAAATACGAAATAATAGCACAGGTAAATGGTGCTGTTTATGACTGAGCTGTATAGAGTTGAAAATATACTGTAAGTAATATTAAAAGTAACTAATGTTGGCATAAATTAAGACACCGAGATTCAAAAAGTGATTACTTGTTGCTCTTCTGTGTTTTGAGCTACATCCATCTACTTGTTGAACAATATTTTTTTCAGGGTTTTGTACATTTGTGCGTAGAACAGATAATAATGATTACTTTTGTTGATATTAATGCATATTGGATAACGATAGTAGTTTTTATCTGTTTTGATAATACAGATAGTATTCTGTGTAAAATGATATTATTTACCACGGTAAAGTAATGGAATTGGTTAACTAACAGAATTAACCTGTCTGAATTTATAAAGAGTAACTCATTATGTAGCAGTTCTTGAATTTATTAACCCTTCTGATTGGTAGTGTAAACAGCAACCAAGAATACATTCATGTTTAAGGGCTCCTCTATACATGTTTTGTAAGATTAATCAAATATCTATATAAAGTAAAGCAAACAAATGGTTTCATGTTGAAACTTATAAAGTTTTATAATAGTTTCTTTATAGCTGTTGTGGTAACTGTTTTGACTTGTTTTTGTAGTACTATAGTCAACAAATACATTTCATTAGCTGCTGATGTGGAAAGGAAACTGGTTGATTCCACTTGATTGGAATTGTATTTATTCTCAAGTACATACAACTGTTTATATTTCACTGTTGATGCAGAAACCATTATATGGTACCACTAATTGGCTATACAGTTTTATTGAATTATGTTGCAATAGTTTGCAGTGAAGAACATGGTTTACCACCTCGCGACCACGAGAAAATACATTGGTTCAGTATTATTGTGAGCACGTTAAAGGACAGATGAAATTCAGAGAGACTTAATGTCAATACCTTCCTATTTGTGTAGACACCATAACAATTATTTTCAATGAAGAGGCCTTTTGTGAAATGTTAACAGATAGTGAACCCGTTTAAGACAGCCCAGGTCTTTGCATATCTTTTTAGTTTATATTCTCAGTAGTATGTCAACAAGAAGAATATTTATCTGAACTAGAGTGTGCCATGTTGAAAAGTGTTACTATGATAAAGTTTTGTTAATACTTTTGCAAAGGAACTAAGAAAAGATTAGTGGCCTTTTATTATCGTTTGGAATCTCATGCATATTTTGTATGCATCTATCAGGTCTGACGGGAAGAGCTGTAACTGTGAATGCTGTATGAAGAGGTATGCAAGTAGCAGTGACAAGTATGCATTATACACATGAATTTGCAAGAATAGACCTTAGGTAGATGCTGACTGACCTTTCTGAATTTCTTGTGGGGAACACAATTTTGATAGGGGTAGAATTTCATTATTGATTCTGATTATGGGGATGTTTTTGGAGGCCCAGATCTGCAAAAGAAGATTTGTCTAGCAATTTGGAGTTGCAATCTCACATATATACATATTCTGCCTTTTTTATATTTCAGGTATTTAAGAATTGTTACATGTGTCTATTCAAAGCAGTAATATACTTTAGTATATTTTTTGAGGCTGCTTCCAATAGTTATCATTGATTATTTTCCCTAGTTTTGTTCATACATATGGATAAATAATTCCCTACAGTGGCACTTGAATGTCATCATTAGTACTTTAAATTTCTACTAACTGGTTTTATACTCAGAAATAACAGTGATTTGTTTACTATCCTATGGTTGAAGCCACCATCCTACAAATATACCTGTGGGAAGATGAAATCTCAATAATGTGTATAGCGTGTCATGTCAACTGTGTGTAAGTGTGTGCGATACTCTCCCTGAGGAGGGGGCAACCTTTTTGGAGACTACTCACACCCCTTAAAAGTTATATCCTCATCTTTGTCAAGAATTATGATGTCACCATCCTACAAATATACCTGGGGAAAATGAGATTCCAGTAATGTGTATAGCGCGTTGTGTAAATGCATACTGCTGTATTATCATAATGTAGTTAGGTAGGGGTTTGAATCTGGCACTTGCCAACTGAATGAGTGTGTCTCCCTGGGGAGGAAGCAACCTTTTTGGAGACTACTCACACCCCTTAAAAGTTATATACTCATCTTTGTCAAGTCTGATGATGTCACCATCCTACAAATATACCTGTGGGAAGGTTAGATCCCAGTAATGTGTGTAGCGCATTGTGTAATTGCGTACTGCTGTAGTATTATAATGTAGTTAGGTAGGGGGTTGAATTCTGCACTTAGTGTGTGTGTCTCCCTGGTGAGAGAGTAACTTTTTTGGAGACTACCCACACCCCTTAAAAGTGATATACTAATCTTTGTCATGTCTGATGATGTCACCATCCTACAAATATACCTGTGGGAAAGTAAAAACCTAGTAATGTGTATAGCGTGTCATGTAAATGTGTACTGCTGTAGTATCATAATGTAGTTTGGTAGGGGTTTGAATCCTGCACTTAGTGTGTGTGTCTCCCTGGTGAGAGAGTAACTTTTTTGGAGACTACTCACACCCCTTAAAAGTGATATACTAATCTTTGTCATGTCTGATGATGTCACCATCCTACAAATATACCTGTGGGAAAGTAAAAACCTAGTAATGTGTATAGAGTGTCATATAAATGTGTACTGCTGTAGTATCATAATGTAGTTCGGTAGGGATTTAAATCCTACACTTGCTAACTGTGAGAGTGTATGACACCGCTTGTCATTGTGGAGTGGGTTTTGATTTTTCTAGTGTATGTCATATCACAATGACAACTGTATGTGCATAACACATGTAAGGTAGCTGTGGGGCAAAGCCATATACATACATGTGACCTCAATTTTTCATAGGTGGGTACTCTGCTTTCTCCATGAAAGCATCTGTTAGCTTTGCCAGAGCGTGCTGGCGCACTCCAGACCTTAGGTCACGTCTGTATGCTTGTGACAAGCTTAGCCACTGCAGTGATCCCTGAGCTACATCTTCTGTTTCACATCCACTCATCACGGTTTCTATTGAAGAGTGTGAGTGAGGGTTTATGCTTGAGGTATATTTGAATCCTGTTCCAAAGCAAGGAAAGTCTGACAAAGATGACTAATCATTATAGGTGTGCAAGAACCTCTGTGGCTCTGCATGCAAACCCTTTATTGCTTATGTGCTCCACAGTGGGATTTCCAAAACCCTTTGGTAATGTGATTATCAAAGGAGAGATGACTAAACACATGGCTCTATGTATACATTAGTACCTGTTCCACATTTTGGGGGCTATTACCTATGTGGTACTCTGGGTATACTTTGTTTTCTAAAAGTGGATAACTATGCTTTCCTTGGCTTATAGCTTTACAGCATGATTTTGACACCAGGTGTCTGTCCCTATGATACCCTTTTGTGTGTGTCATCTGGAGAATAAAGTATAGCCCACAGTATGCATTTTCATCAGACGTGGGCAGACATATCCCTACTGTGTTTGCTTGTACCTAAGAAAGCTATATGCCAAACAGGAGTGGTCCCAGGACTGAGTGCAGGTGAATACCACTTGTTACTGGCATATAATTCTACATGGAGGCTGCAAATGTTACTGTGTGTCCTACATCTGTGCGTCAGTTGTCAATCCATCATCTAACAATCGTTTATGGTCAGTCTGTTGAGGTTATGTATAATACCAGAATGTGGGATGGGTATGAATTGCTGGTGAGCTATAGCTTGGCTATGTGGACCTCCCCTCCCTCACCTATAGCCTTGTTAACTGGCTTGAAGTCTACTAGGTGTAGGAGCCATGATCTGGCCTTTAGAGAACCTAAGTGGGTATGGTGCAGTGTTTGCAGGTTCATAATGTCTCTGTTAATGAGTTCCATAATGCTGTGCTTCATAGCCTTCCAGATAACATTTGTCTGGCTTATAGGGTGAGAGTTTCCAGGATCTGTTGTAGCTCTACCCTTAATCAATTTATGTTAACATTTGCACTGGGTGTGACGAGGGTGGACAGGATTAGGAATAAGGATATTAGAGGGTCAGCCCAGGTTTGAAGGTTAGTAGACCAAGCCAGATAGGCAGGATTGGTTTGTACATGTGCTGAGGAGGGATGCAGAGTATATTGTGAAATAGATGCTAAGGATGAAGCCACCAGGTAACAGGAAAAGAAGAATGCCTAAGATGAGGTTTATGGATGTGGAGAGAGAGGACATGCAGGTGGAAGGTGTGACAGCACAAGATGCAGAGGGCAGGAAGAAATAGAAACAGATGATCTACTGTGGTGACCCCTAATGGGAGCATCCGAAAGGAGAAGAAGAAGAAGTTGTAGCTCAACCCTTATGGACTGTGAACACCATTACCATGTGTCATTCCACAAGTATGTAACCTGTATAGAGGCTGCATCTGAACAGAGTGTTTAGGTGAGTGGTGACTTCATATGTCAGCTTGTGTATGACACAGCCAGGGACACTGTCCAGTACCATTGCCATATGTTTTGGACTTTGGTAAAGAGATGTTTTAACTAGAGTGTCTGTGAATCATCACGTTTTACATTCTTCAGGTCTGGAAATGTGGCCCTTGTGTAACATCAGGGTGGTAAAATCCGCATTCAAAGTGTCTGACAAGATATTGGTAATGTCAGTCAGATAAGTGTACTTTGTGATCATTTACATTAACTGTGACCCAATCTGAGATTTCCCCTCTAGATTATAAACAACACTAAAGCAAGCTTTAGTGTTGTCTTTGGAATCTTTGACAATTTGTATTTTGAAGCTTGCCTTGTATGATTAATGAGGGCTTGTATTTTCCCAATGATACTGACCAGAGAGGTTATCCCTTCTTGGTATGTAACTCTTTTTTGGTACAACTTCACACCTTATATTATATATTTAGTTTATGGCAGGGGTCCATGATACTAATGCACTTTTACTGTATAAGTGAGAATTTCTTGTGTTTGTGATAGCACGGTCCATGCAACCATGTAGGTGAACAGTGTGCATTAATAAAGGATTATGCAGCTATGACAGTATTAACCTTAGTAATGCAAACCAATGACAGATAGCAACAACAGCATCACCCACAGCACAGTGTCAACCCGTGTCATAAACACACATGCATACTCAAGTTCTAAAATGTGTATAGTACAATGCATACTGGCCACCAATAGAAATTATGGAGTGTTAACACTGGCCAATACAGGGCATGTCACCCTTCCCATGTGTCCAATATGCATGTACATGCAGACAGTGCACCTCCACCATGTTCACAAATGGACACCTGCAAACCTGTATTGCACATACCCCACACTTACTGTCCACTCTATAATGCATGCTGACACAACTACACACATTAGCCAAGTGGCACATGGGCAAACAAAACACAATTGGAATAAACACTGGTGAAAACAATACAACATTGCTAATTACAGCTTTACTGCATCATGCTTGCTCAGCTACACCTTCAAGGATATCATTACACTTTACTGCTGATAACATGCTACACATCCAACCATTGCTATACTTTATTAAAGTCACCCTGTGCATCAACACCATGTTAGCCTGTTCCTGCATCAATGTTACAGATGACAGGAGGTGGCACAGGTTTCATCATATGCACAGGGTGTGTTGTTGGTTTGCCAGAGGCCTACACTGAGCCACACAATCGACATGTGTGTGTGAGGGCCATGAGTACTGTTATGGGCCAATGTTGATGTCATGTGTGTGGATATGTGTTTGCCCTAGGTTTCTGGTTTATGTGTGTGTGTCTGCATGCACACAGTTCCACCATGTGGCTGCCATATACGGGGATTTGTGAGACAGCTACAGACTGTACCTGGCAGGCTTTACAGATCACTGTCTCTGGCCACAGATACGGAGCCTGTGCCTGGCAGGAGTGCTACAGACAGTATCAGGTACTAATCCAGTTTGGGTACTATCCTCAGAGGTTGACAAATGTCCACTGGATCCAGGTCCCTGCTGGGACTGGCCAGAGCCACGTCCACGTGGTCTGCTAGGACAGTCTATGGACTACCCCCCCAACATTGCTGGGGCTGGTACTGGCACTACGGGAGTGGCTGTGATTTGCTGGACATCCATGGTGACCTCCAGCTGGTGATGTTGCTGGCATACGTCCATATCAATGTCTCAACCATCCCGCACTGTCCAGACACATGGACATGACTTTGTGGAGGACATCCAATGTCTCACCCCAACGTATATCAATGACCTCAGTGTAGTTACGTATGGCACCTGCTAGGTCATGGATACTGTCATTTACAGAGGTGTAATTAGTTCTCTGTGCCCTTAGCCCCTGTCTGGTGTACCACTCCATTCATGTTTGTGCCTCCATGACAACCTGGAACATGCGTGTGGTAGAAAGAGGTGTGGCACGTCTGCCAGGTGCATGATGACCAGCAGTGCTCTGACGAGAACCCATGTGCATCTGCCTATGTGGTACCATTCCAGACATCTGGCTATGGCTGCTGTGTCCTGATACATGTGCCATAGATACCACACTGTCCTGGCCAGTGCCAACCATACACTGTCCCTCAGCTAAGGGCAATGGCAATAATGGATGTACAGGCAGTATGACTGTGCACATGGATGGGGTGGAGACTTGTGTACTGTCAATCGGTGGCCCAGAAACAGACCCTGACAAACCTGCCTGTGCCTCAACACACCTATCCTCATGATCACTGTCTGTGTCAGTGACATCAGGTTCCCTGCTGTACTGAACCAGCCCCACCTCACCACCTGTGAGAGAAAAACAAGAAACACACTTTAAGATCTGCACATGACTTCAGACCACATGCACCCATGCAGACAAGCACACATGCACACACATAAAACTACACTCCTCCTGAAAGCAGACACACACAACACCTGCAATCACAGAACATACACAATAGCAGGTGATGGTGGAGTACAGTATCACAAGCAAAATAGTCATATCACACCTGTCAGCATGCAGGACATGTGTTGCTCAACAGCATGCAGAGCGAATGTAGTCAGTCCTTGTTACTAACAGTATACATGGCTTTGAGGCATGTGTTTTGTTATTAGGTGATGGCCCTCCCCCTGGAACACAATGCATACATGGACACAACATTGCTGTGCAGGTATTCATAACCCTGTGATGTACTGTGCACCATAACTCACAGGTGTACATACCATTGCTGGATGTGTATATGTGTGTCAGATAGGTATCCAATGCTGACTACAGCCTCTGTGTCTTTAGCAAATAATTGTTGGCATATGTTAATTGTGGACATGTTTTTAGCACATGCATGAAGAGTATTCACACAATATCATCAGTGGTGCATGTACGGTACTTATGGTGAGTGTAGATCATATTGTGGACATGCCAGTCTCATCCATGACATGGCATGCTAAAACACAACTGCATATTTAAACACTACACATACCCAATATGTGTCATATGACCTAGCCACTCAATAGCATCACACGACATATATGTGTCAGTTGTGCAAATGGTGATTGGTATGCATCCTGTTTAGAGGGGCATATGTGTGCACACATGCATCATTATGGGGTGTAGCAATGACAGCTATGTGTAGTACTGTGGTTACAATAACTGGATGGGGTATAGTACCATAGGCCATCATCATGAAGCATCAGGTGGTCACTCAAGGCTACAAATGTTTCACAAACCAGCACAAATCATGCTGTGCCGGAATTGTATTACCTTGGCTAAATTCACCATTTCACAACCAGTTGTTATGTGAGTTTGTAAGGAGGCCAATAAGGAGCATTCCCTGACATGAATGTGTAGTGTGTTGCAGAGTGTTTAAATGCCCGAGGATAGGCCTCTTCCCCCCAGGTATATTCTGTGTAATGTGTGGAGAGATTTTGGATACTGGAGAGTGTCTTTACAGAGGGTTTGGGAATCCTTTATGTGTAGCATGTTAAAATGCTCTGTGTATGACATAGATGTTTATGTTATGCGGGTGTTGAGTATCAACTGTGCCTATCCAATGGTTACTACAGTCTAGCCACATTTGTTTGAGATGGTCTGGGTATTGCATGTATGTGAGGCTGCTAATCACATTAGTGAGATGTGCGTGCTCTTTCACCAAACATGCACAGCATGCATTATGGGTAGGTGTGCTACATGTGTACATGGCCTACACCTTAACTATAACATGCACTTTTTATTTCCAATAATAAATGTAGAACACACTCACCAGCATCTTTCCGCTGCCTTGACATCACCCCAGAGGTACCTACATAGAGATGAGACAGTTTGTCAGTGGCCACAACTGTGGCATTGCTACTGTGTGTTTGCAATCTTACAATACAACAACAGTTTACATTCACAGGGCTACAGATTATGTTCCAAATGATCAGTATTGCACAACAACAGGCTCCACATCTTTGAACGACACACTCCACATCTCACATATGCATGATCTACCAATACAGATAACAGTAGTCTACAGATATGCCATGTTACCTGCATGCTCCATGTGTGCTTGCTGGGTGGCTCTAACCTCCATCATGGTGTATGTCTGCTGCTGTTGTTGTTGGGCAGGTGCCACCAGGCTCCTCCACTCTGGTGAGGTGGGTATGGATGCTAACACTACCCCATGTTGCAAGCTGTTCCGTACGCACATAAGCGGCATGCTGACGGACATGTCGGAGAAGATCACTGCAGTGGTGGCATACCTGCTCATTTGTGCGGTTTTGCAGGCCTACCTCATTGACCCTGCGGACAAGATCTTGCCACATTGCAGTGCGCTCCTACTGGTCCTGGCTGATTCGTGAAAAGAGTACACGATAGTGCTGAATCATGATGCTAGTGATGATATCATCTTCAGCCCTACTGTAGCTTGGGTTCCTGTGATGGGCCACGATCCCTGGAAGACATAAATACAAAAATATGTTTGAGCAAGTCATATGGCATATTTAACATTATTCAGTACAGATATCACTGAACTGCCATATATATATATATATATATATATATATATATATATATATATATATATGTATCTATACTTACATACATAATACAATATGTTGTACCTGAGCACAGATTACAATAATTACTCACACACATACATCTACATGTTGAAGTACATTTTCTGTAGTGTTGTATGATTGTACTGGATGTTATGCTTGTGAATACATAAATGATATGTATATCTGAGATGGCTTAGTGGCAAATCACGTCTGCTGTGATGTGAATGGTTGTGGGTTTTTTCCTAGTAAATGCTTTTTATTTTGTTACTAGCCAAAACAAAGGTCAGGGGCTACAGACAAAATAAGGCACATTTCAGCATTTGCAAGTGGGTTTTCAGAAGGGTAAGCACAGCTTATGGAAGTTTAGCAACCTATAAGCTAACCGAGAGTGAAACACTGTAACTGCCACTTATCACCCCACAACTGCTTGAAAGTGCCTTGCTCACTCTCTATCCAATGAACCATGTGCTACACAGCAACAAAATAAAATCACTATATAATACTATACAAAAGTACCTGGCACACTGTTTGCAACACAATGCACCACCTAGCCACAGCAGATATACATCAAGCTGATGTGTAAAGAAATATATCCTCCCTCACAATCAGTGTAAGGTCCAGTAAATGTATTAATATTATACCACACAACTTGTTAATGCCATACCCTTGGCTGTAATATGTGCACAATTGGGAATATAGATCACATACTGCTGTAGTACACTATGAATGTTGCTAGATACACAGTTATATGTATTACCACACATATGTCAAAGGACATGTTACAGACGTACCCACAAACATGTCAGCCATAATTACAGGACACAGAGGTATGACAACCCAGATAAGCTTTCAGTGTGTACTATACAGTACTGTGTGTCAGTACATACACAACGTTAATCTTGAGAAATGTAATCTGTGATGAATACAGGGACCACACAAAACAGTAGATGCAAGCAATGTGGACATACACCATACTTTGCTGTACAGGCCCAGAGCTTCAATTAGTACTACGGTAGACACAGGATTTGCATTCAACATTGGTACCAATCAATAATCATACATGTAGTGCTTTAGCCTCCAGTGGCACACCCTAGTTAAAACCAAGGGGCTTAATCACACTGTATGCAATAGCACTTGTTCTGCCTAGCAACAGAATGCACAGCTTTTGTTAGGATCAAAGCAAGGACCCAGAATACCATAACATAAACAGTTTCCCAGTAAGCTATCCCACAGATACATATCTTTGACGTATTCACAAACATATTGACCATCACAGTCAGTCAACAGTACAGAGAATCTATTGCAACAAGTAGATGTAGGTGTGTATGAGTATATATAAATACGCACACACACATATATATATATATATATATATATATATATATATATATATATACACATTTCACCTTTCATAGTGAGAATATCAATTATACAAAGGATGTAAGGTGTACAGTAATGTAATAACATTGCACAGTCTCGGGATAAATGCATTGAAGGTGTTCACAGCCCAGGTAGCTTTAGCAGGGCTTACTGGCTTCAGCATTGCAAACTGAATGAACCACCCACAGTGTTTAACCACCACATGTCATATACAGGCACTGTATGCTGTCTTGTTTGTCACACACTAAAACCTACATACAAATATGCGCATATTAACCTTCATCAACATATATATCCCCCCTTCGCAAACAGTTGCAATATGTCCCCTGCTCTATGCACATATACAGATGTGAATATATATGACACGTATATATTTCTCTGTATGTGTGTGGCATACACACACATGGTCCACACTGTTGTAAGTCCCTGGACCTCACAGCTGAACTGTTGGGCCTTGCTGCAACACAAACAGGTGTCACATATGACCACATACTAACATTAGGGGGATATATATGGCAACAGATGCTAGATAAGCATACTAGACAGCTACAGCACTTGCCAATGCTAAGCTACACTTTAATATGACTGTCATGCATGTGTTGTTCTGTCACACCCATGTTTATATAATGTCAGCGCTAATCCCCCCAACAGCCATTGGCCACACTACTGTACAGAACACAGATAACATGGATCTGATCTTTGATATTTAATGCTGAGCTACACATTTCATAGGTATGTCCCACTGCCCGCAGTATTGTCCATAGCAGTAGTTAAGCAGAACATCTGTGCAGAAAGAAGCACTGCTGCCACATATAAATGTTTCACATTATGTAGACTAACATCTTCTACATGCCAGTAAATACATATGTGTCACATACCTTTCCTTTGTATCATTTGGTAATATTTCTTTTTCCTTTTCTCTCTCTCTCTGTCAGTCTCTGCAATAGAGTGATTGAGTTTGTTGGCAGAGATTGCAGCCTGCTTTTGTAGGAATTACACATGAGCATGTGATGGCCTCTGTGCCGATTAGTGCCCACCATTTGCTAATTGCATGCAGCCTGCTGTGTAGTAATCACTGTCATAGCAACCCAGTACTATAAATTGCTGACTCATGTAGGTGTGGCCATTTCAGCTTTCCAAGATAGAGATCATCCTTGTTTGGGGTGGACATCAATGTTTAAGACAGAAGGTTGGTGTAGTGTTATATCAGAAGCCAGTTGTGTAGCCAGAGATTTACATTTTGTACTCAGACCTAATGTTGCTGCTTCCAGTACCCACTTGTCAGTGTAGAAATGTGCTCACCCCTCAAAATGCTACCCAAAGATACATGGAAAGATGTACTTTCTTTTCAGCTGTTACAATTAACTGCCATACAAAGCTAGTTATAGAGATGTATTCCTTTGGCACAAGAATTGTTTGTGAACTGCTATACTGTGAAGATTCATTTACTCAGTTCTAAACATTTTGTGCTTTTTTAGTGTTGACATTAGCACAACCTGCTCAGAAAAACTGGACACATTTCAGTACTGTGAGTATGCTTACCTACATCCTTGGTAGACCCTGCACACACAGGTATATTCTACATTTGGGTAGGGTTGCAGAAGTACAGAGAGCATAAGTACTATTGTGTGGATTTTATCTTGCTGGACTTACAGGGTTGCTGTGTACATGTTAGTTTATCAAGGCATGTAGTCTGTCTGCATAACTCCCAACTGCAGACCTATCTACATGATAGCCAGAATAGCTTGTTATTTTTTGTCTGTGCACCACACAGGTCTTTTCAGCAATAGAGCAATGGTATTCTTACAGTTGGTTGCTACCAGTACATGGCTACATCCATTTGTATTTCAGTGTTTTATTCCTACATAAGGGTATGTTTCCAAAACTCCTTCCAAAGCTATTTGCACAGTGTGTAACAGCAGAAAGGCTAATATGCCTCTGTGTTTCTGTCTCTGCCAGACAACTCAACCAATCAGGTACATATTTGTACAGAATCAGGGAAAAGTGAAGAAAAACTCAGGGACAATCAGGGACACCTTTAATATATTAGTGCCATTAAGCTGAAACATTGAGAGAATCAGAGCATATAAATGAATACACCTTTTCTGAAGTAAAAGAAGTGTATAACTCTTAATTATTGTCATTATTCATTAAGTGTAATTCATCACCTTTCTGCCCAAAGTCAGTAGTTTTAGGAGGGATTCAGAGGGACAGAGCTAAAATTTGGGTCAAAATCAGGGATGTCCCTGAAAATTAGGGACAGTTGAGGGTATGGCCTCTGCCCTAAACAGATATGCCAGTGTTTGTCCTGCTGTGATACTGTGTGGGGTTGTAAGGTGATGGTGTAACATTATATCCTGCTAGAATGGCTGCTTCTCTTATCACAGTCATGTAATGTAATCCCACAACTGTTGGTCAACATCCACAGAACAAGTTGTGTGGTATGGTATTCCTAATTTTCCTTTACATTCACTCATTCTGATGCATGATATAATTATTTAAGCACCAAATTGATGCATATCTACCGTGGCTTAGTGGTACTTCATGTTGTGTAGTGTGTGCAAGGTCCGGGGTTCGAGACTTACAGAGGTGTTTTATTTTGTTCCTGAGCAGAACAAGGGCCCTCACATACAGAGTGATTAAAGCACTTTTAAGCAGTTGTAAGCAGGCTTGTGCGGGTTTGCGCAGTGCTGCGCATTGCTTAGCCAAGTGCAAACAAGCGCAAACTTGCGCAAACCCACTAACTACTGCTTAATAGTGCTTACTCCAGCTCACCCCACGCTAATTTCTTTGAAAGAAAAGAAAAATGGGGAGATAGGAAAGTGGTGAAAATGGGGCAAAAAGAGGGAAAGACAGTATGGAAAATAGCTCAGGATGTGCAGGACAGGTCTAGGGAAGGTCCATAGCTGCCCATTTCTTCAACAGCAACAGCTGTGCATATTCAATAAATTTGGAGGTAGATATGAACCCTTCAGCCCCTGAGAGAGGGGTGAGGACAACAAAGTATGTTGTAATGCCAATTAAATAACATTTCATGTGTCCAGTGGACATGTGTGCAAAATGGGCAGTTATGTATGGGGTGTAATTTTTTTTTTTGGGAGCAGATTGCCCTTTTTTTTTTTAGGTGAGAGTGGAATGTGGGTAGGGGAAGTAGGTATACTTGGGGAGGTAAACAGACAAGACAAACAAGATGCATACTGGGGCAGTATATGACACGTAGTGGGTGAACACCTTTGACGGGGAGGGATGTTTGGAAATCGCAAGCCCATGATCCCCTAGATGGAAACAGTGGGACTGAGGTCCCTACCCATGGGCAGTCACCACTGCACCTTCACGGCCCAGAAGGTGGCTGTGCTGGGGGCTGTGTAGGAGGGGCAGGCTGACCTGTGAGTTGTGCCACTTGGGCCTCAAGCTGGCGTAGAGGTTCTGCAACAGAATGTTCAGTCTCTCCATGCACCATACCCCAGACCCTTTGAAGGGTGATAAGTGCCTCTCCGCCTAAGCTTGCATGGGGGGGCCAAGTCCCATCCCCTGCAGCACTTCCACACAAAGGTGTCACAGGGCCAGTGGAGGAGCAGGTCCCAGGCTGGGCACCGGATCTGCTGGTGCCACATGCCATGGCCAGCTGAGGTGGGACAGGTGGGTTCCCTGGGACTGACCTTCCCATACGAACTATGTTTTGGAGAGTTTAATAAAGATATGGGTTAGTATCAGTCAACAGCATTGCCAATTAGTTATAACAGTATGCAGAAGTATTCCCATTAATCCAACACACCAGATTTTCAACAGTTGAAAAGCAAGCATGACACATGCATATATAGAACAATAGTGGACATTACAGCAACATGCAGGTTTAATTGATGGCAACAGGCCACCAGTATTGTGATATTTGAACAGGGCACATGCATAGAAATAAATGCAAATATTTATAAACCAATAGGACATATGTCCCAACAAATGTTTTGAGATTAGACATACTGATTGAGGTGTGGAATTGCATTTTTATGCACATACAGTAGGGTGGAAAAGATAGCTCAATTAATTTATATATCCTTCTAGTTTTCACTACATTCCTATTAACTGCAGTTATATGTCCCTTACATGTATTATTACACTATCCAATGTCCTTATATTGTGCAATTGGATTTTGCTAGATAATTATATACATGAGCTGTATCTTACATACAAACTTTCCAAGATGCAGATGTTACTGAAACATATTTTGAGAGTTGCTCACACACACTACTGCTAAGATGGTACACTGACAGCTCTACTTTCATATAACTATCTCTACTTTCATATGACTATCTAGATATGTTCAGGTGAAAGTATCAATTATATGTTAACAGCTCCCTACATTTCTGGCAGCACACTGACATTTCTGGGGAACACAATACCAAGCTACTCATGTGCCAGATTAACCTGTACATGCTGGCCATGAACCAACAGTTGAGGGCTGTACATATGCATACAAGCTACTGGCACTCCCTTCATCCACATTATATGGGCCTACCCAAGTGTGGGTTGACACTGTTTAATACAACACTACTATTTGTAGAATGCAACAGTACAACATATTAAAGAAAATGACACAGACTCTCTCCATGAATCATACATTTATTAAAGGATTATTACACCTTTATTTATTGGGTTAAAAGACTTTTTTAAGGTTCTCTCATTTATTTTATATAACAGTACATGCAAAATAATTACTAACCTGCCGCATGACGCAGCCTTTGCAGCCTATCTTCATGGGCTTGCAGGTTCATAGCCCGGTCACCTGCAGCTGTGAAGTAAATGCAGTGATATTGAAACATACCTATCCATAGTATAGACAAGCATAGCAATACTTAATACAATGGCTACTTACTCAGTACTGGGGCATTAGGCATTGGATGGGATTCCTGGATCCACCGGTCCAGTTCATCTCCCCTACATCACTTCAGGTCAGAATAATGGTGCCTGACCTGCTCACCAGTCCGTGGAACACCAGTGGCACTGGTGAGATCATGGACAAGACTGTTCCAGGCCTCCATTTTATATTGGGTACCCTGGTACTGACCCCACAGGAGTCTTTCCTCATGTTTGTGGATGAGGGGAGCCAAACCATAATTTTGGACTCCTGGATGCCCCAGTGTTGTGCTCTAAATAAAGTGCCTTCACCAACACCAGCCATGCTGACTGCAGAAGGAGGCTACAACCAGTTATAACAAGTATTCCCGCCTGTGGAGCTTAAATATGCCTCATTTCCCACACATTTGTGATTGGACAGTTTTGGAAAAACTCAGCTGTAGGCACGCCTGCTTAGCTGATGTTGGCAATGTTTAAAATTCCTTTGATAGATATGCATTTGTTGAAAGTGCATTTTTGTGAAATGCTGTCATAACTTAGTGGTTAAGTACTGTGACTATAGTGCATAGTATCCTGAGTTCGAGCCCTGTCACTGCTTTTTATTTTCCTGCTGGGCAGACCTGACTGGTTAAGGAACAGTAAAGCTGGTGTGAGCGTGTTTACCTGACTTTGCTCAATGTTGCTCGACGTTGCTCAATGTTGCCCGACGTTGCCCAACATTGCGCTGGTTAGTGCAGTGTGCAGCTATGCACAATTGTATTTAAATATGCTCAACACTGGTAAAATGTGCTTCGCAGTGCTTTATATTGCTTAAAATAGGGTACTCATGCCTCAGAATGCATAACCATTTCACCTTCATATATATATATAATTCGTTCACTACTACATTTAACATTTCAATGCATTTTACAAAACTTATACATAAAAAATGTCAGGAAATATTTTTGTATACAGATTTCCCACAGAAAATGGAACGTGCAGTAGTGAGACTCGAACTGGGAATAACTCCTTGTTGTGCGAAGGCTCTAACCACTATGCTAATGCTATGCTGCTTAATTTGCATATATTTTTCTTATTATCCTCTTCTGGTGTCTAAGCTGCTAACTGTAGCTAAGCAATGGGCAAACCTGTGCAAACCCACGCAACTACGGGCAGCTATATCGGAAGAAAAAACAATTATTTTTATTTTTTATTTTGTAAGTTGTTTAACATATGGAGGAATGTAGTGTTACATTGTACACATGTGAGCAGACTCGCTCATGTAACTGGAAGTTGCAGCATTTTTTCATTGCAGGGGTTTGGATTTTTGGACTGCTCGACAGTCCGACATGCCCCCTACACTTGTCCACACTCCATGTAAGCTTTAGAGTTGATGCAGCGAGCCCTCATTAATATGCATGGCGCACTGCCATCATACTCTTACACTGGCACTTCCATGTAAGACTAATCTAGTCTTACACGGAAGATTAGTAAATCCAGGGGAGAATCTCTCAAACAGACACATAAAACCAGAGTTAGATTAACAAATGTCTTCCCTGGTTCCTGCAAGACTATTCTAGAAATGGAGTAAGATCAAATTAATAAACTGGTGTAGAGGGTATGGGTTTCTAGAATGAGATAAATATGTTTATTCTGGAAAGTTTTTAATATTCTAATTATCATAGAATTTTCAATAAGGTCATAACATGTTTAAATTAATGTGACTATGCCCCAGCACCAGGGTCAGATAAAATAGTAAGTTTTGTTAAAACTATTTAAATAGCAGATACATTCCTTTTTTCAGTTTTCGATTTTGGAATGTACATTGTTATTTATTTTGAGTCTTGGTTGAATTTAATAAATTATGTGTTCATGTGTTAATAAGATAAACAAATCATAGCAGCATTAGGGCAATCATTCTATCTACATATCTATATTTCTTTCTATATATCTCTCTGTTTATTTATTTTGTTTATGGCAAAATATATGTTTTTCCTTATGCCAAAAACTCTGAAACAGGCCTTTAAAACAAATATAACTGATTGTTTTAACTGATGGACTAATCTTTTTTATTAATTAAAATTAGTATTGGATTATAAATTAGGAATGTCAGCGAGATTACATTTCTTTCTAACCCAGTGAAGATCATTGTCATAAAGCTTGCCATGATGTCTTAAATGTGATTAAATTTTATTGTTAATTTCTTTCTTTCTTGTAGGTGTCAGTTATTTTGCATTTTGACTGAGAAGTTATTAGCACTCCCATTCTTGAGGTAACACGTCATTCTATGGCTTGATGTTATTTCACAGTTAGGGGGTTAGCAGACATGTAGAAATCCTTCATGCTCACTCTTTGTATTATTGTAATTCCTGTGGTCTAGTAACATCACCATTCATAGCTGGAGCAGTAACAGGGAAATCAAGGTTGTAATGTACAGCAGAAACATTTGGCTGACACACTAAAAGAAGTACTCCAGTGAGAACAATTTGTAAGCTGAAAGAAGGTATCACCATTTAAAGATGAAAGTGCTGTAAAGTTTCTAACACTGAGGTTTATGTAATGAATTCTAGCAACATCTACAGCAAAATAAATACCTGAGTAGCAGTGAATTGGGTCGTCTACTGAGGAATACAAATATTAGGCACAGCAGCTGGATTCTTCTTCAGTAAACTCCACTTATATGTCTGATTTGTGGCTGTTTAGCTGTCCCTGGGGTTGAAAAGTAAAATGCAAATGTGTGAAATCTTGAATCAGAAGCACAATCCACTGATGTATTTGTGTTTCTAAATACATTTCAGTTGTAAGATTATGTAGCTTATAGTGGTGTCCCTCAGGACATACAGACCCATTGTCTTATAAAGGGATTTCCAAGTTATCTTCTCAAGGTATAAGGAAGTACTCCAATGAGTACTGTTCATAATCAGAAGATGGACTAAAGTGTGTGAAAATACTCTGATGAGTACTCTTCACAAGGTAGAGGGAATGAATCCAAATACTACTTTTCACACAGAAGTATGAAGTACTCTGATAGTAATCTTCACCAACCAGATAAGGGGAAAATCAACAGATGGGCATATGGGAGAGAAGTACTCATGGGAATACTCTTCAAAAAGTGAATGCAGTACTTTAATCCTGCTGATCTTCTAGCATCAAAGGCAAGTATGCATACCACTGTGTCAATGAGACTAGCTGGTTATTTCAGTTTATATCAGACATAATAGAGCAGCATGGCACTATTCACCCATCAGAGATAACAGAGCAGTGTGGCACTATTCACCCATCACAGATAACAGAGCGGTGTGGCACTATTCATCCATCAGAGATAACTGAGCAGTATGGCACTATTCACCCATCAGAGATAACAGAGTGTTATGGCACTATTCACCCATCAGAGATAACAGAGCGGTACTACAATATTCACCTGCCAGAGATAACAGAGTGGTACTACAATATTCATCTGCCAAAGATAACAGAGCAGCATTACACTATTCACCTGTTAGAAATAACAGAGCATTATTACACGACTCACCTGTCTGAGATAACAGACCAGTATTGCAATACTCACCTGTCAGATTTAACAGACCAATATTACACCTGAGAGAGGTAACACAGTGACATTACACTACTCCCTTGTCAGAATTAACAGAGATATTACAGTACTCACTGGTTAGAGACAACAGAGCAGTATTACACTGCTTACCTTTCAGGGAAAACAGTGTAGTATTACACTAATCAACTATCAAAGATAATAGAACAGCGTTACATTACTCACCTGACATCCAGTAGATAGAGAATTATTACACTAGTTAATTGCTAGAGATAACAGAGTGATATTACACTACTCACATGTGAGAGATATCAGATCTGTATTACAGTACCCATCTGTCAGAGATAACAGAGCAGTTTTACACCACTCTCCTGACAGAAATAACTCAGCAGTATTACACTACTCTCCTGTCAAAGCTGACACAGTTGTATTGCACTAATCATGTCAGAGATAGCAAAACAGTATTACATTACTCCCCTGTCAGAGATAATAGAGTAGTATTACAATACTCGCCTGACAAAGGTAACAAAGCAGTATTACACTACTCCTCTGTCAGAGATAACAGAGGGATATTACACTACTCACCTGTCAGAGATAACATAGCATTATTGCATTACTCAGAGATAATAGCTATGTTACACTACACACCAGTCAGAAATAACAAAGCATTGTTACACTACTCATCTGTCAGTGATAGAGCAGTATTACACTACTCACCTGTCCAGGATAACACACTGGTACTACACTACTCATCACTAAGAGACAGCGGAGCAGTATTACACTACTCACCTGTCCAAGATAACACACTGGTACTACACTACTCACCACTCAGAGACAGCGGAGCAGTATTACACTACTCACCTGTCCAAGATAACACACTGGTACTACACTACTCACCACTCAGAGACAGCGGAGCAGTATTACACTTCTCACCTGTCCAAAATAACACACTGGTACTACACTACTCACCACTCAGAGACAGTGGAGCAGTATTACATTACTCACCTGTCCAAGATAACACACTGGTACTACACTACTCACCACTCAGAGACAGCAGAGCAGTATTACACTACTCACCTGTCCAAGATAACACACTGGTACTACACTATGACCACTCAGAGACAGCGGAGCAGTATTGCACTTCTCACCTGTCCAAGATAACACACTGGTACTAAACTACTCACCACTCAGAGACAGCGGAGCAGTATTACACTTCTCACCTGTCCAAGATAACACACTGGTACTACACTACTCACCACTCAGAGACAGCGGAGCAGTATTACACTACTCACCTGTCCAAGATAACACACTGGTACTACACTACTCACCACTCAGAGACAGTGGAGCAGTATTACACTACTCACCTGTCCAAGATAACACACTGGTACTACACTACTCACCACTCAGAGACAGCGGAGCAGTATTACACTACTCACCTGTCCAAGATAACACACTGGTACTACACTACTCACCACTCAGAGACACCAAAGCAGTATTACACTACTCACCTGCCCAAGATAACACACTGGTACTACACTACTCACCACTCAGAGACAGTGGAGCAGTATTACACTACTCACCTGTCCAAGATAACACACTGGTACTACACTACTCACCACTCAGAGACAGTGGAGCAGTATTACACTTCTCACCTGTCCAAGATAACACACTGGTACTACACTACTCACCACTCAGAGACAGCGGAGCAGTATTACACTTCTCACCTGAATAAGATAACGCACTGGTACTACACTACTCACCACTCAGAGACAGCAGAGCAGTATTACACTACTCACCTGTCCAAGATAACACACTGGTACTACACTACTCACCACTCAGAGACAGCGGAGCAGAATTACACTACTCACCTGTCCAAGATAACACACTGGTACTACACTACTCACCACTCAGAGACAGCAGAGCAGTATTACACTACTCACCTGTCCAAGATAACACACTGGTACTACACTACTCACCACTCAGAGACAGTGGAGCAGTATTACACTACTCACCTGTCCAAGATAACACACTGGTACTACACTACTCACCACTCAGAGACAGTGGAGCAGTATTACACTTCTCACCTGTCCAAGATAACACACTGGTACTACACTACTCACCACTCAGAGACAGCGGAGCAGTATTACACTTCTCACCTGTATAAGATAACGCACTGGTACTACACTACTCACCACTCAGAGACAGCAGAGCAGTATTACACTTCTCACCTGTCCAAGATAACACACTGGTACTACACTACTCACCACTCAGAGACAGCGGAGCAGTATTACACTTCTCACCTGTCCAAGATAACACACTGGTACTACACTACTCACCACTCAGAGACAGCAGAGCAGAATTACACTTCTCACCTGTCCAAGATAACACACTGGTACTACACTACTCACCACTCAGAGACAGCAGAGCAGTATTACACTACTCACCTGTCCAAGATAACACACTGGTACTACACTACTCACCACTCAGAGACAGCGGAGCAGTATTACACTACTCACCTGTCCAAGATAACACACTGGTACTACACTACTCACCACTCAGAGACAGCAGAGCAGTATTACACTACTCACCTGTCCAAGATAACACACTGGTACTACACTACTCACCACTCAGAGACAGCGTAGCAGTATTACACTTCTCACCTGTCCAAGATAACACACTGGTACTACACTACTCACCACTCAGAGACAGCGGAGCAGTATTACACTACTCACCTGTCCAAGATAACACACTGGTACTACACTACTCACCACTCAGAGACAGCGGAGCAGTATTACACTACTCACCTGTCCAAGATAACACACTGGTACTACACTACTCACCACTCAGAGACAGTGGAGCAGTATTACACTACTCACCTGTCCAAGATAACACACTGGTACTACACTACTCACCACTCAGAGACAGCGTAGCAGTATTACACTTCTCACCTGTCCAAGATAACACACTGGTACTACACTGCTCACCACTCAGAGACAGTGGAGCAGTATTACACTTCTCACCTGTCCAAGATAACACACTGGTACTACACTACTCACCACTCAGAGACAGCAGAGCAGTATTACACTACTCACCTGTCCAAGATAACACACTGGTACTACACTACTCACCACTCAGAGACAGCAGAGCAGTATTACACTACTCACCTGTTCAAGATAACACACTGGTACTACACTACTCACCACTCAGAGACAGCGGAGCAGTATTACACTACTCACCTGTCCAAGATAACACACTGGTACTACACTACTCACCACTCAGAGACAGTGGAGCAGTATTACACTACTCACCTGTCCAAGATAACACACTGGTACTACACTACTCACCACTCAGAGACAGTAGAGCAGTATTACACTACTCACCTGTCCTAGATAACACACTGGTACTACACTACTCACCTGTCAGAGATAACTGAACAGTATTACACTACTCACTTGTCAGAGATAACTGAGCAGTTTTGCCCTACTCACCTGACAGAGTTAACAGGGCGGTATTACACTACTCACCTATCAGAATAAAACAAGCATTATTGCACTACTCATCTGTTAGAGATATTAGACTGCTATTACACTACTCACCTGTCACAGATAGCAGGGCAGTATTACCCTGCTCACTTGAAGAGATAACACAGCTGTATTACACTACATAGCTGTCACAGATAACACAGTGCTGTTGAACTACTCGCCTATCAGAGATAACAGAACTATATTATACAACACACCTTTCAGAAGAAAATAGCAACATTACAATACTCACCTGTCAGAAATAACAGAGTACTGTTTCACTACTCACCTGTCAGAAATAACAGAGCACTGTTTCACTACTCATCTGTCAGAGATAACAGATAAGTATTACACTACTAACCTGACAGAGATAGCAGAGTGGTACTACACTACAAACCTCTTAGAGATAACACAGCTGTAACACACTGGTATTACATTACTCACCTGTGAGATAATAGAGCAGTATTATACAGCTCACCTAAAAGAGATAATACAGCTGTATTGCACTACACACCTGTCAGAGGCAACAGAGCTATATTACACTACAGAGCTGTCAGAAATAATGGAGCAAAATTAAACTACTCACCTGTCAGAGATAACACACCGGTATTACACTACTCACCTGTGAGCGATAACACAGCAACATTACACTACTCACCTTTCAGAGATAACAGAGCAGTATTGCACCACTCACCTGACAGAGATAATACAGCAGTATTACACTACTCACCTATCAGAGTTAACACAGTGGACTGCTCACCTGTCAGAGGTAACAGAGTAGTATTACATTTCTCACTTGTCAGAGATAGCAGCCCAGTTATTACACTACTATGCATAGCACACACAGTTATTAAATTTAAGTTAAATTATTCTAATTGCTTATTTTACATATTCTCTGGGATTCACTGACAATTTTGTAGGTGCCACATTATGCCTAAGCGATGTAAGCATGTTAGTGTGATGAGCAGCAGCCGTAACCGAATATGCATGCTACTCATCATGCCCCCATGTTTAGAAGTATCTTTTCCTGGTGAGTAATAGTGTTCACAGCTATGGAAAGGTGCTTGAAAGCATGAGCACAAAATATAAACAAAGCAGAGAGAGAGAGACACACAAGTAATGGAGACTGTGGGAGACTGGAATGGCACATCGGGGGGTCATGGTCCATTACACTGTCTATGGTCCCATTTGATCATGTTCCAGCTCCTCTGTAAACATTACCTAAATGTGTAACAGTGATATAAAGAACACATTGTAAACAAATGGATATTTCTTTATTTGCAGGGAGTGTTTTATGAAACCAAACCTGTTTTAAGATCAAGTAATTACCTGGATGTTTAGTAAAAGCATGTTTTTACTGATTTCACAAATTCAGTATAAAAAGAACAGCCAGAAAGCTTTAAAATAATGCATATTTCCTATACAGAGAGGGACTGGGTGTCCAGAGTAGTGGCTCTGGGACACATAATGAACTATGGTGAAAAAGAAAAGCCCTGGAGAAGAAGTTGGAAATTTTTGTTGCCATAAGAATCTAAAAACAGACCGATATTGACTGCTTTTCTACAATATAAGTCTAAGTCACAGGAATGTGCTGTATATTTACTTAAACTACAACATTTTGTTTTACTGTAAAGAATATGCCTTACTTGCACTCATATACAATCAATTGCAATATTTTTATAATGAATGATCATAGTCTCAATTGCATTAATCTTCCCATATTTTATATATATTCATATATATATATATATATATATATATATATATATATATATATATGTGTGTGTGTGTGTGTGTGTGTGTGTGTGTGTGTGTGTGTGTGTGTGTGTGTGTGTGTGTATACATATAGATCTACCTATCTATTGATCTAGATATCTGTTTATCTATCATTCTGTCTGTCTATCCATATATCTATAAATATACACATAAACACATACACACACATGCACACGCACATGCATAGGCTTTCACATATATATCATATCATATCATATCATATACCATTTATTCATTCATTTTCTAAATACCCACTTAAGTCCAGTGGAATACTGTGGTGGACTAAGAGTCTATGCCAGCTCTTAGGGGGTGCCAAACCATTACAGAATGCACATCCATGCTTGCACACAAAAATGTACCCACACATGCCACTGTCAATGACATACAGCATACATACTACAGATAATCATCAGGTCACTGACATACAGCATACATACTACAGATAATCATCAGGTCACTGACATACAG